>NC_091782.1:26240701-26560252 GCF_029378745.1 Bos indicus | reverse complement strand
AATTCTGTTTATTTAAAATTTTAATCATTACATATCAAGAACCACCATAACGGGACTCAGTTATGGGACTCAGCAAAATCACCAAATGTATCCATTTTTCGTTGCATTCAACCTCAAACATCTTTTAGATTTTGCATTCAACCTCAGACATCATTTTTGGTTTTCTTACTGGTCACCACAGCCTTTTAAAAAAAAAAAAAAAAAAAGGCAACAATACGTTGTATCCAGTAAGTTGATATTAGGAACTGTTCAGTACTCACATAGAGTGTGCTTTCATGTTGTAGGTATGAACATTCCCAAAATGTAACTATTTGTGTGTAGTCTTCTCTTAAGAAAATTTATCTGAAAGATGATCTTTTTTTATTTTGAATTCCATGAAAGAAAATCCTAGTTCCCATTCTGAGAATTTTTTTTTTTTTTTTTAAGATTAGTAAAGGGAATTTCCTGGCAGTACAGTGATTAGGGATATACAGTCTCACTGCCAAGGGCCCAGGTTTGATCCCTTGTCTGGGAACTAGGATCCTGTGGGCCTTGTGGTGAGGCAAAGAAAAAAAAAGATTAGTAAAGGATAATTTAACAAAAACAAACTACAGAATGAAATTAGATTTTTTAAAGTATTTTGTAGATTTATAATTTAATACTGACTTCACCTGCCTCTGCATTTTCATGACTGGACTTTAAATATAATTAAAGTTTTATCTCACAAGGTTCTCCCAAACAAGCCACTGTTCTGCAAACCTAATGGAGATGATTTTAGTAAGAGGAGTGGAGGTGGGGGCAGAAGATGGAGAGCTACGGGGTATGCGGCAGATTCAAAAAGATGAAAAAAAAAAGTCTGATTTCTGTTTGGGTTGAAAGTACATTTTTGCTTCTTGCTTCCCCAGAAACAATTAGAAGAGGAAGCATAGGTTAACCTTACGGAGTCACTAGGAGTTAATTACTCAGGGTACAGATGAAAGCAAGAAGGAATTCTAAAAATAATGCCTTCTTCAAAACTGAAGCTGTTGGCAAGAAGCAGGATGGGAGGGAGAGCTTATTAGCTTGACTCCTCTGCCCTCTGCAGCTCAGGCTCCCAGTTGATATCAGGCACTTTCTAAGATGAGAGTTCACTCTGCAAAGGTCAGAAGAACTGAGGACACGGACGAACAGCCATCGGGTGAGCTTGGTGGCACAAAAAACGAAGTGGCAAATTCACACTTGTGTTGGGGGCCCCTCTGACCCCTCAGCCTCTTGTGATCCACAGAGGTAACTGAAAAGCAGGCAGCCGGCCAGAGCCACTGTAGACGCACAGAGCCGCTGCCGACGCACAGAGCCACTGCAGACAGCCATCCTCTTGGGCCGAGTTCTGTCATCCAGCCCGCTGTCATCCTCCGGTATCAGTTGCTCTGGGAGGAGCAGCAGAGGGTTGCCAAGGCATTCATTTGTCTGTCCGTGTCCATTCTATTTTCTGTGCCCTTTATGCAAAAGAAGCCCTGCTACAGCCCCACTTCCTCCTAAAAACTTGACACCTAGCCCCACCCTGTGCCTTTCTACAAACCCTGAGAACTGTTTTACTCCACATGGCGACCCCGTGACAGATGCTACATGGTAGATCCCTTCCTTCTTTCTTCTCCTCCTTCCTCCATCTTCCTGCCCTCAAATCGTCTCGGCCCTGTGCTGGATGATAGAGGTACAAGGAAGACCGGGATGTTCCCTGCCCTCGAGTATTCCTCAGTCCAGTGAAGGAGACAAAAACCGAGGTCCGAAAACTTTGACTAATGAAGCAGCATGTCGCAAGAGTTCCAGCTCATATGAAAAGGAGAACTTACCTCTTCAGATTCATAATGAAGGCCTCCGTGCTCAACACCACATATAAAACATGCTGTGTACACAAGGATGAGTTCCATCAACAAATAGATTGATCATTTCAGAAAAGGCCATTGTGCCCAAACAGCAGCATTTCAAGTGCTGCCTTTTCTTTCTCCCACTTGCTAAAGGAAGGCCTTATCTGAAAGAATATGTTCGCCCACGACTAGAGAGGCTGTCCGAAGGATGTAGGCCTTTCTTAGTGAAAGATTTGCAGTACAGGTAAGAAGGCCCTTCCCTCATCACAGGGGTCACTCCCAGCGCTGTCACAAAGGAGCTCCTGAGGCAGATAGAGAGGCAAGGCCTGGCCGGCCAGGGCTGCCTTCTGGAGGGCCCTGCAAGTCCACGGCTGGTGGCCCAGCAGAAGCGGACATCAGGCCTTCTGGGAAATTCTTCCCTTGGTAGACAACAGATGTCCCGCTGCAGCTAGGCTTTTAGAGGGTGGTTACAAAGCCACTGGGCTTCCCTGGTGGCTCAGTCGGTAAAGAATCTGCCGGCAGTGCAGGAGACCCAGGTTCGATCCCTGGGCCGGGAAGATCCCCTGGAGAAGGAAATGGCAACCCACTCCAGTACTCTTGCCTGGGAAATCCCAGAGGAGCCGGGCATGCTGCAGTCCATGGGGTCGCAAGAGTTGGACATGACTTAGTGACTAAACCACATGGCAGCACCCAGAATTCAGGTTGCAGGGCTGGACATCAGAGACCAGGAGACGTACCAGAAGGGATGAGAAGCTTACAGGTTTACAGACAGCCTGGTCACACAAAATCAGAGAAAGCATTAGGGACCTTTATTTATTTCCTTATGAACAACTCTCAAATCTTTCTGCTTTCAGATGTTGCAAATTCAGCCCACCAACTTTGGACCCATAGGTCTCAGAAAAAAACAAGTCTCCACTGCTTGAGTGACTACTACTTTACTTCTTGTCTTTAAACCCTACCCTACTGTGAACTGCCAGGCCCCTTCCTCTTTCCCCACGAATCTGAAAATGGGTCTTTATTTATTTAGACCATGCCCCACTGCACATGGGATCTTAGTTCCCCAACCAGGGATTTAACGTGTACCCTCTTCACTGTAAGTGTGGAGTCTTAACCACTGAACTGCCAGGGATGTCCCCTGAAAATGGTTCTGTAAACACAATTTGAAAACCACTGCCGTGGTACAATATTGGAAAACTTGTTCATGTGCTGAAGCTGAAGCATCCATTCTATTTCAAAGGACGCCTCCTCGATGTTTTGGTTAGCTGCCGCTGTGTAACGAACTACCCAAAACATAGTGGTTGGAAGCAACAGGGATTTTATTTGCTCCCAGCACCGCCACTTACTAGCAGTGTCAATGTGAATGATTCTACGAAGCAGGAATTCAGGAAGCTCAGTGCAGTACTTCCAAACTATAAAGGCAGGAACGGCAGATCTCTTAGGTCCAGCCTCAGAAGTTACACAGCCTCATGTCTGCTGTATTTCTGCCTGTCAAAACTAGTCACAGAACCAGCCCAGATTCAAAGGGAGGGTAGGAGAAGGGCGCAGAATTAGCAGCCACCTTTAACCTACCACAGTGAGGGCAGCCTTTCCAGACTTCCAGCTGAAGCCTCAGAGTCTGTTATGGGTCGCTCCTTGCCCCTTGAATTTCTGTTCCATGACATTCATCATAAGTTAGCTATGTGGTGAGCTGGCTCCCTCATCAGGGCCCTTACGGCCAATGAGGGCAGGAATCTGTTAGACTAACCACCATATACTCACTGCCTGGCGCAGAACTGAAGCATTGCAGGCTTTTGGAAAATGTTCAGTGAATAGGATAAGCCATGATAAGGAAAATAGAAAATGCACACTTGGGGACAGTTAGAACAACACAGTGTAGCTCATGTGATACAGTTCTGTCGGAAGAAACAAGATAAGATAGTGCTCTGGGCCTTTGAAAGCCATCTTTTGGGGTACCAAATTTCTCATTAATCACCTAGAAATCTCATGCTTCCTATCTCTTCCACTACGGAGGAAAAATCTGACATATTCCATCTAAGTATACCTATATATCGAATATTCTGGAATATCTATATATATTTTTAAAAATTTTTAATTGTGGAAAATTACACAAACAGAAAATTTACCATCTTAACCATTTTTAAGTACCTATTTTGATAGTGTTAATAACTTCACATTGTTGTGCAATCATCTCCACCATCCATCTCCAGAACTTTTTTCATCTTGCAAAACTGAAACTTTACACCCATAAAACAACAACTCTCTGTTTCCCCATCTCACCAGCCCCCATTTCATTTCCTGTCTCCTTATCTCTACTCTATAGATACTTCATATAATTTTTTTTTTTATGTCTGGCTTATTTCACTGAGTATAATGTCTTAAGTTTCATCCATTTTATGGTATGTGTTAGAATTTCCTCTTTTTTAAAGACTGAATGATTTTCATAACCATCTACATTTTAACCTTTTTTTTCTTGTAATTGTGAAATTAACAATATCTATCCTAAGAGGGTGTAAAAGAACGGCAGTGCTTCAAAACACTAAACTTATCTGCCCATGCACATCAGGTAGATTTATTCTTTTTTTTTTTTGAAGTACAGTTGGTTTACAATATTGCTAGCTTTTGGTGTACAGCAAAGTGATTCCATTACATGTATTCTTTTTTCAGATTCTTTTCCTTTATAGGTTATTACAAAATGTTAAGTATAGTTCCAATAATTTTAATTTCAATAATTTTAATTATTCCTCATCTTCTCCGGAAGATGTCGCTGGTCCTTGAAAATGGAGGGTCACATCTGGCCATTAGGCGATTAGGTGCTAGTTGTTCAGTTGCTCAGTCGTGTCTGACTCTGGGACCCCACGGACTGCAGCACGCCAGGCTTCCCGGTCTTTCACCATCTCCCGGAGCTTGCTCAAACTCATGTCCATTGAGTCGGTGATGCCATCCAACCATCTGGTCCTCTGTCATCCCCTGATAGATTTCCCTTCAAATAATTCCTACTCAGTTACCCTGACAAAGGGTCACTCAGACCCTGGACTGAGCATAGCCAGAGAATGGTGCCCCTGACATCCTCCTGTTAGCCTTCCAATCTCTTTTCCTCTTGTTATTTAACACAACCTCCCTACATCACGCTACCCCCCCAACCCCCCTACACCCATCTTTTAATACTAACCTGTTCCAGGAGTCTCTCTCCTGGGCAGTCACCTTGGAATTTAGTAATCCCTTTCTCACCCTGCAGACTCACCTGCCACGTCTCTTGTATTCTAGTTACCCTTCCCGGTAAACACCCAAGTGTGACTAGGATTGAAAAATGATATTTGTGAGTGGAAGATTTATAGCTGTTTTTTCCCCCCCTTTCTCCGTTTCCCAAACTTTTTTTGAATTGGTTACACATGTCATAATTTAAAATTAGTTTTTAAAAGTTAAGCCAAGTTTTTACTAGGTCAGCGATGCCATAATTCTGCTCTCAGTTCAGTCTTTGATACCTAGCCTTCCCGATTTTTGCCATTAGTGAGGACCACCTGTGCTATCTGCCTAATAACTTTAAAACAATTTTTAAATTTTTGTTATTGAAGTAAAATTGATTTAAAATGCTATGTTAGTTTCTGGTATACAGCAAAGTGATTATATATTTGTATGTATATATATATTCTTTTTCAGATTCTTTTTCATTATACATTATTACAACATATTGAATACAGTTCCTTGTGCTATACAATAGAACCTTGTTGTTTATCTATTTTATGCCTAGTAATGTGTATCCCTCTCCCACCTCCTATCCCCTTTGGTAACCATGTTTGTTTTTCTGTGTCTGTGAGTCTATTTCTGTTTTGTAAATAAGTTAATTTGTATCGTATTTTAAATTCGACATATAAGGGATATCATAAGGTGTTTGCTTTTCTCTGTCTGGCTTACTTCACTAAGTGCAATAATCTCTAAATCCACCCATGTTGCTGCAAATGGCATTATTTCCTTCTTTTTATGGTTGTATTGTATATTTACACCACGTGTCTTTATCCACTCATCTTTTGATGGACATTTAGGTAGCTTTCACGTCTTAGCTATTGTAAATAGTGCTGCCATGAACACTGGGGTGCAGGTATCTTTTTGAGCTGGAGTTTTCTCTGCAATCCCAGGAGTGGGATTGCAGGTCATATGGAAGGTTTATTTTTAGTTTTTTAAGGAAGCCCATATTGTTTTCAATAATTATTTGCCTAATGACTTCTATTAAACCTAATTATTTTTACAGAGTTAAATAATTATATCCTAAAGGATAACTTTATGTGACATCTTAAAATAGAAAACGCATTTGGCACAAATATAAAGTAACCAGAAAAAAAAAATATGGCAGAAATAAAACAATATTCTCAAATCAACTTTAAACCTTGCCTGAGGGAAGCTGGGATCCTTTGCTAAAAGGGTGATTAGCAAGTGTTAGGGATCTTCTCCTAGGAGCATTGAGACATTGTGAATTAGTACAATGGACCTCATATCTCTTGAGGGTTCATTTGCACTTTAATGAAGTAATCTTGGAGACTACACCTTGGCTGGAGGGAAAGACTTTCTAAATTGTATTTCAGTTGCAGGGACTAATGGGGGTGGAAGAGGTATGTGAGCACCGTTAGGCTAGAGGGACTGGTCCAGAAGGTAATACCCACTGTGTGTGCGTGCTCAGTCACTCAGCTGTGTCTGACTCTTTGCAACCCCATGAACTGTAGCCCACCAGACTCCTCTGTCCATAGGATTTTCCAGGCAAGAATACTGGAGTGGGTTGCCATTTCTTACTCCAGGGCATCTTTCCCGCCCAGAGATCAAACCCCAGTCTCCTTTGTCTCCTGCACTGACAGGCAGATTCTTCACCACAATGCCACCTGGGAAGCCCTTGGTGGCACTGAACTCTCTGGCCTGTGCCCATGCCCCACAGCAGGGATTAAGGAACTAAGATGATGGAGCATTTACCAGGGCCTGACCATATCTCCTGTACTCACAGATATTCAAGCAGACAAAAACATAGTTTGTCTGTGTTTTTCCCTGCTGGGAACATTAATCACAGATAGGGCAGAAGAAAACAAACGCAGAGCAACTGAGGGTTGCTGGTGGTGGTGGTTTAGTCGCTAAGTCGTGTCCGACCCTTGCGACCCCATGGACTGTAGCCCGCCAAGCTCCTCTGTCCATGAGATTCTCTAGGCAAGAAGACTGGAGCGGGTTGCCATTTCCTTCTCCACGGAATCTTCCCTACCCAGGAAACGAACCCGGCTCCTGCATTGCAGGCAGATTCTTTACTGACTGAGCTACAAGGAAAGCCCTGAGAGTAGAGTAGAGTGCTGCAGAAATAGGCTTTCTGCAAAATTGTCTTTGCAACTTTTTCCCTCTTCAGTTTAGTCTTCACTCATTGCTATAGTTGTCAAGTCAACTGCAAGTGAAGACCCAAATGCTAGATAAATCCATAAATATTAGGCTGTAGTACAAAGACCTCTAGAGCTGGAAGTAGGAAACCTGAAATCCAACTCTCTTCCAACAGTTCTTAGCCCTATGATCACCAAGACCCACTTACCCATCGCTACTATTAAATCTTCAAATCTTTATTTGAATAAATTTTATTTGAATAAATAATTTTATTTATTTATTTGAATAAATTAGGCTCTGAGGCTCCCTGTAAGATGAGAACAATATCTTATCCCATCCCTTAAAGTCTGAGGACTAGACCAAATAACCCATTGTACCCACAAGTTTGGGGGTCATAGAATCCCATGAAGTAGAGAAAATCAACTGTACACTTCTTGAGCATGAAGCAAATACAAGATATACCAGTGTCTGAGCAGCCAACAAAGACATATAGTTCTGTATAGATAGCCAACTATGCACAATAAGGATGATGAAGATGTGTAGTTTTTATTGAATATTCACTCCTCACAACAGCTCCCCATAAATTAGTTTTATTACTATCCCCACTTTAAAGGTGTAGAAACCAAGGCACAGGGAATCCAAGTCAATTGTTCATAGCCTGTCATCCACATGCTGTAGAGATGCTTTTGAACAGACACCGTCTCTCTGTCTCGGGAGCTGTGCTTTTAGTGCTAAAGTCACATCACTTAGGAAAATAGGAGGAAGAAGATACACAAACCACTGCCTTGCCCTCAGAGCCTTGTGGCCTAAAGGGAGCCGGCACAAATGCAAGCATGAAGCCAGGTAGAATGCAGAGGCAGATAGAGCTGTTAGAACAAAGGGTTCCTTCTGGATGGGAACTGTGGGCAGGAGTGAAGAGCAGCTGGCCCAGGCTTCCACCTCTGTGTGGGGACTCCCTGGGGAGGGTCACACAAGAGACCCTCACACAGAGAGGGTCACACAAATAGAGCAGCACAACTTTCAAAGGGGACTTGATGGTCCCTTTCACGCCTGGCCTTCCACTTGCATTCTGACATCGATAGAACTTAGCATCACCAATAGGGACAGTAGGCAAGAGGCCCTGATGGGGTGGACCTGAAGCCCACTGCCTCTCCGAGGAAGAAGTCTTGCTTCTGTTAAATCCATTAAACAAGGAAGCCAGAGAGCAGAGGTAGTTCTAAAGCCATGACGACCTTCATAAGCAAAGCAAAATCTAAGCCTGTGACTGCCTCAAGGTTATGAAATTGAAACGTAAGGACAACCAATTACAAACTAGGCTTTAAGTTACAGCCAATCAATAATTTCCTTGCTCTGTTTCTGTCTTCTCTCTCTAAGTCTCTCCCAGCTCCCTTTGGTGAAGGCCTCAAAGCCATTCCTGGTTTAACACTGCCCAACGTGGAATCAATTTTTGCTCAAACTCTTAAAAATTGTCATGTGCCTCAATTTATTTTTTAACACGCCCAACAATCTAATGATGCCCTGAGAGCTAAGCTTACATGAAATGCAGGAAATAGAGGAGAAAGTTAAATGATGCCACATGGAAGCAAGATGACAAAGTCAGAATATGGAAACATTCTGCAGAAAAACAGATGTGTTTTCTGTAAGTCAGTCATGCAGGTCAAAGGAGAGGGACTAGTCTAGATGAAAACTCTAAAGAGCCATCACAACCTTGTGTAATATGGGCCCAAACTCTAAGAAACCAACTGTAAAAAGATATTTTTGATATAATCAAGGAAGTCTGACAAGGAGCAATAGAATGGATTTGTTGTTTTTCAGTCACTAACTCACATCTGACTCTTTGTGACCCCATGAACTGCAGCACACTAGGCTTCCCTGTCCTTCACTATCTCCCGGAATTTGCTCAAATTCATGTCCATTGAGTCGATGATGCTATCTTACCACTTCATCCTCTGCTCCTCCCTTTTCCTTTTGCCCTCAATCTTTCCCAGCCTCAGAATCTTTTCAAATGAGTTGACACTTCATATCAGGTGGCCAAAATATTGGAGCTTCAGCTTCAGCATCAGTCCTTCCAATGAGAATTCAGGTTGATTTCCTTTAGGATTGACTGGTTTGACCTCGTTGCAGTCTAAGAGACTCTCAAGTGTCTGCTTCAGTACCATAGTTCGAAAGCATAATACTAAGAAAAAGTTATTTAGTTAGGAGTGAATTTGGAATTGTGAAATGCCATGCTTTAGAGATCTGTCATGCTTTTAGGGATTTGATATGATTTCTAGCATCTTCTTTAAAATATTTTAGCAAGAAAGAAAAATGGGGATCGATATAGAAGACACAGCACAATTTTGACACTGCTGAATTTCAAGGAATGGCTATGGGTGGGGTTTCACTACTGAATTCTCTCTACTTTTGTGTATGTTTGAATATTCATAACAAACTAAGGAGTACAGAGAAAACTGTTTGCAGATATTGATAACAGCCTCACTCATAATGGCCCCAAACTGGAAACAGACTAAATGTCCATCAACAGATGAATCAATAAACCATCAGCCATACAATGGAATACTACTCAGCAATGGAAAGGAAGAGACTGCTAACACACACAACGTGGATGAATTACAAAGCTATTTGCTCTATGATTCCATTTATAGAACATTCTGAAAAGGACTAAAGGGACAGAAAGTTGATCAGTGGTTGACAAGGCCCAGGGTTGGAGGATGAGATTGACTACAAAGTGGCAAGGGGAACTGGGGGGGCGGGGGCGGGTGGATATCCTGGTGGAAGTTATCTGTATCTTGGTGGTTATGTAAGTTTATGCTGTGTGCTGTGCTAAGTAGCTTCAGTTGTATCCAATTCTGTGCTACCCTATGGACTGTAGCCTGCCAGGTCCATGGGATTCTCCAGGCAAGATACTGGAGTGGGTCACCGTGCCCTCCTCCAGGAAATCTTCCTGACCCAGGGATCAAAGCTGCAACTCAAAAGTCTCCTGCATTGGCAGGCAGCTTCTTTACCGTTAGTGCCACAGGAAGCCCATGTAATTGTATTCATTTGTCAAAATTCATGGATGTGTGCACTAAAAAAAGGGTGAATTTTACTCTTAAGTAAAAATTATATTTTAATTAATCTGACCTTAAAAAAAAACAGAGTGAGACCAAGAGCTAAGGAGGAAAGGGAGGAAGGGCGGGAGGAAAAGAGCAGAGAGGGGTCCTCTGCAGGCTTGGAGTCTGGAGATAGAGCAAAACTCCTTGCATACAGGGACCTGTGCAAGGTCAGAGCCATCTTGAGACCACTGTCTCCCTGGGACTGTTGCCACAGCCTTGGGGAGTAAAACAAAAGTATAAATCCTGCTTCTCTTTTCCCTTTGTGTTCACTGGGCCGTGATGCTTTTCCTCTGATGTGGCCCCTTCTCCTCGCCTTATTCACACTCTTTTAGGAAGACGGTCCCTGCACAGACTCCGGGCTGGCTGATGAGAGCAGTGCTGAGACATTTGATCTCACCTTGATTAAACTAGAACAGCCTGTTCCGGGGCTGGAACAAGCAGTGACCCAAAGGTTTTGTTAGAGTCTGGCTGTATTGATGCAAGTAAATGAAAGAATAGATGAGTATTTTTACTGCCAGCCGTCTGGCTAAGAATGGATGGGGAAGCATTCAGGAAGAATTAAATAGAAAACAGTGATGTTTCCTTGTTAGCATCCTTTTCAGCTGGTGGGGAAATCATTTCAGATTTCCATTTTTGGCAAATATGTCCCATATGTCCCTAGGCTGGAGCCCCAGACCCTCCTCAGGACGCCTTCAGACAAGGAGAGTTGCCTAATCACAACCCGTTTGTGTGTCCTGTGCTCGGGAGTTTGTGTGTCTGACTCTTTTGTGACCCCGTGAACTGTAGCCCGCCAGGCTCCTCTGTCCACAGGATTCTTCAGGCAAGAATACTGGAGTAGGTTGTCATTTCCTTCTCCAGAGGCCCTTTCCCACCCAAGAATGGAACCCAAGTCTCTAGTGCCACAGGCAGATTCTTTACCACTGAGCCATCTGGGAAGGCCCCTGTTTATTTCACCCTAAATTTTACAGTCCTAGGTCGTTTGCTGAGTTGTCATTTTCGTGAGATCAAAGTACATTTGCTTTAAGAGGTAAAAGCCACTATGAAGAAAATAAATAAGCTACAAGGATATATTGTACAGCATAGAGAATATAGCCAACATTTTATAACTATAAATGGAGTGTAATTTTTTTTTTTTTTTTTTGGGTGCAGCTTGTGGAATCTTAGTTCCCCAACCAGGAATCGAACCTGGGCTCTTGGCAGTGAGAGCATGGAGCCCTAACCACTGGATTTCCAGGGGAGTATAACTTTTAAAACTTGTGAATCACAAAGTTGTACACTGGCAACCTATATAATATTGTAACTCCAATATACCTCAAGAAAAAATTAATAAAAATAAAATAAATTCTCCTGCTAAAAAAAGTATGTTTGTGAATGACTGAAAGTTGGTTGACTAGCAAAAATAAACTATCTTATCATTTGTTGATGAAGCATTATCTCTTGTAATAAGAATTTTGGTGACCATCAAGAAATCAAGCTATTAGAATTTTAGAAAAACATTATTTTCTCATTTGAGATCTCAAAATTTTATTTTTAAATTAAAAAAAATGTTTACAGTGTTGTGTTGGTTTCTGCTGCACATCACAAATCAGCATAATTATACATACATCCCCTCCCCCATTCCCATCCCTCCAGTTCATCGTAGAGTGCCAGACTGGGCACTCTGTGCTGCACAGCAACTTCTAGTCTAAATTTTATTCTTAAAAAAAAAATATATATATATATATATATATTTATTTATTTATTTATTTAGTTTGACTGTGGCATGTGGAATCTAGTTCCCTGATCAGGAATCAAACCCGGGCCCCCTGCATCAGGAGCTAGGAGTCTTAGCCACTGGACCATATGGCAAGTCCCAAGTTTATTCTTCAACTATTAGAAGCATCTTCCATTCTGATAGTTGAAAAAATAAAAAATTAGAATGAGAAGTTTCTTTCCCACAGTTGTCCCCATTTTCCTAGCACCTCCTCCCCAAAAGAGTTTTTTTTGTAAATGGCAACCCACTCCAGTGCTCTTGCCTGGAGAATCCCAGGGACCGAGGAGCCTGGTAGGAGGCCGTCTGTGGGATCGCACAGAGTTGGACATGACTGAAGCGACTTAGCAGCAGCAGCAGCAGGGACTTCAATGCATATGAGTGTGAATATTTACTTACTCCACTTCTAAAATCTAAACTTTCCATTAAAGTATACGTCTGAAGGAAAATGTACACAAATGATAAATGATCAGCTTAATATTTTTTCTCAAAGCAAACATACTCATGTCCTCCTAGAACAAGAAAGAAAATGTCCTCAAACTCTCATGGTCCATGAGGCTCTTACCATGAGCCTCTTAATAAACAGATATTCAGGTCTTTTGCTCATTAAAAGGAAAAAAAAAAATCCACAGGACATTTATTTTGTTTTACTGATTAGTGGTTCTTTACATTTCTGGCTATGAGTCCGTCATTAATTATGTGTACTGCAAATAACTTTTCCTCTCTGTGGCCTCCTTTTGATCCTTTTAATGGTGTCTTTGAATGTACAGAGGTCCTTAGCTTTAATATACTCCAATTTGTAATTATTTTTTTTAACCAAGCCTCACCACCCGTGAGATCTTAGTTCCCCGACAGGCCTCCTGCGGTAGAAGCACCAAGTCCCAGTCACTGGACAGCCAGGGAATTCCCTACATTTTCTTATTTTATGGTTACCATTTGTTGTTTCCTGTTTAAGGAATCTTTGCCTTCTGCAAACTCACGAAGATATTTGTCTATGTTTCCTAGTAGCTCAGTTGTTTTACGTTTTCAGATCTCCAGGCCATTGAATTGGTCTTTATGTACGTTGTAAGGTAGTGGTCCAGATTCATTTTTCTTTCCATTTGAATATCCTGTTCACTTAGCACCATGCTTTGAAAGGACTATATTTTCTCTACTATATACAGTAACACCTTCATTGTAAATTAGCCATTCATCCGTGTGCTTCTGGGCCCTGTTCTGTTTTATTGGTCTATTTGCCTTTCATTGCACCAAAAGACCACACTGATTTAACTACTAGAGCTTCATAAGTCTTTTTTTCCTCCAGATATATTGAGGTAGCATTGACAAATAAAATGATAAGATATTAAAGTGCACCAAGTAATGGTTTGTTATATGTTGTGAAGATATTCCCCCATCAAGTTAGTTAGCACATCCATCACTTCTTATATGCATATTATTTATATACATAATAGTAAACATGTATGATATAACTATAATAAACTCTATAAATGTGATTAGTTTTATGTTTACTCCTTCATGTATTCTTAAAAGATTCCTACCTATTTAAATACATTTATGTTTCTTAAACATATGGATTATTTTAGGAACAGTGGAAGGATAATTATGAGCAAGTGTCTAGTCCTAACTTTTCCTTTGCATTATTTTGGGAAATTCTGCTTTGGTTTACAGAGTTTTGCCTTCCTCATGGACTCTGAGAAATCATATACTTCATGAGCGCCTTTGTCATGCCTTGAACATGAGAGGAACAGGAACATGGGAGGCAGCCTTTGGAAAGCTGAGAACAACACTATTTATAGGAGGGAAAAAAGATTGAGGTCCTCGATTTCACTTTTCAAGTGAATATAATAACGTGTGATCTGTGCAAATTACTTACACTTTTAAAGTACTGTCCTCCTTACAGGTTATTACGATAGAAACTGAGGCATATTAAAATTCTGAAGAGTTTATTTGAGCAGAGTGTATTAGTTGCTCAGTCGTGTCCAACTCTTTGTGACCCCATGGACTGCAGTCCACCAGGCTTCTCTGTTCATGGGATTCTCCAGGCAAGAATACTGGAGTGGGTTGCCATTTCTCTCTCCAGGGCATCTTCCTAATCCAGGGACTGAACCTAGGTCTCTTCTGTCTGCTTCAGGCCGATTGGCAGGCCGATTATTATTTTGAGGAAAAACTGATTCAAATCAGGCGGCACCAAACCGGACTTGGTTAGAACCGTTTTGTTGACAGGAGCAGGGGAAAGACATAGAGAGAAAGTGCAAAGCATAGAAGGAAACTGTGGGATTGGCTGTAATTTACAGCCCTACTGACTGTTAGTGATGCTTTGCCTTTAGGCTTTGATTCTTAGACATTTCAGGCTTAGGTTTTGGTTTTCTTATTCTGTCCGCTTCATTCCAAGGACCTCCACGTTTAATGAATGCTGTGGGTAAAATGGAGATAACATATAACGTTCAATGTTGTTGAAAAATTAAGTACAAAACGAAGGCGAAATATCTAGCACATTGACATTCAGTTCATTCATTCAATAAACATTCATTGAGAGGATTTTAGTTTCACTTGGAACTAAATAATTGAAGTGGACAAAACAAAGATGTCTTGCCTTGTGGCGTGAGCATTGTAGTAACTGCATAATAAGTGCATGATAGAATATGTTGTGGACAAGGAAATGGGACCCCACTCCAGTCTTCTTGCCTGGAGAATCCCACGGACAGTGGAGCCTGGGAGACTACAGTCCACGGGGTGGCAAAGAGTCGGACACCACTGAGCCACTGAACCGCCACCACCGTAATATGTTGCAAGTTACAAGGCAAGATCATACACGAGTGCAAGGCTGAGGGACCAAGAGGCCAGGCGGGACGCACTGCAAAGGCGACGTTCAAGCAGATTTGAAGGTGGCAGAGGTTCCCACGCTGCTGTCTAAGGAAAAGCATTTGAGGCCGAGGGAACAGTCAGTGCAAAGGCCACAGGTGGGAGCAGCACAGTCTTGGCTCAGAAGCCACAAGCAGGCCATGTGTTGTGCTGAGCAGGTTAGCAGGAGATAACCAGAGAAGAGATCAGAGAGGTGGGGGTGGGGAGGCAAGATCAAGCACATCTTTGTAGGCCATTCAGGGACACTGGCTTTTCTCTCTCTCCAACTCTCTGCAACCCCCTAGACTGTAGCCCACCCAGGCTTCTCTTCCATGGAATTTTCCAGGAAAGAATGATGGAGCAAGTTGGCCATCTCCTACTGCAGGGGAATTTCCCAAATCAGGGATCGAGCCCAGGTCTCTTTCATCTCTGGCATTAGCTGCAAATTCTTTACCACTGCACCATGTGGGGCTTCTCTTCTGAAGCGTACTTGATATAATCTCTGTTACAGGTATACAATATGGTGATTCACAATTTTTAAAGGTTATACTCTATTGATAGTTATTATAAAAAATCTCTGGCTTTTGCTCTGAATGAAACACAGAGCCAACACAGGGGTCTCTTGTGACTTCCATTTAACAGGAATTTTCTAGCCACTGGGTGGAGATAATATCTGATAAGGGTGGAAGAGAGGAAAACTGTTAGGAGGGTATTGCCATAATCTAGACAAGCTGATGAGACAGTGACACCTGTGAGAAATGGACAGAGATGCTAGATAAATTATAAATGGATAGCCAACAGAAACTCCTGACCAAGTCTAGGCGGAAATAAGAGGGTGATCAAAATAATGGCAAAGATTTAGGCTGAAAGGAAAGATGGGGTGACAGTAACCAAGGGAAGGAGGGCAGGCAGGGGATGGCAAGGGACTGGATCTCACTCTGGACTGCTGCTTGGACTGAGATGTTGATTCTCTTAGATGCTCCCGTGGTGACGCCAGGTGGACAGTGGGTAACAAAGCATGGCTCACAGGGGAGAGAGGCCTGAGTGGGGGTATTTATTGGGAGTCATAAGCCTAAGCTGAGTGTGGTGTTGGAGAAAACTCTTGAGAGTCCCTTGGACAGCAAGAAGATCTAATCAGTTCATCCTAAAGGAAATCAGTCCTGAATATCCATTGGAAGGACTGATGCTGAAGCTGAAATTCTAATACTTTGGCCACCTGATGCGAAGAACTGACTCACTTGAAAAGACCCTGATCCTGGGAAAGATTGAAGGCAGGAGGAGAAGGGGACGACAGAGGAGGAGATGGTTGGATGGCATCACCAACTCAATGGACATGAGTTGAGTAAGCTCCAGGAGTTGGTGATGGACAGGGAAGCCTGGTGTGCTGCAGTCCATGGGGTCGCAAAGAATTGGACACGACTGAGTGATTGAACTGAACTGAACTAAATAAGCCTGAGAGATGAGCTTTAAGCTCTGAGACGGGAGACGCAGGAACAGAGCGAGGAGATCCTGGGGCTCAGCGATAAGACGGGAAAAGAGGAACCGAGGGAGGAGACTATGAGGAAGCATCCAAGAGGCAGGAGAAAAATCCTGAGGGTGTGGTGTCTTGGAAGCCAAGTGAAAGGAGAGCTTTGAGGCTGAGAATCATCCCCCATGTCACCGGCTGTGCAGCAACCAGGTAAGATGAGGCGGGGATGGGTCACTGGGTTAGCTGTTTGTGACTGATGGAAGCACTTTCAGTGGAGTGATGGGGATGGTTTAAGAGAGATCTGGGGAAGAATCGTGGCCTTAAAGTACAGATAATTTGGGCAAGATTTTGGCTGTGGATGAGAGCAGTTACTGATGGGAACAGAGGGAAGGACAGGAAGAGGTTTCTTTCTTTTTATTCTTTCTAGGATTGGAGAAATTACAAGTTTTTGGTGTGCAAATGGGAGCGATTTAGTAGACAGAAAAACTGATGGTGTCGAATTGGGTAGAAATAATAGGGCAAACATTTTGAGTACTGGAAAAGGGATGGGATTAAGTGGCTTTGAATTGGAGCACAGAAGGTGAGGGGTCAGAAAACTCTAGAAAGAACCAGATGGTAAATATTTCAGTATTTGTGGGTCCTATCGTCTCTATCTCAACTCTTCTGTTGTGGCTGTAAAGCCACTGTGGTTGGTACATAAATGAACCGGCATGGATTTGATCCAATAAAACTTTGTTTCAGCTCATCAAAATTTTAATTTCCTATATTCTTCATGTGTTGCAAATATATCCTTCTTTGGATTTCCCCCTCTTCCATTCATTAAAAAAAAAAAAATGGCAGGCTGTGCAGAAATGGGCAGTGGGCTGGATTTGGGCCATGGGCCAGAGTCTGCAGACCCCTAATCTGTATAACTGGCAAGAGTAACCTAGATGGGTACAGAGAAATTGGACATAAGTGGTGAGGGGAATCTGAATTCTCTGGAGTGCTTCAGTTTTCTCAGTGAAGTAGCACCTTGAGAATGAGGATGAGTGAGAAAATATAGACGATTTCAGGAGACAAGCAAAGGCATAAAATATAGAGCGTGGATTGACCTGAAACATCTAAGTAGAACGCATCTCCCCACTGCATTGACCCCTTTTGAGGTTGGCGGTCTTGCATCTGAAGTCAGAGCTGTTCAAGGGGGCTGAGTGTCTCTGCAGCCGTGACACAGAATAGTCACAAAGTTGGGCTCAGCAAACTATGGTTCTGCTATTGAAGTGTCAGGTAGGAGGAGGCCAAGGTTGAGAGTTATTGCATAAGAGAGTGTTTGTAATGATTGTAGGAATAAGAGAGATTTATTAAACAATAATACAGGACACCCAATTAAATCTGAATTTCAATAAAGAACAAATAATTTTTAGTGTAAGCCTTTCCAGTGATTAGGAGAGGGAGAGAGACTATAAAGCAGTCAAAGGAGCTTTGCAAACTGGGGCATCAATGGATTGAGGTCTCCTGCAGGAACGGACGTTGGGGAGGGGTACCAGAGAGGGCCAGGCAGAGTCAAACAGCTGCCCTTGAGATCCCAGCAGGGGCAGCCACTGGTGACAAGGGTTAGGGTTCAACCATGGGAGGAGTGAGTGCCACTGGGTGGAGGAGGCGATCATGGTTCGTACGCCATTCAAGGAACTAGTGGCTCAGAGGGATTGAATGTCGTGACAGTATCAGCGGTGCCAAGGATGACAGATAATTCACACTCATCATCTGATCAGCACTGTGTGGGACATGAAATAAAAATTGGTCAGGGTTCCAGTTCAGGGTAACCTAGAAAAGTCATTTAGAGCTATATCAGGGGTCCTTGAATGTGATGCTAAGAACTTAGGACCACTCATTTATTTTATTTTTTAATTTTTAAAATATAGATTTGGCTGCACCAGGTCTTAACTGGGGGCATGTGAATTCTTAGCTGTGGCATGTAGGATCCAGTTCGCTGACCAGGGATCATACATGGTCCCCCTGCATTGAAACCTTAGAGTCTTAGCCACTGGAAAACCAAGGAAGACCCAGGACTGCTGGTTTAACATTGCCTCCCTTTCGTGTGAAGAAAAGTAGTGAATCAATGAAGTCAGTACACCTCACTCGATTTGACATACCTGAATGTGAAAGTGTTTTAAATACACGAAACACATGTTATGGTATGTAAACGAGGGTTGGGTACGCTGAAGCTTTTTTTTTTTTAAGCTTTTATAATCTTCTGAGTATTTTTAAATGAAAGCAATTTAGAAAATACTTCAAGGACTTTTTTTTTTTTTTTTTGGTCTGGAACAAGTGAGTAAAATTAGACTGAATAAAAAGAGAAAGGCTGACCCCTTAAAATATGCATTGGACGCTTGCATGGGCGCTGCAGGGTGGGCTTAAGGAGGAGTCTGGGAGGAGCCAGCGAGGAGGGTCCCGAACCGGGTGTAAGTTCTGACCTTCCAGAAGAGGGAAGAGGCACACAAGCATTTCCTGCGAAATCATGTCCCTCCCTGGCCCACTTCAGCGTGCACGCCCCACTCCCCTTCTCCATCAACATCCAGGTTGTCACTAGGATCTGGAAACAAACAACTCCAAGGAGACACAGAGGGCCTTTCGAGTTTTCAAAGTACAGTCCACTGGGCAACGCTGGCTAAGATGTGTGGCCACCTCAGAAGAAGTGAGCTCTTGATACCCAATCAGAAATGAAAAATGCTTCAGTTCTTATGATTACGATAGAATAAGCTCAGGAAAACACGACAGAGTCAGTGGAGAAGCAGCAAACCCACAGCATCTACAGAAATCCTCCCTGGGGGCTGGAGGGGTTGGCAGAGCAGGACAGGAGAGAGACTGGGTGACAGTTAAAAACTCTACCCCACCTCTGGAGGCTAAGTTCCCAGGGAGCAGTGGGGGAGGTCTGTGCACAGCCTGTCCCCAATTCCTAGAGCAGCTCCTGACAGAGGAGATGAATAAACACTTGTGGAGTCAACAAATGAGTACAGAACAATGAAGGAAAACCTGGAGAAGCTCCTCCGCTGCCTTTGGCCTTGGGCAAATTAATTTGCATCTCTGAGCCTCAGTTTCCTCCACCTCCACACCTTTTGCAAAGAAGACATGAAATGGCTCTGAACTTTTAGGAGTAGTGACTCTTGCTGTTACTGAAAGGGAAAGAGGTGAGGAATCATCTTCGCCTGGTAGGAACATATTTTTAGAAATAACTTGAAAATTTTTAAGGGGGCCAGTGCTTTAACTACATTTTTGGGAAATCTGGGACTTTTCTGGAGGTCCAGTCGTTAAGACTCTGAGCTTTCACAGCAAGGGGCATGGATTCAGTTCCTGGTGCGGAACTAAGATCCCACGCCACACGATTCGGTCAAAAAAAAATTTTTTTTTTTTAATTGGAAACTCCTGAAACTTAGAAGAAAACTATGCAAGTAAAGGTGGAAAATTACTTTCTAATCTATGTCAATTCATATAGAAGACAGTTACATACAATATCTGCAGAAAATCCCTGGGAACAGACAACATCCTAGGAAAAAACATGACATGTAAATGGATAAACAGCAGCACGTAAATAGGGACCAGGGCGTCAACCCCAAATTCAGGCTTACGTATCTTGGAACGGGAAAGTCAAGTTTCGAGAGGGAGTCTCATCTCCCACGCAGAACCCAGATCTTCCCAGCAATAGTCAAATCTAGATCTGGAGCCAGAGTTTAACACCTCCTGCTGCTGCTGCTGCTGCTGCTAAGTCGCTTCAGTCGTGTCCGACTCTGTGCGACCCCTGAGATGGAAGCCCACCAGGCTCCCCCGTCCCTGGGATTCTCCAGGCAAGAACACTGGAGTGGGTTGCCATTTCCTTTTCCAATGCGTGAAAGTGAAGTCGCTCAGTCGTGTCGGACTCTTAGCGACCCCATGGATTGCAGCCTACCAGGCTCCTCTGTCCATGGGATTTTCCAGGCAAGAGTACTGGAGTGGGGTGTCGTTGCCTTCTCCGTAACACCTCCTAAGACAGTCCAATTCATTTTGAATTAGTCAAAGTTTTTTCCTTCCAAAAATTAGTCTCTAGCAATTCCCACCTCCCCACCCCTCCCTTGCTTTGGCACTAGCTCTGACCTCCGGAGCCTCCGGAGGAAATACAGGCCAGCCAGAAGGACAGGGCGTTGTGTCCTTCTGACCATTGTTACTGCTTCTCACAGCTGTGTACGCAGGGGACACCCCGGAAGTGTTCACTGCATTGAACCTGGCCTTGCCTTTTCTCGCAGTGACGTCTAACAGATGAAACAGCCCTGGTCTCCATCACTACAACATCAGGACTGCTCGTTGCCCTCTGAGATGTCAGCTGCAAGCATTGATCCGAAAACCCTTTGGGAAGATAGGTGTCTGCTCTGATTACCTCAGTCAGTCAAGAAGCAGCTGTTGAGGGCCTACCATATGCCAGGCCCTGTTGTAAGTGCTGGGAGCCTATCTCCTAACAAAATAGGCAGGTCACCTTCGTACCTTCTCTGTGAGAAAACAGAATGCATAAGGAATATCAGATCTTCCAAAGAGTGATAAGTGCTAAGGGAAAAAAAAATGGAAGCAGGTAAGAGGAATTAGGAGTGTTGAATGGAAGGTGTGGTGGTTCCAGTGTAAGCAGGACAGCCACTCAGCCAAGATGAAACGGTGATGAGAAGGTATCCGTGAGATCATTGAGGGGAGGAGAGCGTGGCAGGCTGCGTGAAGTCCTGCAGGGCCAGCCTGTGTGGTGGGAAGGACAGAGTGAGTTTAGGGGGAGAAGGGGGACCCATCACAGAGATGTTGTCAGGGAGATGGAGGGGAGGGCTGCAGGAGTCCCCAGCCACATGGGGCTACCGAGCTCTTGAAGAGTGGCTACGACCCACTCCATTTCAAAGACTTTGAATGGAAGCAAGAATGTGAACTTTCTCAATGTTTACATGGATCCCACGTTGAGACGGTAATATTGTAGAGATACTGTGTTAAATAAAATATACTACTACAGCCATGTCACTTGTTTCCTTCTACTTTTTTATCATGGTTACCAGGGAACTTAAAACTCCACATGTGACTCCTGTTCTGTGTCCACTGGATAGGGTTGGTTTCGGGTCTTGCACACCCTTCTAAGAACTTTGGCTTGTATTCCAGTTGAAATGGGGATCCCTTGGAGAGCTTAGAGCAGAGGAGTGACATGGTCAGGCTTTTTACAAAAGGACCCCTCCAGCTGCGGTACTGAGATTAAATCGCAGGAGGTCGCTCATGGACAAGAAAGCCCCGTTAGGAGGCTGTGGCCACGATACAGGGGAGATGCTGGTGGTTTAGCCTGGGGTAGCAGTAAAGGCGACGAGATGTGGTTGGAACTGGATGTATTTTGAAGGTAGCGCTTACCAGGATTTCCTGCAGGATTAGATGTGGGATGTGAAGCAGTAGAAGGAGCCAAACGTGCCAGAAATGATTTTGGCCTGTGGGAGCTGGAAGGATGGGGCTGCCACTGCCTGAGCGAGGAAGACCATGGGCAGAGTAGGAGATTGTAAGGATGCCCATGAGTTTAAGAATAAGAGACTGGGGAGAAGAAGCGGAATCAGAAAAGGACTAAGAAGGGAGGAGGCAGAAGGTGGTGACCTGGAGCCAAAAGGAAGAATGTGTCTCCAGGGAAAGCAAAGACATCAATGTGTCTCTTGCCCCAAGAGACAGAGTTGAGAACAGAGAGCTGACCATTGGATTTAAATGATGGAGGTCAAGAGATTTTTCGGAATAGTCTGACCAAAAGCCTGATAGCAGTGGGTTTGCCTGAGAATGGACAGGAAAGACTTTGGACACAGCAAGCATGGAAAACTCCAGGAATTTTACTGGAAAAGGAGGAGAGAGGTGAGGCATAGCTGACAGGTACTTGGGGCCAGAGAGGGATTCTAAATTATGATGGGGTCAATAGCAACAGGTTTGGGTGCTACTGAGAATAACACAGTAGAGAGGAAAACTGATGATGTAGCGTAAACGTGGACCACTGCCGGATTCCGGTTTCCCTGGAGATGAGACGGGATTCCATCCAGGGCACAGGCAGATTTGCCTGTAGGAACCAGGGCAGTTCCTCTTCACTGTAAGCATGTGGATGCTGGTGGGACATGGTGAAGGGTCTCTTCCAGCTGCTTCATTTGGTCAGTGAAGTGGGAAGCAAATCCATCAACAGTTGGAGGTCTTGCCGAGTGAGTTCAAAGTGTCAAATAGGCATCCAGGAGAGAGCTAGAGGCAATGAACGGGGGAAACAGAGGCTGGTAAGGGTCCCAGTGGTACTTACGGGTGTGAGTTTAAAGCGAGACCAGTCAGCACGGTAGTGTGTTTTCTCTAGCCACTTTCCACTGCAAAGGGCCAGAAGTAGCCTACACCCAAGGCTGTGGCACCTGCCAAGCTTCTCTGGAGCTTCCCTGGTAGCCCATACGGTAAAGAATTTGCCTGCAATGCAGGAGACCCGGGTTCAATCCCCGGGTTCGATCCCCGGGTCAGGAAGATCCCCTGGAGAAGGGAATGGCACCCCTATTCAGTATTCTGACCTGGAGGATTCCATGGACAGAGGAGCCTGGCGGGCTGCAGTCCATGGGGTCGCAAACAGTTGGACACGCCTGAGCGTCTAACACTTCACACACATAGATTTGACCCTTTCAAACAAATATTTGCTGAATGGCTTCTGTAATCACAGCAGTAACGTTAATAAAACTGCTTTTGCGCTGAGAACCGCCAACTCAACCGCCTCTCAGGTGAGGCGGCGTGCTCTTGCACTGCCTCCCTGTGGCCATGGCGGGAACTGCGGCTGCTGAGGCACCAGATCAAACAGTGCTGCCGCCTCCTGGCAAATTTCTGCTACTGCAAATACGCCAAGACCACATCTACAACGATTTTCTCACTGCCCTGGGCTGGTGAGCACTAAAAACGAGGACCCGTCCAAAGGCTAATCTTGGATGGCCAGATCATCCCCTCCATTTTCCATTCTTATTCTCAATACGGAGCAAAGTAATCCCTACTAAAGGACTCTTTTTTCCTGGGAAGGTTTCCATCTTAGCGGACAACTTTAAATATCCAATAGCCCTCAAGAGCCAAGGCAATTAGTCATTGAATTTTAAGCATCTGTGGAAGATCAATGCAAGAAATATTTTAGATGCAAAAATTTGCATTGTGGCTACTCCCTTGCATGCTGTCTTATAGATGGAATATTACTCATTTTGTTCTCTTTGACTTTTGGTTTAACTCTCTGGTAGTAGGTTTTGCTAGTTTTACTTTTCTCCTTGTTAGGTATTTTTCATTTGATTGTTATATTTACAGTTTCTCCGAGTCCTTTCTTGCTTTCTGATGTTCTTTTTTTCCGTGGTATTTTGCTTGTTCCATCCTCAAGGACTTTAACGTCATAGTTGCCTCATTTTCTTGCAGTCTTCTCCCTCCAAGGCTTGGCTAGGGTTGATTGGTTGGTTTGAAATCTCTCTCTTTCATGTTTAGGGCTTTTGCCAAATGTGCAGTCATCCTTGACTATCATATTTAAAAGTGAGGCCACTTTTTAAAAAGCTGATTTGATGTTCTACACATATGGGTTAAACTTGTTGACTGGTGGGTTCTTTTTTATGGGGCTGGTCATTTTTATTATGGAACCCTGAACCATCTGCACTTCTTTTTTCTGAGGCTGTTAGATTTCTACAGTAAAAAAAGGATCATTCATTTGTTACAGCCAGAGTGGTGTCCAAGCATAGGCTTTGTGGTTGAACTTCTGAAGGCAGGGTGGGGAAAAGGGCTGTGATCCTGACAATTAATTTGTAGACATTAATTGTGTTAATTTCAGCCTGGTGCTCATCCCAGTTTTAACTTGTTCTTTATGTCCCCAAATTTCAAACTTCTTCAACTCCAAAGCTTTGGTTATTCAGTTTCCTAAGAGAACAGATCTCGGCTGTCTTATTGGTTGTGGCAGGAGGAGATGATTGTCTGATGAGTGCATGGGGGACAATGACCCAGCTGGTCAGTACTCAGACACTCAGCTAATGCTTTTCCCTCCTGACAGTCTTGCCTACCCAGGTCCCTAGGGTCTCCAGGCCCTGAGTCTGTGAACCAGTTGGCTTTCTTTTCTTCCAGATCCACCTCCACTTAGGTTGGAATGTACCCTCTTCCTAGGTTAGTTTCCCTGATGTCTATTTTGTGTCCCCAAAATTTTGGAAATCTCTCTTCTACTGTGTCCTTTTTTTTTTTTTTTTTTTTCAAATTTTTGTTCTAACTCCTTTTAAAATTCTTTTGCAGCTACTAGTCGGTTTGGGGAAGGTGGGGAAATAAGTGTCTATGGGCCATCTACCATTTTTAAACAGAAGGTTTTGGGGGTTTGAAAACTATTTCATTGCCCCAGGTCTTACTTGCAGCTTGTGGGATCTTTAGCTGCAGCATGGGAACTCTTAGCTGTAGGGTGTGCAATCTAGTTCCCTGACCCCTGCACTGGAAGGCAGCTTCGTAACCTCTACACCACCAGGGAAGTCCTCTAAACAGAAGTTTTAAATGGGCAAGTTTTGAAGAGACAGAGGGAAAAGTACAGAGGATGGGGCCTTGTCTGGAAAGAGGGCTCAGATGGCGCCTGGTAGGGCTGGGCACGTGGGACAGTTTGAAGGGACTGAGCCTCTGGGCAGAGCTGAGAAAGGTCTGATCCAAAAGTTGCAGAGAGGAGACCGGAGGAGCCTGGAGCACTTGGGGGCAGCGAACATGACTATGTCATAGCTTTGCTCTAGGGAGTCCTGCTTGGGCCAAACCATCATACACGTGATCAACTTTATGCCAACCTTTCTAAGCTGAGCATTAGCGTCAAAGAGCAAGGCTCTTCCTACCCAACCTGTTCAACTCTACCTGCTTCTGTCATGTTTTTCTGAGTTCCTCCTATTATTGCAGCATCTCTAACAGAACTTGGCATTATTTCACTATTATCTAAATGTGAGCAGGCCTGATCTCACAGACCTATCTTCATATTTCAAAAGGAGTTATAAACAAACAACAGGAGCTTCCCTGATCATTCACAGTTGGTAAAGAATCTGCCCGCAATGCAGGAGACCTGGGTTCGATCCCTGGGATGGGAAGATTCCCCTAGAGAAGGGAACGGCTACCCGTTCCAATATTCTGGCCTGGAGATTTCCATGGACTGTATAGTCCATGGGGTCCCAAAAAGTTGGACACAACTGAGCGACTTTCACTTTCACCTATAAACAACAAGGTCCTACTGTACAGCCAAGAGAACTATATTCACTATCCTATGATAAGACATAATGGAAAAGAATATTTATGTAAGAAAAAGAATGTGTGTATACATATGAAAGTGAAAGTGAAGTCGCTCAGTCGTGTCTGACTCTTTGTGACCCCACGGACTGTACCTGCCAAGCTCTTCTGTCCATGGGGTTTTCCAAGCAAGATTACTGATTTGGGTTGCCGTTTCTTTCTCCAGGGGATCCTCCTGATTCAGGGAATGAACCTGGTCTCCAGCATTTCAGGCAGACTCTTTACCATCTGAGCCACCAGGGAATCCCTTTATGTATATATACATGTGTAACTGAATCACTTTGCTATAAACCAGTAATTAATACAACATTGTAAATCAACTATACTTCAATAAAATATTTAAAATAAAAAAATAACAATAAAAATAGGGTTCACTGTTATGGAAAACTGTCACATAAAATATTAAGGTTAGACGGACCTTAAGACATTGTCTAGCTTATACTTCTGTGCCTGGTGGTGGAACTGTACTCAGGAAGTGACTTGAAATGCTCATCACGACTACGGACAGGCCATGTGGACAAGGGACAGGGCTGGAGCTGGTGCTGTAAAACCCCTGAAGGAGTCCCCTGTACCACGTTGCCTGGTGGTGACCAGATGGCTGAAGCTCTCAGCTTCTCCACCTACAAAATTGCACAAGTAAATGCCCCTTAAAAATGGTTGTAAAGTCACATGTTGTAATTCAGATCAAAATAGATCATTAACAGCACACTACATTTTGTATTCAAAGATAAGGTAATGGAATTTGCTAGGAATTTTGCTACGAAGTATGTGGAATGTGCCGTACCTTCAACCCTTCTTAAATTCAGTACATTCCCTAATCTTATGAAACTTACAATTCAGTAATATCTCTTTAGAGAAGGGAACAGAACAAAGGCAGAAACCTGACTTTTTTTTAAACACTGGAATTTGCTTCTCAAATTAGAAATAATTCAGAGCATACTTCTCTGACCACATCTGCTGCTGTTAGCTCAATTTTGCTCTTTTCTTGACTGATGTTGAGTTTCTCTACCCTGTATACACAGGCTTGAAAAGCTTAAATGCAGCGAGAACATTCCAAGTGACCATCGGTGGATGGATGGATAAACCCAGTGGGGTATATACATACAATGGAATATTATTCAGCCTTAAAAGAAAAGAAATTCTCATACATGTTACAACATAGGTGAACCTGAGGGTTTTCTTCTAAGTGAAATAAGCCAGTCACAAAAAGACGAACACTGTAGGAGTCCATTTAATGAGGTACTTAGTCCATTCATACAGACAGAAAGTAGAATGGTACTTACCAGGACTTGGAGGGGAAGGGGAGTTATTGTTTAACAGGTATGCAGTTTCAGTTTCGCAAGATGAAAAGTCTTTTGGAGATGGATCGTGGCAATGTTTGCAAACAGTGTGAACATACTTCATGCCACTGAACTGCATGATTAAACGTGGTTAAACCAGTTGACCAAATGGTCTCATCTTTTTCATTTATATGCAAAAGAAATAGTTTTAAGTAACTTTTTAAACAGCAAGATGATAAAAATGGTATGAGTGTAACCTAAACTTTCTCCTCGAGGTATGACCTTGTATACTTATCTTATTACTTATCACTGAGTCGAAGGGCAGGATCTAGTTTTCAGGGCAGACCCAGGGCCGGCGTGTCCATGGCCCTGATAGCTCACTCATCCGTCACTGTCCTCCATCCTGCAGAACAAGCACTCTTAAACTTTCAGGGTTCCTTTTCTTCCTGCAAATTTTGAAGCAAAGTTTTGTTTCTGTTTTTGTCTGCCTCTAATGCTGGGACCCCAGGAGGTGGGGCAACAGCCCTCCTCTCCAATCTTCACACCTCGTCCTGCACCCACCCGTCCAAGGAGCGCCTCTCACGCGGGCCTTGCTGACCACTCCCCCCCCACCCTACCTGGGACCTGGGCCTCAAATTTCCATGTCAGGGTGAAACAAGGGTGTAAATATTTACAATTTTTATACCTGCGGTAAGACAAGAAGGGTAGCTAATGCTGTTTTCTATGGTGATGCAGGTATATATTTTGATAACAGCAATTACAGGCTCAGTATTGTAAGCAGTCAGAGAAGGCAATGGCACCCCACTCCAGTACTCTTGCCTGGAAAATCCCATGCATGGAGGAGCCTGGTAGGCTGCAGTCCATGGGGTCGCTAAGAGTCTGACACGACTGAGCGACTTCACTTTCAATTTTCACTTTCATGCATTGGAGCAGGAAATGGCAACCCCCTCCAGTGTTCTTGCCTGGAGAATCCCAGGGATGGGGGAGCCTGGAGGGCTGCCGTCTCAGGGGTCACACAGAGTCGGACACGACTTAAGCGACTTAGCAGCAGCAGCAGCATTGTAAGCAGTACGGTAGGCCACTGCCCGCTGCAGGCTTGTTAACTCAGAAAGAACTGAATTAAAGCGATTTTATAACAACAACAACAAAAATGGTTAAAACAGTAAATGTTATGCTACGTATATTTTACAAGCTTTTTTAAATGGGAAAAATAAAGGCGCTTCAGTGCATTGTAAGTGTGTAAATCCATTAGCATATCCAGAATTGAAATCAGAAGTGGGGACTTCCCTAGTGGTCCAGTGGTTAAAAATCTGCCTTGCAATGCAGAAGACACAAGTTCGATCTCTGATCAGGGAACTAAGATCCCACATGCCAAGGAGATCTGAGTCTGAGCACCACAGCTAGAGAGTTTACGCACCACAGCAGAGATCTCTCATGCTGCAGCTAAGACGCACTGCAGCCAAATAAGTAAATAATTTAAAGTATCAGAAAAGAATTTTTAAAAAATCAGATGCTCGTGCTTCTACGGCCTTACACATCTGCCACACAAGAGCAGGCGTTCAGTCTACTTGTCAGGCTGGTTGAATTGCCATGAATTTCTACATATCAACTTGCAAGTGATTTCAGTGAATTATTCTCAAGATTGAAGATTTCTGGATGAAGTTTGAAGGCATTATAAGAAAGATACTTTCTCACAAGTATTCAGTGGGTTTCTCAGAGGTTACATGGCAGATGGTTTTGTAACAGTCTGAATGTGGGAGCAGAAATCAGGTGGCCAGCTTCAAAAGTTACTAAGTTTCAAGTATTAGAGAAAAGGAAAGAGTTACAGGGACTCACTTTTAAAATGAGTCCATTTCAGCAAGTCCTGTTTCCAGACTTCTAAATGACTGAGATGGCGGGTAAACGTCAGCCCTTCCATTAGCCAGGACCTTGGGCAATTGTCTGGGCCAGTCTGTGTCTTCAGGCAGCTAAGATACCATCATCCCATTTTGCAGATGTAGCAATCCTTGTGCCCAGAGAGGCAAAGAAATTTGTGTCAAGCCACACACAAAGTGTGTGGTCTGTGTCCAGGACTCAGGGGTCCCGTCTTTCTGAACCTGTGCTTATTTCTGCTCTATCGTGCTCTGCTTTACGTAACTTCTCTGTTTGCCCACCACATTCTAGAGTGAAAATATTGTGTGTGTGTCAGTTGCTCAGTCGTGTCCGAATCTTTGAGACCCCATGGACTGTAGCCCACCAGGCTCCTCTGTCCATGGAATTCTCGAGGCAAGAATACTGGAGTGGGTTGCCATGCCCTTCTCCAGGGGATCTTCCAGACCTAAGGATTGAACCCAGGTCTTCCACATTGCAAGCAGATTCTTTCCTGCAATGTTTGACTACCTGGGAAGGTGAAAATGTTATCCTTTCTAATTATTGTGTAAAAAAGTCTTTGGGTGTCCCAAGCTGTTGCTTATCTGAGAAAAGGTGGATGGTTATCTGGATTCAGAGACTAAAGACAAGAATCTGAGTCTGTGATGTTTTATGAATTGGTTAACCTCTCTGAATCTGATTCCTTATCTGTTAAAATACATGCTCAATTCAAAGTGTTTTTGTCAAGTGGGATTTGTTGGTGCATGTATTTTTTATAGCATAAAGAAAAAGGGTTTTCAAAGAGTGGTCCAGAAAGACCTGGGGGTTTCCCAGGAAGGGTTCAAAGAACAAAACTATTTTCACGATAAAACTAAGCTCTTACTTGCCTTTCTTCACTGAAAATTTCTCACAAGTATTCAGTGGGGTTCTCAGAGGTTACATGGCAGTTGGTTTTGTAACAGCCTGAATGTGGGAGCAGAAATCAGGTGGCCAGCTGTCTTCGATTAGGTTAGATAGTAAAGACCCTTGCAAAAAATGGTAACTTTGTGATTGTGATTCTCCTCAATTTTTTGTTTTGAATATACAGTTATTTTCATGAAAATGTTATTTCTGTTAAAATACAATGAGTTATTCAACGGACATCACCAATTCAATGGACATGAATTTGGGCAAACTTCAGGAGATGGTGAGGGACAGGGAAGCCTGGCCTGCTGCAATCCCTGGGGTCTCAAAGAGTTGAACATGACTTGGCAACTGAATAACAACACAACATAATGCGTTATTACTGTTAATTGAGATGAATTAATAAATATTTCAAAAATTTTTCAGTTCTAATTTTAATATGATCAATCTGACAGACATAGCCACATACACAAAAGCTCTTTAAAATTTTTTAAAATTTTATTTGGAGGATAATTGTTTTACAATGTTAGTTTCTGCTGTGCGACCACATGAATCAGCTATAAATACATATATATCCCCTCTGTCTTGAACCTCCGTCCTACCAGTACCTCTCCACCCCACCCCTCTGGGATATCACAGAGCACAAAGCTGAGCATGAAAGCTCTTTGAGGGTCTCAATTTTTCAGAATGAAAAATGTCCTGAGATCCAAAATTCTGAGAATTATTACTACAAAGTCCCGTAGAAATAGTAGAATTTTTACTTTATATCATTGGCCTTTAAAGAAAAAAATGTATCACATGATAAAAAGGATGCATTCCTTTGATGGAAAATTTAGAGAATTATAGATAAATATGAAGAAGGAAATGGTATCAATAATTCCATAATACAAAGAACTGTTATCATTTCTTTTTTTGCACTTTTCTCATCATCCTTTAATTGTGAATATCTAACCTGTGATTTTGCCAGGCTTCAGAGTTTAAATTGGGGGGCTCGAAGAGTTTTAGGCGGTTATTTGCTGGCCCTCGGACCCACCTGCAGGATCCCGATTCCACCCCAATCATCTGGTTTCTTCAAGGGGTGTCTTGTGTGTTCTGATTACTGACTCTTGGGTTATCATCTGTCCATCTTATCCTTCCTCTCTTGTTCTACCCGCATTGGAGCTGGGGCAGCTAAGATCCACACAACCCACCACCTCCTTCCAGTGTCTTCATTTTCTCGGGGTGCCCTGCCTGATATGGGCAGGAGCTCTGGGGACACAGAAGCAGGGCACCGAGCCCGCTGGAATTGGTCCTGGATGCCGAAAAGCCTTGCTGTGAGCGAGGCCTCCCTCCTCCAACGGTGTATGTCCTAAGGGCAGTTGATGGAGTACAGTTTTCCTAAAAGTATCTTTTTCCTCAACATCTCCTTTAAAAAAAAAAAAATGTTTTTTGGGGGTGTTTTTCTTGATGTGGACCATTTTTAAGGTCTTTATGGAATTTGTTACAATATTGTTTTTGTTTTATGTTTTGGGTTTTAGCCATGAGGCACATAGAATCTTAGCTCCCCAGCCAGGAATCAAACCTGCAGCCCCTGCCTTAGAAGGGGAAGTCAACCACTAAAGCCAGGAAAGTCCTGTCATCTTCTCCCTTTAACTCCTGCCCACTTCCTAGTCCTGAGCTGGGAGCCCATGGAGAGTTAGAGGTAGGGCAGTTCACACAGTGCCTACTGAATGTCACTAGAAACAGTTTCCCTGAGGTGCTCAGGGTTCAGAACTTTAAAGCTTAGCATTTTATAGCAACACTTCTCAAACTTTTGGGTCTCAGGACCACTTTTCTTAAAAATTAATGAGACCCTCAAAGAGCTTATGTGTATGTGTATCTGTCAATATTTACCATTTTAGAAATTATTAGGCTGGTGCAAAAATAATTATGGTTTCAGACCCTGAATTTTAAATCATAAATAGGCTCAAATACATCTCTATTAATCAAAATAGGAACCATTGCAATCAATACATTTTTGCCAATGAGAAATGTTTATTTACTCCTGTAGCATAAAAAGCTGTGCTTCGGGATTTGACAACCACTTGGAAATCATTTCTGTGTCCTGCTGATTGTGGAAGCAGTTTCTCTGCCAAAAGTTGTGGAGATGCTTAAAGAAGTGGTAGTCAGTTGGTGAGAGGTCAGGTGAATATAGCAGATGAGGCAAAACTTTGTAGCAAAATTTGTTCAACTTTTGAAGTGTTGGTTGCACAACGAGCGGTGAGGCCTTGCAGTTTTTGACGCATCTCATCTATCTGCTGAGCATACTTCTCAGATGTTATGGTTTCTCTGGGATTCAGAAAGCTGTAGTGGATCAGAGGGGCAGCAGACCACCAAACAGTGACCGTGACTTATTTTTGGTGCAAATTTTGGCTTTGGGAAGTGCTTTGGAGCTTCTCCTCCATCCAACCAATGAGCTGGTCATCACTGATTGTCGTATAAAATCCATTTTTGTTGCACAACACAATCTAATCAAGGAATGGTTCGTTGTTGTTACGTAGAATAAGTGAAGATGACACTTCAAAACAAGAATCTTTTTGGTTTGTGGTCACTTGATGAGGCACCCACTCACTGCGCTTTTCCACATTTCCAATGTGCTTCAGATGCCAAACAACCATGGAATGGGTGATGCTGAATTCTCGGGAAACTTCTTGTGTAGTTGTATGTGGATCAGCTTCGGTGATCCTCTCAGTTGGTTGTTGTCAACTTCCAATGGCTGGCCACTGTGCTCCTCATCTCCAAGGTTCTAGTCTCCTTTGCAAAACTTCTTGAATTACCAGTCCACTGTACGTTCATTAGCAGCTCCTGGGCCAAATGCATTGTTGGTGTTACGAGTTGTCTCTGCTGCTTTATGACCCAACTTTAAACTCCAGTAGGAAAATCTCTCAAATTTGCTTTTTTGTCTAACATCATTTCCATAATCTAAAATACGTATAAAATAAATAGCAAGCAATAATTCATTATAAAAAACATAAAGCAAGAAGTGTGCATTAAAATGATATATAATGTAACCACATTTATTTAAGAAAGTATCCCAATATCAAATGGCAAAGTTCAGCAATGCAAAACTGAAATTACTTGAGCACCAACCTAATAAAGCAGAGATAATTTTGAAATATTTACTAATTTATCCAAAATAACAGTAACAACTCATTACATTTTAACAGAAATCTTATTTTTGTGAAAATAAACTTAAAACCATGTTTTTCTGAACAGAACTATAAAACCTTTATTTTTTGTGAAAAAAAGTGTGGTACCTCATCCCTTCATGGAAATGGTGGAATCATGTCCCTGCTTTGTTTAATCTGTGGTTCTTAAATTATTTTTTTTAAGTTGATGTTAATTTCCTAACTTGCAAAACTGTTGATGAAACAGAATAGTTTTCTCAGTCTTGTCATTACCCACAATGTTATCAGCCTGTAGGGCATCCCACTTCTCTTGCCTTTGAGACAAAAGCACAATAAAATATTTATAGGCATTTGGAAACAATCCACCACTATGAATTGGAGAGCTTGTTTGGTTTTGATTTTTTCTATTTGGGAGGGGATTGACATTGGGTTTGTGCTTGCGATTTTTATATATATATATATATATATGTTATTGTTTCTATTGGCAAAACAGTTCTCAAGCCTCATAGTTAAGTAAATATTTAAAGATTTCATAATGTTTTCCAAAAAGCACCATAACAGCCAACTATGGTTCTAAGCAGCTGACCATGTTTGTCTTGTCTGCCCAGAGATTGGAAAGAGATGCTAAGCCTTTTCTTTCTCAGAAGAGATACAGCGCAGAATCTGCTTTAAGATGATGCAGGTTCTCTTTAGAACTGAGGTACTTAGACAGAACTGGGAGAAATCACAAATGGCTTAAAGGTTGAGAAACCCTAAAGGAAAAACCCAAAGTTCAGTTTTATGCAGCACAGAAAGTGATCGCTGAGAGGTCCCTCGGTTACCTGCTTGAAAGTTTCGTGTGTTACCTAAGTGTCTCGTTGGGTGGATGATGGCTGTTCTCTATGTCCTGCATGTTGACTCAGGTGAGACATTACCAAGCATTTTCTGATTTTAAGGGGTATCAGGTAAGTGCCTTTGGGTACTCACCTTTAGAAGCATAAATAAAAAGGAGAGTGGTTTATTTTGAAGTCTGGGCTAAGTTCAGGCTTACTTAGATGGGAGACGTGTTAGTAGATCTCTAATAATTGCAAGTTGGAGCCATTCACCTCTAAGGGGAAAGAGTGTAGATAGTCTCGAGGATCACGTAATTGGGAAGGAGAGGTTGGAGCTAGCTTCAGGCTTGTCTGTGCCCAGGTCTCTCTCCTCTCCCTTTGCCTGCCTCTCTCTTCTGCTTCTTGCTCCCTTGGTTGTTTCATCTCTCAGACCTGTTATATGGCCACACATGTGGCCACAGCAACTCTGAGGTCAGGCTTGCAATTTGGCATCTGAAATGAAAAAACAATACATCTACCTCTGATTTGGAAAATTCCAGGGAAGAACTGCATAAGTCAGACTGGGTCCCATGCCAGAAGGGACAGAAAATTCTGATAAACAGCCTTGGGGGAGGAAAGAAATGTTCTTTAAAATGATGAGGTAAGGAAGCAGTGGAATCTTTTTTTAAAAAACTGTTTAAACTTTTTGGCCACACCATGGAGCATGTGGGATCTGAGTTCCCCTACAAGGGATTGAACTTTCATCCCCTGCCTTGGAAACATGGAGTCTTAACCACTGGACCACCATTGAAGTCCCAAGAAGCTGTCAATCTTGATGCCAGGAGGGGCTGGGGTGTCAGACAGGCTTACTCTGTCAGGAAGGGAATGTCTTTTAATGTCCTTCTTCTCTGATTGATTTCTTCTGTGACCAGGGTCAGTTTGCTGATGCTAAGAGATTGGTTACTTAACAATCTTATAAAGATCAAGTTACTTAACATTTCTGTGCCTATTTGCTCCTAGCAATATAGCTTAATGATACTGTATCTCAGGAGGTAGCTGTGAAGATTACAGAATAACATCTGCCTCCCAGGGATGCTCTAAGGACCAGTGTTTAGCATGGCCCCTGATATATAGTAAGTGTTTCGTCAAGGAAAGCTGTCATGATTACTGTTGTTATCGGTAACAATGCCAGAGATCCAATTAGGAGAGTTTGGGCAAGACTGTGGGGTATGGCCTTAAGAAAGCAGAAATGTCATCACTCATCTGGGACATATGGTCAGAGCTCAACCCGAGTGTGGAGACGGAGCACCTCAATTCATTCAGTTCGCCCTGTGTCAGAATAGGGCTGGTTTTGTGGACAAGGATGGATCTGCTGTTGAGGCTGGAATTCCAGTAGATCTTTCTGTAAAGAGGAAGAGAGTAGAAGATACCAGCTTCACCTTGAGGGAGCTAGCAACTTAGTGGGGAGCCAGAACCAACACTCATGAACAGTTAAAGCAACAATATGTACAGTAGTATTATGATCGTGCAAAGTAAGACCTGCATTTGGTGATGTATGTAGGAAAACAACAGTCTGAAGTGACATGGGCAACATATAACCTGTGGGAGCCTCCAGGAACTTGGGAACATGAGGTGATTTTGTTTTTTTAAGATTATGAATTTGGGACTTCCCTTGTGGTACAGTGGTTAAGACACTGAGCTTCTACTGTGGGGGGAATGAGTTCAGTCCCTGGTCAGGAAATTAAAATTCCCCATGCTGCATAGCTCTGTCAAAAAATAGGAGAAAAGAGAGATTATGATTTTTTTTTGTTACTAAGGGTAAAAAGTGCTGGTTTAAAGTGATGTAAGACAGCTTACAACCCAGAAGAATTCTGGAATACCACTGAAGTGAGAAATCCTGTGTTGTAGATCTGTTGTGGGAAGGTGTCATAACAGGTGGCATTTGGGGAGCTCCTGAGGGTTGGGTTGGGTGTAGCTGTATGGAGGGGAGAAGACACCCTAGCGAGGAACCCTGAGCAACTGGATGATCATGGCATGTGCAATTATCACCTTATTTCCTCTCAGCTCTACATCCACTCCTCATCCTGCTTACTGGTTCTGGAGCTAGACCCCAGAACATTTCTCTTTGGCCAGCTGGCACAATGCCAGGCCTTGTCATGCTACAACTGTTTGGGGATGGAGAAAGATCCTGACCAAAGAGGGTCTACAAAGAGCACACCAAGATTAACCAAATAAAATACAAGAAAACCATGCAGGGTCTTAACTCCAGAAGGGGAGGAATTTCTTAATGAACTGAAAGCCTAATGAAATATCTTTCCAACATTGCCAAAGGTATCCCAGGGCATAACACAGCCGGTGAGGCTGCCCCAGCATCTTGCCTTCCAGCTTACTGATTCCTTCCTCTGATGACCTGGACCTTCCTCCAGGTACTGACTTCTCAGCAGGCTGAGCACACATACTCCTCATACCATTTTACCTTGCCGGTGGTGTCGCCACTATCTAGGGCTAAGTCTTATTCCTTGACACCTTCAAATGGTTTGTCCTTCAAAAGGCTGATCAGGCATCCTGTTGGTGGAAGAAGATTCCCCTGAGTCTCCTCCCTCCAGCTTAGTACCTTCCCCTCTACATCCTTCCAGACTACTTCTTTTCCATGCATCTTGTTATCTTAAGCTCAGTGTCTGCTCATCTTTTCCACTTCTACACTTCTTCAGGGCTTTAATGCTTCCTTGCTTATCTGCAGAGACTAGCAGACTGCTTGGGACACAGCAGGTGAGCTGAACCAATGTGGGCTGCACCCTGGCTGCTTAGGACACTTTTGAAGAAAGGATTATATTATTCTTTACAATTAAAACACTCAGAATTCATGGGGCAACCTTGTTAGGGGCAGGATGGCATTTTAGTGATTTTAGTAGCTTGGGAGGTGTTGGCTAACCAACATCTTGTCATTGTTGTTCAGCTGCTAAACATCTATTCCAATGAATTCCATCACTATGACATATCTTGCTGGTTGTCTGTCTTCTCTCTTTTGTACGCATGCCGAGGTAAATGGTGAAGGAATTAGAATTCTACCGTTACTCAGTCTGCCTTGGGCCCAAACTTTGAAATTACAAGAAAGAAAACATCTGGACTTCCTCATGAGAATCTTAGCAATGTCCATTTCTGTTAAAACGCCTTTTTGACATAAACAAGGGGAATGTTCATAAGCGTACCATAGAATATTCATCACATTGCTGGCATTCTGCGAAGAATTGGGGCTGGGTAAGTGGCTCCCGGGTCACTCTTACCTATCCCAAGCTGAGAGCATCTAGATTTTGATTGGATTATTGCCAGAGCTCATTAGCATAGTGTACCTTGACCTGGATTAGGGAACAGCAGTCTCTGCGTAGAAAATGACCAGAACTTGCTGGGACCTGAATCGGAGAGGAGATTTTTCTGAAGCAGTTTTGTCTACATCTCCAGAAGTCAGAGGTGAGGAAACCATTATAAAGTTTCAGTTGTAAGATAAATAAATTATGGGGATATAATATACAGCATTAAAAATATAGTCAATAATTTTGTAATAATTGTATGGTAACAGATAGTAGCTTGTCTTTGCGTGATGACAATGTGTTTTACACTTGAGGCTAATCTAATATTGTAAGTCAATTTATATATTAAAAAAAATGTAACAAAGCCAGAAATCCTAAGGAGAGACAAATGTAAGGGCGGCGACAATGGTCACCGCATTTCTACAGGGTTTTCATTTGTTCCGCTTGGTCTTCTGTGGAAATGGTGAGACATGAACACAGTTTGGCCCAAGTTGCTTTGAAAAGAGTCTGGACAAATGTTTTTTAATCCTGAGGAAAACGGAATTTGCTTGTTTATGTTTCAAAGACTGCAAACCATCTTTTCTTCTTCCTTGCGTTTTAGTGTTAGCTCTCAGAGAAATATTAAGCTCATGTTCATTTGGCAAAAATTCATATCAGAAAAAAATCGGAAAAGCAAGGTAGTTTTTCTGCACAAGATTTTTTATTTCCTTTTCCTTAATTTAAAAACAAAAGAATTATATTGACATTGCTTAGGCTTAAGGCAAAATCTTCTACTCTTTTGAAATGTGAATCTTGTTATTCTAATATACTTGTTTTTAAAGTCTGAATTAAAGTCAATCTGTGGCATCATTTATTCTGTAACTTAGGGTTTCTTTCCCAAACAGAATTTGCTTTACACTCAATGGATATTTAATCTTGCACATCAGTGTTTGAATTGGGAGTACTGAAGTTTCATCTTTTTGGATGACTAGGTTGTAGGTGAGTGTGGGTAGGTATGTTAGGGAGGGAAAAGACTCCTATTAACTTGTTACTTAGTGGCCAAGAGCTTCATTTACACGCTCGGGTCACAGTCATCTATATCTATGCACTTTACTTCAGTACATCTCAGTGACTGCCAAGTGTTAGGGTTACATAAAGCTAAATTACTGAGGAACAGAGTACATGGGACTCTAAGATTGAGATTATTTAACTTGTGGTTTGAGTGACTCTTAAGTGGTTCTGTGTAACATCATTATGGCTCTAGAGCACCAAGGCACGGAAATGTCACACATGTAAACATGTCTTACTTCATATTCTACTAGCAAGCACATGTCATCTCAAAATGATTTCCCCCCCCTCCCTCAGAGTTGAACACTTTAAATATCTTTCCTTCTTTTTACTTTTTTGGGGGGAGGGGAGGGTAAGTTCCTTTTATAGACATGAATTTGAGCAAACTTCGGGAGATGATGGAAGACAGAGGAGCCTGGTGTGCTACAGTCCAAGGGGTTGCAAAGAGTTGGACACAACTTAGCCACCGAACAACAAATCCCCTTAAACCAATTATAATTAGAAACTAGTATTTCTTGTGTGGAGGGGGTGTTTTTTAATACCTACTGCCGGGGTCCAGCCCCGGTGGATCCAGGGAATTCGAAGTGGGGATGGCGTCGGCGAGGATCAGGAAACAATTGCTTAATTAAACGTTAATTAAGGATATAAAGAGTGGTTAAATAAGGATAGCTCAGTGGGGAAATTCAGTGGAGAAAAGAGGCTGAACAATTTAATGAAAGTAAGATCAGACAGAATTTTCTTGTGGCGAGCAGGGAAGAGTGAGATTGCTGAAGTCAGAAAGTCTTGAAGGGTGCTTCGGATTAAACAACGGTGAGAAACACTATTTTAGAGCAGTAGTCCTCAGTTTTTCCCTCCGGGAGATATTTGGCAATGTCTGGAGATACGGTTGGTGGTCAACAAGGAGGGGTGGGTTGCTGCCAACACCTAATGGGTAGAGACCAAAGGATGCTGTTAAGTATCCTCCAATCCAAGCCCCACAACAAAGATTATAAAACAGGTTTTCAATGTCAATAGTGCCAAGGTTTTAAAGGAATCTGATAATCATTTGAGAATATTTGAAGATATAAAATATATGAGTGAAGTCGCTCAATCGTGTCCGACTCTTTGTGACCCCGTGGACTGTAGCCTACCACACTCCTCCGTCCATGGGATTCTCTAGGCAAGAGTACTGGAGTGGGTTGCCATTTCCTTCTCCAATATATAAAATATATGTCGGATTATTAATCTCTATGGGAATTTAAATTTTAAAAAGACTTCTAGACACATCTGGCTGTGATGTTCCCCTCTTGTAACACACCCACAGGGTAGCTAATTTTGAAGGTGTATCCATGGAAACAACTCCAAGCCAGGTATCCCTCCCTCCCCAACCCGATATATGGAGGAAAAGGTCCTAACCATTGGCTACAGGTGACCATGGTACTTATAGAGGCCTTTGCACTTGGGGCTAGCAACCAGGAAGGTAGCCCAAATCTGAGGGTGAAAGTGATGTTCTTCCGCATGGTCAAGCTTTACTCCAGCAGGCTCACTAATGGCTCCTACATTTTGTTTTTGTTTGTATGTTGGTGCTTCCCAAAATATCAGTGAAACAGTCTTTTCTGGCAGACAAGTGCTGGTATTTTTAATGATATTTTCTCCTGAATTCCTTTTCTTAAAAGTCATTTTCAACTGGCGGATAACTGTTTTACAGAGTTGTCCTGGTTTTAGCCATACAACAATGCAAATCAGTCCCAAGTATACCTATGTCCTCTTCCTCTTGAACCTCCCTCCCCTCCCCCTCCACCCAAGAGCACTGATTTTTATCTCTTTAATGATCAGTATCATTGTCATTTATTTTTTAGTGTTGGAAAGCAGTCTCCTGGTCTAAACTGCTTGGGTGGACTGATCCAACTGTAAGAGCCTTTGAGAGCAAAATTCTCAAGTGCTTCTAGAGCAGCTGGATAGACGGAAACCTGTGGGTGACCTGACTTCATCATGGAACCTGAGAACGCGGATTCTGCAGACAAAGAACTAAGCTGGGATATTAATGATATGAAGCTGCCTCAGGTATGTACTTGTTCTCATGCTGTGCTCAGCATTTGGCTGTGAAGCCTTGAACGTAACTTGCCAAGACCTGGAAGGAACTTGGTGAGGGTCCCAGCTGAATAAATGCCTCTCCTACAGAGTTTCGTTTGGACATCCAACCAAGGACTTTTTTAATGTATATGACTTTGATGTATTTATTTTTGGCTGTGCCGGGTCTTCGTTGATGCACGGGCTTTTCTCTAGTTGCGGTGCCCAGGTGTCTCATTTTGGTGGCTTCTCTTGTTGCAGAGCACAGGCTCTAGGGCACCAGGCTTCAGTAGTTGCAGCTCCCAAGCTCCAGAGCACAGGCTTGATACTTGTGGTGCACAGGCTTAGCTGCTCTGTGGCACGAGGGATCGTCCTGGACCAGGGATGGAACCTGTGTCTCCTGCATTGGCAGGCAGATTCTTCACACTGAGTCACCAGGGAAGCCTCTGACTGAGGACTTTTAAGAGGAAATTCCTAAATCCATGATTTGAGAAGGCCCTCCCAGACCAGACTCCCCTGGTTACAGACTGAAGCAAAGAAAGTGTTATTTCCCCTGCCTTTCGTAGTTGTTTTGGTTCCAATGCCACCCGCCTGGCTAGCTGGTAGAATGAAATCCATGATAATGTGTCTGTAGATTGACTCTCTGTAACACACGAGCTCCCATACAAACTTATTTGCTGGGAGTAATGGGTTTAACCTAAATCTGTCTTTGGGATGTCCCGGTGAGAGTTCTCTTCTAGAACTTCTGTGACTACTACACAGTCTGTGCACGTGGGGCTACTCTCCAGCTAACAGAGCGGCTTCCATTTCATGTTTTCTTTGCCTTCTTTGCCTTCATCTTTGGCAATGACATTTTAAAGTTTTTTTTTATTTTGTTTATTTTTGGCTGCACTGGGTCTACCTTGCTTTGCGCGGACTTTCTCTAGTTACTGCAAGCCGGGGCTATGTTTCATTGCAGGGCTCGGGCCTCTCATTACAGTGGCTTCTCTCGTGGAGCACCGGCTCTAAGCACACAGGCTTCTGTAGTTGCAGCACACGGGCTTAGTTGTTCTGTGGAATCTTCCCAGACCAAGGATTGATCCCATGTCCCCTCCATCGACAGGCGGATTCCCGTCTACTGTGCCACCAGGGAAGGCCTGGCAACTGGCATTTTAAACTCTTAATTTGGTGGAAAACAGTTGTTTTATCTTTTTTTTGCTGAGCCACATGGCTTGTGAGATCTTAGTTCCCCAACTGGGAACTGAATCCCAGGTCACAGCAGTGAAAGCATTGAGTCTTAACCACAGGACCACCAGGCAATTTCCAACATTAGTTGTTTAAAACTGCTTTCCTTGACTCCACGTTTTGGTCTTTCTTCCAGTGAAGAAGGTTTTCACTGGAAGTCATTGGGAAAGGTTCCTGGGAAAGCTAAGATGAGACTGCCAGAACCATCTAGTGGAAGGTCACGTTCATTTGCCTGATTCTGGGGAATGAGAAATTTGAATTATCCCAAGCAGAGGAGAGGGAATGGAGATTCCACAGTTATTGTTGGTTTTTTTTCCCAGTAGTTTTGATTTATACTCATTCCAGATTTCACTCTAAAGAAGGCTTCCAGATCATTCCAAATTTCACTCTAGTGAAGTGCTTCTTTTTATGTTTCCCCTTAAACTTCCTCCCCCATTCTCTCCTGGTAGGTTTTGGAAGAGCTAGGAAGCACTAATATGCCTTACTTGCCATTCATTTAAGGATGGCTAAATATACCACAGCTAAATCATGCAAATATCTATTTTAAGGGTTTGTGTTTATAGTTGCTTGTAATTGGTTTATAACAGTTGTAGCTGTTTTAGGGGAAACTTTAAGGTAAATTTTAATTACTGCTGTCTTAGAGACCCATAATCCTAATTCGTGATTGCAGGTCCCAAATAGAGAAACTGGACATCTTCAAAAACAAGAGTTGAAGGAAGCAGGTATATAGATGATTTCGCAAATTCCCATCCTAGAGCGGGACCTTTAATGGGGTCTAAGAACACTGTGCTAACATGTATTTTTTCTAGGGCAGAGGATTCATATCATTCATCAAATCTATAGACAAAAGAAAGAACCATGTCCCTGGAGGGGATCTCAGGGTTCATAAAGGTTCATGTTCCAACATGAATTTTCCAAAACTTAAGCCTTCTCAGATACCAGAGACATTTACAAGAAAAGTCCACATTCAATTCTGGAAATGTACCATTTTTAGTTTGTAGAAAAACTTTGGTAGCTCATGGAAATAGATAAGTGTTCTTCAGTTTGTTAAATATGCCAGGGAAATGATTAAAAGAGCAAATGGTGCCTTAGTATTTTGGAGAAGGAAATGGCAACCCACTCCAGTATTCTTGCCTTGAAAACCCCATGGACAGAGGAGTCTGGTGGGCCACAGTCCATGGGGCTGCAAAGAGTCAGACACGACTGAAGTGACCAAGCACGCACGCACATTTTCTGAGCAGAGTTGACATAGTCCTTATCTGGATTTATGGGGCTGTGGAATCGTATCAAGACCCAGCTGAGGCGAAAAATAGAAGGTGTTGAAGCCAAACACAGTAGATTTTACATTTTGAGAGTGTTTCTGAAGGCAGACCAGTGTATGATGAGAAGCACAAGGCTAGGAGACCAGGCCTAGGCTTTGAATTCCAGTCTTGCCTCCTTTTACCTGTAGAACTTCATAGAGTGGTTTAGCATTTCTGAGGTCCCCTTTCCTCTTCTGATAATGAAGTTGTTGCACTAAGTAGTCTCTTCCGGACTCTTTTAGTTCTAACAATCGAGGATCTGGTGACTCGAGATTCAGAAGGTGGCCTGTGCCCTCGGACAGGGAAGGGGTGCCAAGCACAGGGCCTGGCACTTACTAGACAAGAAAGGACAAGTATGAAATCCATGAATGAGTGGGTCCGTGGCTTATCATCTGGGTGACTCTAAACAAATCCGTTTTCTTGTTTTCATTATCTCCTCTGTAAAAGTAAAATAGTAATTCTTCATATACCTTGCTTGAATCTCTAAGTTGTTTAGAACAGATGTGTTCTCAAAATGTGTTCTGTAGTGTGTAAGTTACAAGGAATTTTAATGGATGTTATGAAGGAAGGAAAGAAGGACTAAGTTCAACCAAGTTAAGCCAATTTCTTCTTTTTTTTTCCCCATGCCATGCATCATGTGGAATCTTAGTTTTGAATGCATGCCCCCTGCAGTGGAGATGCAGAGTCCTAACCACTGGAGGATTCCCTAAGCCAATCTCTCTGCTGCAGACATAGTGTTTTTCTTACTGCATTATGGCTCTCCCAAGAGGAGGCTGTGTTGGCAATATTGCCCTAACTTATTTTTGACCACAAAGCTCTCTCTGTTTTTCCATGGAGCCCCTTAGGCAATGAGTGGTCCTCAGACCATCTGTTTGAGCATTAAAAAAAATGTTTCAAAGAATTCCATCTATAATAGCAATCACTGGCTTACTACTATTATACATTTCCCCAATTTCATTCTCTGTCCCCCCATACAAAGAATTTATAGTTTATTTTTCATATTTGCATGTTCTTGCCACGATTCCTACAAATTCCTGCAACTTGTAGATAAATTTCTTTCTTATTAATCCACTCACTTGCTTCAAGTTTCAAGATGGTTACCTGAGTTCTTGTTGCATCTTCTGGTCCTGGAAACTCCAAAGGCCCTTTCTACATCACAGATCAAGATCTATGAATTAATTTTTGGCAATAGTGAACGATGACATCCTCATCAGGACATCAGAGATTTTTGATGTCAATGGGATGTGTCAAATACCACTGGATGCAGAGGCTGTTACCCCATGTTAACTTTCATGGAAGGACTCATGATTTGGGCCAGTGGAACAAGATCAGTGTCGGAACAGAGAATCAATGCCATATAAAAAAAATGCCAGAGGCACTGAAGGAGGGCGTATATAATTTAGCATGACTCTGATATGTCTACAGCTGTATTACCCTGAACGCGCCCCATCTCATCTGATCTCAGAAGCTAAGCAGTGTCAGGCCTGGTTAGTACTTGGATGGAAGACTGACTGGGAATACTGAGTACTGTAGGCTTTGGCTTCCCTGGTGGCTCAGACAGTAAAGAACCTACCTGCAATACAGAAGACTCAGGTTTGATCCCTGGGTTGGAACGATCTCCTGGAGAAGGAAATGGCAACCCACTCCAGTATTCTTGCCTGGGAAATCCCATGGACAGAGGGGCCTGGCGGGCTCCAGTCCACAGGGATCGTAAAGAGTCTGACCCGACTGAGCGACTAACACTTTCACTTACTTTCAGGCATGGGGATAAAGGCTGAGCATTTGGCAAAAGGGCTCTCTCTGGACAAGAATATTGTAAAAGGTGAGAGGATTAGGTCAGATGAAGATAAGACAAACAAGGCAAAGTAGAGCACTTTGAAGTTCAAAGGCTCCCTACAGGGGAACCATGCACAGGCATTCAGTAAGGAGATCTGGGAGACAAGCGGCCTGAAAGGTGGTTTGGAGGCAGGATTGTTTCATGTGCCCTCCTCCCTTCTTTCAGCTGCATGTTTGTCTTTATAAATCTTCCTGGAACTCATTTCTGATCACTTGTCTAACTTGTGGTTAATTTGATACCACTTCTACTTTATCCAGCCTCCACGGAGTCAGCCCAGAACTGCAGGCACTTAACTTACTCAAAACCATCATTGATAAATGCCTCTTTATTCCAGTCCAACATAATACACTGATTTTGTTTTCCTTTTCTATTCCCTTAAACTACTTTGGAAGTTCAAATATAATTGCTGTAGGGTTTGCTTGATCCAAGCCGCAAAAGTCTGGGTTGGGTTAGTCTTAACCTCTGTTAAAAACGCTCACCACATGGTTCATTGGGCTTCCCAGGTGGCACTCATGGTAAAGAACCTGCCTTCCAACTGCAGGAGGTGTAAGAGATGCAGGTTTTATCCCTGGGTTGGGAAGATGTCCTGGAGGAGGGCATGGCAACCCACTCCAGTATTCTTGCCTGGAGAATCCTATGGACAGAAAAGCCTGGCGGGCTACTGTCCACAGGGTCACAAAAAGTCTGACACGACTGAAGCGACTTAGCATGTACATACATGGTTCATTACAAGGATGCTTCTCATTAACATTGATTGTAATACTTGAGAGCCTTGAATGATGAAGAAATCTCTTTCTTTTTTTTCTGGTTGAAAATCGGGAAGAAAACCAATTCCTTTTTCTTCTCAATAGTACCCACTGAACAGGGAGACGGGAGCGGTTGCTCTGCTCCCTGCACCTGCCAGATTCTCTGAGCAGAAGCACAAGGTATTGCAATAGCCCCACAGCAGACAAACACCCCGAATCATTTTGTTCCTTGAATATGAGCAGTTTGCCGATTAAACCCACAAGCAAAGCCACACGGAGCTATTAACTCACACAATTCCAAGGTTTAAATATACTTTTTGTAGAGAAAATCTTAAACTATACATAGGCTAAACATAAATACAGGGCCACCTGAAGCCTGGAGAATCAACCCCAACGAGGCAATGTCTCTGATGAGTTCGTTCCTGGACCATGGTTTTGACAAGCATTATTTCCTTTGCCTCAGTCTTCTGGGCAAAAGTGAATCTCTGAGCTCCTTCTGTGAATTTGTGTGGATACATGTAATCAGAACAAGCTAGTTATAATCAGATGTATCTTGGTGCTAGGGAGCTAAGGGGTAAATACGAGTCTGCATTTCTGGTGAATTATTATCTGACTGCATGGTCAGGTCGCCTTGCTGTTGGTCTGGCGGGGACACTCGTGACTTCGTCCTCTTTGCCTGGCATTCTCCTTGTTCTCAGTGTCATTTGAACTCCCTGGGACATCTCCACATGTATGGACCCTGTGGTCATTGGGTCCCCCCACTTTGGAGGCCAGACTTCTTCTGCTGCCCTCTGCTTCTGGGGTGGTGGGGATGGCAGCAGAGACTCTCGTTGGGTGCCTGCCAGGAGGTCCCTTGCTTAGCCGCATGGAATTGGGAAGGAAAGGGAGAAAAGAAAAGGTAGAGGGTGACAGAATTTGAAAGCTGGGGCACTCTGTCCCACCTTAGTGTTGTCCAAGCAAATATGGAAGTTTTTGACCTGCATCTTGACCTTTGATAAAGGTAGGAAATTGCAAGATTACCCAAAGGCAGTAATGCTTAAGTTAACTCAAAAGCATTTAGTCGAATTGAATTTCTATCTTTGAAAACATTTGGAGTTGGGTTTCCAGTTGGTTCAGAGAGGTAAGTTCCCAAAAGGTTGAAGGTAAATCAAAATGCTGGATACATTTTTTTTTCTGTGCTCCATTGGTAATATCTAATTTTTCCCTCTCTCTGATTTATTTAAACATGTATCTGATGTATCTGTTTGCTAACCCTGTTTTATTTGGAAACATTTACTTATGAGGAATTTATAAGCTATTCTTATTAAGGGAAACCTGGCAGATAATTGTTTTACACTAGAGTGGATTATATCCCAAGGGAAAATCATTTTTAATATAATAGCATGCTAATATCAATATTTTTGATATCTCATTTCAGAATTTTGATTTTAGCTCATTAGTTTTATGTAACAATGTATATTTCTTAAGATACCCATTAAAACTTCAAGTAGTTAAATAAATGAGAATGAGGAAAGAATGATAGGTGCTATCATTGCACAGCCTCAAAGATTTTGAGTGACTTAGAAGACTAAGTCTCTTAGGGACAAAAATTACATACAGAAATCACAGAAATATTCATTAAACCACCAATGATATTACCCACAATATAATACAATATAAATTTGTTATATTTATATGTTGGAAACCTTAAGAATATTCCCTTTAAATTATAAACTTCTTAACCAAGAGGGAAAACAAAGAGTTACTCATGAAAATTTAGAAATAAAAATAAACAGAAGATCTGAAAAGAGGGAAATGTTTTGTGAGGAATTGTTAAACAAGATTAAGAAATAATCGTTCTTCCTTTTGGCATCCCACTCCAGTGTTTTTGCCTGGAAAATCCCATGGACGGGGTAGCCTGGTGGGCTGCAGTCCATGGGGTCGCTGAGGGTCGGACATGACTGAGCGACTTCACTTTCACTTTTCACTTTCATGCGTTGGAGAAAGAAATGGCAACCCACTCCAGTGTTCTTGCCTGGAGAATCCCGAGACGGGGGAGCCTGGTGGGCTGCGGTCTACAGGGTCGCATAGAGTCGGACACGACTGAAGCGACTTAGCAGCAGCAGCCTTAAATTTTAGTAGATTTTCAGAGTTCCCTATCATTCATTTGATACCTGGATTCCTTTGCATCACTGGAATCTGGGTTTTCTCATATTTGCAATGTCAAAAAATGTCAGAAATCCCACAAAAGTCCAAGTCACAAGATTGGTCATATGTAAATAGCCAAGAAAATATCTTGACGTAAATACTCTTGCTCCTGGTATTTTTCTTGAGATTGTACGTTGTCAAACTTATTACTGGCTTATTAATGGAATGGGAAAACTAAGGTACCGGTGGAGGAGCTGATGGAAAAAAAAGCTTAACATACCGTGGAATGCAGAATAAACCATGTGGGCTTTAGAACGAACCTCAACAATATTAAAGTAATCGAAAACACAGAGTGTGTTCAACTACAGTGGATCCAAACCAGACATTAATAACAAAAGACAACAGGAAATTCTGTAAATACACGGAAACTAAACAATGTATTTCTAAATAATTCATCAAAGAGGAAACCTCATAGGGAAGCGAAAACATGGATTAAACTGAGAAAAAGAAAAGGCAGTTCAGAGTGCTTCTTGCTCCACTGGCAGGGAGTCCTTGCTTTAACTGGAGTATTTGAATTGCTCTCACAAACACTGTAGGTTCCTTCTGGTTTGTGGGGTCTATGCCATTGACCAGACTGAAGGGGCCCCTCACCTTTATTTTATTTATTTAAAAAAAAAATGTATTTATGTATTTACTTGGCTTCACTGGGTCTTATTTGCATCTTCGTTGCAGCACGGGACCTCTTAGTAGCAGTATGTAGGACCGAGTTCCCCAACCGGGGTTTGAATCCAGACCCCTTGCAGTGAGAGCTTGGCATCTTAGGCACTGGACCGCCAGGGAAGTCCCATCCCTCACCTTTAAATCACGGAAATCTCAGCTTTCCTTCAAGACCACCTGTTCTTGTTTCTGCTGCCCTGACATCTGTGCTTTGTATTGGAATAATTCAAATCCACTGGTAGATTTCTGCAGCCCAGATTGTTACAGGTCCACATTTTAACGTTTTAACCTACCTTGTTATTACTTGAGAAGATAAAATGTTATGCTTTTGGCGGCATGTCTGAGGCAGAAGAGAGCACTGTTTAGAGCTTTGGATCAGAAGGAAGAGAAGAGAAGGTGGGTGGAGGAAGCAGGAGGGGTGGAGGGGGCTGCCTCCGGGGGCTGCCCGAGGCTGTGTGTTGAATTAATACCACTCAGATTTACCAGAGAAGCTGGAGGGAGAACTGGAGAACACAGCTCACTCAGCATCTTGGCCCAGCTGGGCCTCTTTCCTAGAAACTAGACGCAGTCGCCTTTGGAGAGGGGAACCCCACCCCGAGACACCACCTCCTTTCCCCTGCCCTTCTGGAGCAGCGTCCCCTTTCCTCACCACTGGACGGCACAGCGGAGCTATCGTTGCACTGTTCTGAAAGAAAAGCTCAAAACCAGGAGCTGTGCCCACGAAGCTTTGGTTTTATTGGGGCCTGGACTCCTGTCTTACATTTGGCTAAACAAGGTTTAAAGTGTCAAGTGACTTCTCTGGGGGTCATCTCCTAAAAGCTGCTGGCCCTCACACCCAGTGGCTGGTGTGTGTTGCCCAAGATCAGAAGACTAACAGCTAACACTGATGTGGAACTTGCTGTGTGCCAGGTACTGGCTTTATTTTTTATTGATGTATAGTAGATTTGCCACGTTGCTTTAGTTTCTGGTATACAGCAAAGTGATTCAGTTATACGTTTATCAATATATATTCTTTTCCATATTCCTTTCCATTACGGTTTATTACAGGAAATCAAATAGACGTCCCTGTGCTATACAGTAGGACCTTTTTTTTTTTCTTTTTAGTATATTTTACATATATAGTAGTTTGCATCTGCTAACTCCAAACTCCTAATTTAGCCCTCTCTGCTTTCCTCTTTGGTAAGCATAAGTTTGTTTTCTATGTCTGTGAGTTTATTTTTATTTCGTAGATAAATTCATTTGTATCATTTAAATTTTTTTTTCCTTTTTTTTCCCCCTGCTGCACACAACTTTCAGGATCCTAGTTTCTTGACCAGGGAATGAGCCCAGGGCCTCAGCAATGAAAGCACAGAGTCCTAACCACTGGACCACAAGGCAATTCCCTGTATCTTTTTTTTTTTTTAGATTCTACATATAAGCGATATGATATTTGTCTTTTTTTTACTTGCTTCAACTTAGTATGATCATCTCTAGGTCCATCCACGCTGCCGCAAATGGTGTTATTTCATTCCTTTTCATGGCTGAATATTCCATGATATGTATGTACTACAACTTCTTTATCCATTCATCTGTCAGTGGACACTGAGGTTGCTTCCATGTCTTGGCTGCTGTGAGTAGCAAGCACTATTTTGAATGTTTTGTGTATGGTAACCTGTTCAGTCTTCAAACATCCCTGTCGGGCAGGTACTCGCACGGCTCCCATCTCACAGAGCAGAAAGTGGAGCCCTGCGCAGGAAGGAACCCTCTCAGGGTAAGGCCCGCACCCTGGCCGAGTGCCTCCGCAAGCTGTGCTCCTGTTAGCAGCGGACAAGCTCTCTGTGAAGGGCCAGATAGTAAACAGTTTAGGTTTTGTGGGTCATACAGTCTTGACTGCACCTACTGGACTCTGTCGTGGTGTGTAAACGTCTTCACAGACAACACATATGAATGAACATGGCTGGATTCCAATAAAACTTTATTTACAAAAACAGGCATTGGGGACTTCCCTGCTGGTCCAGTGGCTAAGACTCTGTGCTCCCACAGCAGGGGCTTGGGTTCGATCCCTGGTCAGGAAACTAGATCCCACATACTGCAACTAAGAGTTCACATGTCAAAACTAAGACCTGATGCAGCCAAATAAATAAATATATTTAAAAAAAAACAGACACTGGACTGGATTTGGCCCATGGTCCTAGCTTGCAGACCCTAGCTCTTCACTGTTAATTAGTACTACCTCTCATGTACATAAAACCTCTCATTTTTATTTCCTCAGACCCATTTCAATCTCCATGAAATTCCATACAAATGACAACTATCATTAATAATATAAAACTTAGTTTACAACACATCTGCTTTTCCAAGTACTTTTGTGGAGAGTGTTTTATCAATATCCCCATTTAAGAGAAGAACAAAATGAGGCTTCAGAGACAGCTGCCTACCCAGAATCGCATGTTACAAAGTTCTTTGGCGTCTTCTACGCTTGAACTCCAACTTAGAGAGACATGACCTCCTGGAGCTGCCCTTCCATCCTGATGTTTGCTTTTCCTTCTCAAACGTCTTGTTTTTCCTTTCTCACATTCTATGCTATGTTTTCTTGCTTGAGGAGCAAAGGAGAAGCACCCTTCTGGAGCTTCTAGAATCTAAACCCTAACCTTCCAGAAGCTTCTTGTTGAAAATGTTTCTTATACCAAGTCTCTGGAAGCTGCAAGAATGGGCACTGCTTAAGTTTGACCACTGAGATTGCTAATGATTCTCACTCTAAGAACTGGCCAAACGTGGCCACGTGCCATAACTTCACTAACATTCAGCCAGAGCTCCCTGCCTGCTAGGTGATGTGCTAAGTACTTTTGATATGTTATCCTATGTAACTCTCAGACCCACTCGAGGTAGGTAGGTCTGGTTATTTCTATTATACACATGAAGAAACAGAGGCACAGAAAGTCAAATAACTTATGCTATGAGGATTAAGTGTCCTGTGTCCCTGCCCACTTAAAAAGGAGAGTTTTGTTTAGTTGGGTATCCATGGGCAGGGAACTGTGTCAGTCCCGGGCAGGAACATGAAAGTTTTCAATCAAGCTCAACTTGTCCTTACTCCTCCACCCCGTTTGAGGTTCATGAACATGAGAGTAGAGCAAAGGGGAGAGAGTTTCCGCAGAGGAGGAAGCGGCTCTCCAGCCTTCCACTGCGTTTCTCAGGTGGTTTTGCATTAAACTCTCCACTTTCTCAACAAGCTAACCACCACTGCCCTGCCCCAGTGCCGTCCACAGCCATTGTGCAAGAGTATCATTGTGTTGCTTCACCCTCCAACATCCTCAGTGAGCAGTGGTCCTCACTCTCATCACCAAAGGCTAGAGGAGCATCAGTCGCGCAGAGGGCTGCATCACAAGCCATTCTGGTCCAGGGGGCAGATGTGGGATGGACCCAGTGGTCACGTGGCCGCAGCCAGGCTGTGCATGCTCAGATCACGTGGTAAGATCCAGCTTGGTCTTTGCCAGAGATACAGCACCCAGAAGAGCTGCGCACCAGGCCACCTTTATGCCCAGTGGTGACTTCAGCTGAAACTATAATAATCTCCTTTGTGTTTTCATCAGAACGTGAAAAAGACAGACTGGTTCCAGGAGTGGCCCGATGCCTACGAGAAACACATCTACAGCTCCGACGACAGGAACGCACAGCGCCACCTGAGCAGCTGGGCCATGCGCAACACCAACAACCACAACTCCCGCATCCTCAAGAAGTCCTGCCTGGGCGTGGTGGTGTGCGGCCGCGACTGCTCGGTCGCCGAGGGCCGCAAGGTCTACCTGAGGCCAGCCATCTGCGACAAGGCCCGGCAGAAGCAGCAGAGTGAGTAGTGCTCCCGCCCTGAGGGGCCTTAAAGTTCTCCCTCCTCCCAAGGGAGGGTGGAGGAGACCAGGGCTGTTTCTAGAGATCATTTTAAGGACAGCCAGCCAGTCCCCGGGGCCCCTGTATTCCCATAGATCTGCCGTGCCTGCTGCACCCACCGCTAACACTGCTCCCCAGGGTTAAGATCTGATTTGGGACCTCTGTTAAATGGAAGATGCATCACTCAGGGGACAAACAATAATTCATCAGTGCAGTCACATACATGAATAGTGTAAGAGAAAGTTGTGCATCAGGCTTGCCACCCTACACCTTGGGGAATGGGGTCCCCCAAATGATCTCAGTGAGTGTTTTAATCCGAAGAGGGGACCCGGGACTAAATATGAGGTTAAACTCAATTCCATGCCATTTAGGTTCAGGCCATCATCACATGCTAATTCTTCATTTTTTTTTTATCATATTCATCAGATTGTGAAATAGATGCATTCAGCATTCCCTGTGCATTGCCCACTTCAGACCTCAAGTTCTTTCCTTGTCTTTTGTTTTCCAAACTTGCTCTCAGGGCAGGATGGTATCAGTCATTTACACTTTAGTGGAAATTTAGCAGCTGCATTCTCTCTGTCATGTGGTTTTGCTCCTTGACCCTTAGTTCAAATTGTGAAGTGAAAGGATTTTTTCCTCTTTACAAAGAATTTGAAGTATTGGTAAATAAGGAGAGAAGGATTTTTTTTTTTTTTTTTGCTTAAAAGAGCTCCCACCCCCTGCCCACCCCCGACCTGTAAAATATTCCTCTCAGTAAGTAACTGCTTCCTCTACCACCTGTAAGACTGACCTGGGCTGCTTTAGTGGTCTGGTCTCCTAGGCCCGGGAGTCATGCCCAGTGGGTGAAGGTCTGTGAAACTGTGCCCAGGTGGACTCTTTGCTGTGCAGGAGTCAAGTCTGACACAGGCAGAGCTGCACAGACTCAGGGGTCCGCTGGCCGGGCTCTGCCGGGCGTGGTCACCTTCCTCTGCTCTTTTGTAGGAAAACGCTGTCCCAACTGCGACGGGCCCCTGAAGCTCATTCCCTGCCGGGGCCACGGGGGCTTTCCCGTCACCAACTTCTGGAGGCACGACGGACGCTTCATATTTTTCCAGGTTGGATTTACGTTAGTGATTCCATTTCTCTTTACTTCAAGAACTGTTCACAGAGCACGAGGGAGACTTGCCTCCGGGAGAGGCACAAGTGGAGGGGAGTCTGCACCCTCCCTGGGGGAACCCTCTGGGCAAATGAACGTCTGTACCCTGAACCTTGAGAGAGGATCCAAGGGCAGAGCCCAGGTTCCAAGGGGGAGACATGCTGTCGGCAACATGAGCCCCCGTGCACTGGCCTTCCGCAGACCAGTAAACGTGGACACATTGCGTTACTCCTCTAAGCCCCAGTTTTTGGTAAAATGTGGTATTAAGGGGTCCTCTCCAGGGAGGTGGTAGAAACAATGGACCCTGAGAGCTGGACTGTTTGGATCTGAGTCCTTCCTAAACCTGCCTCTGAAAAGAAAATGCTCTGAATGTACAGGGTTTGCCAACTTCTGGAATATAACTATTTTCATCATGGGTGATTTCAAGTTGGTTTTCTTTAAGTTAATTATTTTAGTATACATTTTTTCATAATACTTACATGATCATAAGGTTGAACACAGGGTTTCATGGCAAAAGCATATCAAAAATTAATATTGAAGGTAATAGAGAATGAAGATATTAAGCTTGACAGAAATTCTCTGGAAAGATCTCTTTGGTAGAACTGCGCAGGACGACCTGAAATTTTCTTTCCTTGCTTTCCTCTTTGTTCATTCAGTATCTCCAACAAATATATTTTTAAAAATTTTAATTCTATTGGAGTATAGTTGATTTGTGGGGAGCTTCCCAGGTCGTGCTAGTGTTAGAGAAGCTGCTTGCCAAAGCAGGAGACACAAGAGACATGGGTTTGATCCCTGGAGGAAGGTACCTTGGAGGAGGAAACGGCAACCCACTCCAGTATTCTTGCTTAGAAAATCCCATAGACAGAGAAGCCTAGTGGTCCATGGGGTCACAAAGAGTCAGACATGACTGAGCATGCACGCACACCCATAGTCGATTTACAGTGTTGTGTTAATTTCAGGTGTACAGCAAAGTGTCAAGCCATTTTTAACAACCAGCTCACAAAATACCTGAATGGCCAACAGTTGGCTCTCCAGCTGGCTGGCTCTGGCACACTCTGGATCCCAGTTTCCCCACTTTACTGGTGGAGGTTTCCCAGGTGGTAAATCTCTCCATGCCTCCATCGCCTCCTACTCTGTAAGCTGGGGGTGATGGTAATGGTGTGGCCCTCACAGCATTGCGCTGAAGATTCAAGAATATGTATAATCAGTGTTACTCATTATCACTATGAATGTGACGTGGCAGGGCTGGGGAGAGGCACCGTGCAAAGAAGGCGTGCCATCAGCAAAGGCCGGCGGGTTGGTGGGCTTCTTGTTCAGTCACTAATTGTGTCCGACTCTTTTCAACCCCATGGACTGCATATAGTATGCCAGGCTTCCCTGTCCCTCACTGTCTCCTGGAGTTTGCTCAACCTCATGTCCATTGAATCAGTGATGCTATCCAACCCTGGGAGGATATTAAAAGGTTGCTCTGATCTTGTGACAACAGTCAACTGCAACAGCACCCAGTCCGACAGCAGAGAACAGGATAAGAGTTTACATACCATAAAGTACGTCTAGTTGTTTATTTCACTGCTTCTTCTCCTTTAAGTCAAAGGGAGAGCATGACCATCCAAAGCCAGAAACCAAATTGGAAGCCGAGGCCAGAAGAGCAGTGAAGAAAACGCACTCGGCGTCTTCCTCAGTCTCCTCGAAGCTGAAACAGAGCCCAGAGATAAAGGTAACCTTGCTCCATGCATCTTCAAAATATATGGGGACTTGCCAGCCCTGTGGTGGCAGCAGTAGATTTCCCTGTCATCACCTACAAATGAGGGCTTCCCACATGCCGCTAGTGGTAAAGGATTCATCTGCTAATACAGGAGACCCAAGAGATATGGGTTCTACCCCTGGGTCAGGAAGATCCTCTGGAATAGGGAATGGCAACCCATTCCAATATGCCTACCTGGAAAATTCCATGGACAGAAGAGCCTAGAAGGTGCAGTCCATGGGGTTGCAAGTCAGACACGACTGAGCACAAATTCCTAGGCAGAATCTATAGCAGGTCTTTGAACCTACAAATGAGAGCCCCAAATCATATATCTTCAGGCTCACCTATGAGCTAGCATCTGGCAAAGAAACTGAATATGTGACTATGAATACTTTTCCTCTTAATGTCTACCATCCTTGTAGCATGCCCTCAACCATAAAGTCCATATAATTTCAGAATCATCTTCCCTACTATAGTTAAAAAGAGACCTGAATTAGTACTTAACCTGTGTTTGGCACTCTCTGTATTTCTGCTAGAACCAAAAAGAAATGATCTGCATAAAATCTGAGCCTCATACTTCTTCATTCTCCCCCAAAGCCAATGATTTCCTTAGTGCACTTCACCAAGATGAAACAACCAGGCAGTTTTTGAAAACACTGGTCATCTGGGGACGTGGGGATGCCCACTTCTCCCCACGGTCAAACTGTGCTGTGATGTTCATGGCTTTCTGGGTGTTATACTGTAGGTAGGGTTTGTCTGCTTAATAGTGTTTTACTAATTCCTATACTTTTTCCTAGGCTTCCCAGGTGCTGCTAGTGGTAAAGAACCCGCCTGCCAATGCAGGAGGCATAAGAGATGCAGGTTCAATCCTGGGGTGGGGAAGATCCCCTGGAGGAGGGCATGGCAACTCATTCCAGTATTCTTGCCTGGAGAATCCCATGAACAGAGGAGCCTGGTGGGCTAGAGTCCATAAGGTCACAAAGAGGTGGACACAACTGAAGTGACTGAACAAGCATGCAGCATACTTTTTCTACTGGTCAATGGTCCACGTTTCAGGAGTACAGAAATTGAGCCAGTCCATCCTTGGAGGTTCTAATGTACCTTAAGGGAAAAAAGTCATAATTTGAGTCACAATTTCAGGGAAATAGGAGCCCCTGAATCCCAGCAACGGGTCCCTTATCCCACCTACCAACCCTGGCAGAAGTTGCAGGAGGTTTCTTCTCACTCATCCTTCCTGGTCGGTCTTTCCAACTCCATCCTCTTATTCCTCAGTTGTTGTGGTTGTGTAGTTGCTAAGTTGTGTCCGACTCTTTTGTGACTCCATGGACTGTGGCCTGCCAGGCTCCTCTGTCCATAGCATTTTCCAGGCAAGACTATGGAGTGGGTTGCCATTTCTTTCCCAGGAGATCTTCTCAACCCAGGGGTCCAACTTGCGTCTCCTGCATTGGCAGGCAGATTCTTTACCACTGAGCCACCAAGAAAGCCCTATTAGTCAATAGTTTTACATAAACAAGAAGATAACTTAGTCCTCAAGCAGATTCTTTTCTTGTGATTAACTGGAGAATGATATACTTTCTCCATTTAGAAAAAGAAGTTGACCACATCATATGCCAGAGGTCTGTGATTCAACAAAGTGAGCTTGGAGTTTCTTGAGAAAAAAAATGAACTCTTGGAATCCATTAAAAAGTAGAGAAGTCAAGGAGGAAGTTGAGATTCCTCTGAGGATAATGTAAAACTCTGAAGCTGTGGTTTGATTTGTCTTACATAGCCCCTTACAAGTTTCTCACAGAGGCAATCAGGGTTTCAGATTTGCATTTGAGGTGGAATGTTGTAAACATTCTCCCGTTCGAGTAAAAGAAGGGTCATGCAGCCCTTCCTGGTTGGTCAGATTTCGCGTTGAAATGGCAGCAGCCTTGAGTTCTTGCAGGCCTTGTGTGCTTGTGCAAAGCCCTAAGTGTGTTTGTGCTTCGAGTATGTAGGGAATGAGGAACATGCACAGAGCACTTACTTGTGCAGGGTCACTCATGGGTGCCTGGGGTAGGAGGGTGAGTTTTACTTATTAACACGAGCTTTTGTCTTTCCAGCCTCTTCCAGGTGAAACACAAAGTTGGGAAAATTTAACTTGGTCTTTCCAGGAAGCTGTCCAACTGCCTCCTGGTTACAGCGGACACGTGATAGGTTACACTCCCCAGCAGAAAGCATGGAATGACGGCTCATCCTTCACCGAGAGCTATGGTTTGGGGGGTACCTCTGAGCTGGCAAACCTCACTCCCACTCTGGGCCCCCCTCAGCTCTACGACAAATGGGATTTGTCCCACAGTCGGGTCTCCAGCAGTGGAGACCTGCTCCAGCCCTCCATCTCTGGAGTCTTCTCTGATTACAGTGATCTGCAGACATGGAATAAGAATGTGGCTTTGGGACGAAGTCCTCTGAATGACAATAGTTGCCCCAGTTACCCGTTTCCTCTGACCAGCTGGCCCTACGACTTCTCCCCTTCCCAGAGCTCTTCAGAACCCTTCCACCAGCCGGTTCCAGTGGAACCACCAGCAGTCAAATCCAGCTATCCACCCATATGGCCAAATCAAGGGGGTGAACTTTATGAAGAGAAGGTGCCTGTGGATTTTAACAGCTACCACCCTCCCACCACATGCCATTCACCCCAGGAAGACCCTCTTCTCCTCACCCACACCTCTCAGCCTTATCATCAATATGCCCTGCCTGGCAAGAGCAACAAATGGGATTTTGATGAAGAAATGGGGTGCCTGGGTTTGGATCACTGCAACAATGAGATGCTTCTAAACCTCTGTCCTTTAAGATGATCCAAATCAGAACCCTTGTGCACTGCTGGCGGGAGTGTCATTTGGTACAGCCACTGTGGAAAACAGTATGGAGGTTCCTCAAAAGATCAAAAGTAGAACTATACCAGATGATCCAGTAATCCCACTCCTAGACGAATAACAGAATGAAACCAAATCACTATCCTGAAGAGACATCTGCACCACTGTGCTCACTGCAGCATCATTTACAGTAGCCAAGACATGGAAGCGACCCAAGACAGGTGCATGGGCAAAGAAAATGTGGTGCGTGTATATATATACAAATATATATATATATATATATATACCATTGAGCTGTAAAAAAGAAGGAAATCAAGTCATTTGCAACAATATGGATGGACCTTGAGGGCATTATGCTAAGCCAGAAAGAGAAAAACAAATATTGTATGATCTTGCTTACATGTGGAATATTAAAATACCCAGATTTATAAGAAATAGAGATCAGATTTGTGATTTTCAGAGGCGGAGGGTGAGGGCTGGGAAAACTGGGTGAAAGTGATCAAGAGGTAGAAACTTCCAGTTTTAATATAAATAAGTCCTGGAGATGTGAGGTACAACATGACTGTTGGCAAGTCTGTGCCATAGTTAACAAGACTGTACCATATATTTGAAAGTTAAGAGAATAGAGCTTAAAAAGTATTGCAAGGGAAAAAAAGCTATAACTGTCTGGTGATGAATATTAACCACTCGTAATGTGGTAAACATTTTGCAGTATATGCATGTATCAGGGCATTATGGTGTACACTTTAAACTTATACAATGTTATTTGTCAACTATATCAATAAAATTATATCTCAATAAAACTGGGGGAGAAAAATGGCTGAAATCTTTTATAGCCATTTAAAAAACTGGAGGGGAGAGTTGGAAGAATTTCTGTAGGAAGTAGTTTTCAAAAGGCAACCACAGATAAGTCAGAATGACAATGGCAAGCAGAAGGCAAGACTTATTTCTTAATGCGAGTAAAATCTTGGCCTGTCCTCCTCCACTCTAGTACTATAGGAGTATTAGAGGAGTCTTCAGGGGTGCTGGAGTACTAAGGGAGTCCTCAGGAGTACTAGAGTAGACTTCAGGAGTACTAGAGTGCTCCACAGTGAGGACTGAAAACTTGTCCAACCTGTGGCAGGCAATTTCCTCTGCTCTTTTCCCCCCACAATATTTGGGAATCTCAGCATCTAAGCTGCATTATCTGTTCCATTTTCAATGTCCTTTAAATGACCTCAAACCAAGCAGACATGAAAAGCCAACTACCCAGGATCTCAGCTAAGCCTTCTTGGAACGAAGGACCAGAGAGAGTGAAAGAGCTTCAGAGGAGCAGAAAGATGAAGATGCTACCACTGAAGTAGTTAGCACTTTGTCTAGTATGAAACATACAGAGTTGGTTTATAAGATGTGTCCCCTAGTTGATTTCTAAGACTCATCAAGGCAAGGGATAAGACCCAACCCTATTTCCTAAAGACAAAGAGCAGAAAAATTAAACGGCTACACGAAGAGACATTCCAGGGGCACCAAACAGTCTCCTTTCCTTCCTCCTCTCCTCCCTATCTTCCCCTTCCACGAGGGCTCCAGTTTTGTCCCATTTATCTTTATTTTTACAGTGTTGAACAGCACAGTTTCCAAATATGTGCTTGAAAATGTTTGCTTAGAAGAGTCCTTGTATAATTAACATGGCCATGGTCAGGCAGTTTATTTGAATGCCAGTTCATTTTTTTGCTGAAGTACTTTACAATAAAGGTGCGCCCAGACATAAAATCAGGAAAGAACCATGCAATCAGCGAATATTTTCAAAATAAATGCTCTTTTCTATTTGAATAGTAACAAATGCATGTGATACAAAACTGGGCTCCTAGTGTCCTTCTTAAGGCAACGTGGACTATTTTCTTCTCTGCTTTCCAAAGATTAGAGATATTCTCTGCATACAGTAATCCTCCCTTATCCAGGGTGTGGGTATGTTCCAAAACCCCCAATGGATACCTGAAATCACAGAGAGTACTAAACTCTATATATACTAAGTTTTTCCTATATATATCCCTATGGAGGTTTAGTCATTAAGACGTGTCTGACTCTTGCGACCCCATAGACTGTAGTCCGCTAGGCTCCTCTATCCACGGGATTTCCCAGGCAAGAATACTGGAGTGGGTCACCATTTTCTACTCCAGGGGATCTTCCTGACCCAGGGAATGAATTTGGATCTCCTGCATTGCAAGTGGATTCTTTACCAACTGAGCTACCAGGGAAGCCCATACATAACTATGGCAAAACTTAAATCATAAATTAGGTTCAGTAAGATAATATCCGGAGAAGGCAATGGCACCCTACTCCAGTACTCTTGCCTGGAAAATCCCATGGGCAGAGGAGCCTGGTGGGCTGCAGTCCATGGGGTCGCTAAGAGTCGGACACGACTGAGTGACTTTACTTTCACTTTTCACTTGCATTGGAGAAGGAAATGGCAACTCACTCCAGTGTTCTTGCCTGGAGAATCCCAGGGACGGGGGAGCCTGCTGGGCTGCCGTCTATGGGGTCGCACAGAGTCGGACATGACTGAAGCGACTTAGCAGTAGCAGCAGAAGAAAGATAATATCTGAATTGCTGGCATCATTATTATTACACTTTGGGACCATTATTAAGTAATGGGATTAAGTAATGGGATTCTCCAGGCAAGAACACTGGAGTGGGTTGCCATTTCCTTTTCCAATTATTAAGTAAAATAAGGGTTATTTGAACACAAGGATGGTGATGCTGTAACAGTTGTCTGATAACCAACATGGCCACCAAGTGACTACCGGGTGGGTAGCATATACAGTGTGGAGGCCCTGGACAGAGGGGTGATTCACATCCTGGCTGGGAAGCCAGAAGGATCATCATATTGCTGTGTGTAGCTGAACTTTGATATTTTCATTGCTGCATTAAATTTATTTATTAGTACCTAAAATGCCTTTCCTCCATGCTCTAAGACAGGTGTCTCTGCTCGCTAAACATTTTGGCTCAAACTTCTAGGAAGAAGTGTCTCATGAAATTCACCACTACTTGGAGAGTCCCAGGAGTTTGCAGCCCCCAATCCTGCCTGGTCCTTGAGTGTAAAAAACCAATTAGAGACATGTAACCGTTGGATCCAAGAGTTGGAACAAAGTTTAAAGGTTGCTTGTGCAAGTATCTGAACAGACATGAATCTACTTGATAACTTCTTAAATAGAAGCTTATCCAGCCTGTGTTTATATCTTTGCAGAGAAGAGAAATTCTTTCCTTTAGAGCACAATCAGAATCACAATTTCATCAGGTGCTTTGAATTCAGGTCATTTCAAGGATGCCTTACTGTTCCCTGAGGACAAGGACTAGGTCTTCAGTTGAAAAATATTACAAGCCTACTATATATACCCAAGTAGCAAGACATCTGAATCTGTGTAACTCACAGAAGCAAAGGAAGGCCCTGAATGCTAGTCCTTACTACAACGGTGCAGTGGTCAAAATAACCTAACACAGGCCCTGACCACAACGCATGGAATTTCAAACTTTTGCACAGGATCCAAAGTACGTTTTAGACTGGGGACTGTTTGGCAGCCACAGCGATCACAAAGACGGGCCTTTTAAATTAGGCTCCATTGAATATTCAAAAGGCAAAAAAGAAAAGACAGGCTTAGGGTGGAGCAGGCTATGTATGGGGTGAGGCCATGGGCATGGCGGACACTCCTGGGTCTGGGAGGCTCCCCCTGCACCTCAAGAAATTGTCAGGGAACAGGCCCTACCTGGGTGGGAACTTCAGTTTCTGTTTGGTCCAAGGCTTTCTGGATATTTCAGCTAGTTCACATGTGCCAAACTAGGCACAGTGCCCACCCCCTGCCCCAAACCTTATCTCTAGAAATGACAATCTTGATATTTAGCAAAACAAGAACAGAGCCTGAAACATCAGACGGGACCAAAAAACCTTTTACAAATCACAGCCATCCCTACCCAGCCCTCCCCAATCCCAAGTCCTTTTCCCATGCTTCACTTTTAGTGATGGTAGTGGTTTAGTCGCTAAGTCGTGTCCGACTGTTTCGATCCCATGAACTGTAGCCTGTCAGGCTCCTCTGTCCATGGGATTCTCCAGGCAAGAATACTGGAGTGGGTTGCCATTTCCTTCTCCAGGGGATCTTCCCAACCCAGGAATCAAACCCGGGTCTCCTGCATTGCAGGGAGATGATTTACCAGCTGAGCTATGAGGGAAGCCCCATAGCTTTTAGTTATGTTTAGTTTAGTTTTAAGTGTTGCCTGCCTCTAAGTGGCCTTGACTCCTGACAATGTTTTATCAGTCATTGCTTTCTTTTGTCAACCAGCCCTACCAGTAGAGGTCAAAGGTAAACTGGACCTGGACATCGGGGCTTGGTTGAAAGATGACTGTCTTGGTGGCCAGTTGGGTACCTCCAAGCTCACGGCATGAGTGAGATGCAGAGACTCTTCAGGAGTGGGTGAGGGAGACATAGAGATCAGACTTGTGTTTGTCAAGGAGGGAGAGGGATGGACTGGGTGTTTGGGGTTGGTAAACGCAAACGATTACTTTAGAATGGATAAACAGCAAGGTCCTACTGTATAGCACAGGGAACTATATTTAATCTCCTGGAATGAAACATTAGAAAAGAATATTTTTAAAAAAGAATATATATGTGTGTGTCTGAGTCACTTTGCTGTACAATGGAGATTGGCACAACATTGTAAATCAACTATGAATGTAAAAGTGTTAGTAGCTCAGTCACATCCGACTCTTTGGCACCCCCTGGACTGTAACCCACCAGGCTCCTCTATCCACGGGTTTCCCCAGGCAAGAATACTGGAGTGGGTAGCCATTCCCTTCTCCAGGAAATCTTTCCAACCCAGGGATCAAACCCAGGTCTCCTGCATTGGCAAGTGACTGGAGCTACTATAATTTCAATTAAAAGAGTGTGTGATGGGGAGGGTTAGAGGAGATGGAATGGAGGATGAATAATTGCATGTGGGATTCAGAAACAGAGGAGGGAATCAATTTTAAAACCAGAACCAACTCTCAAATTCTCATTCTGTTGTTCAAAATAGAAAGACTCATCGTGCGCATGGATTTTGACCAGAATCCCTCCCTCAAATTGAGAGCATTGTCCGATGAGAAGAGGAGGCTACTGGCCTAGAGGATTTCAGTGGTTTATCCTTCCATCCCACAAATGGATGGACACTTTCTCCAGGGAAGTTTTTCCCTTGACCAGGAGAGAAGAAACGTATCTGACCTAGCTTCCATTGCCCTGCGAAGAAAAAATTATTTTGGAAATCTGAGCTTCGTTTGCTCAGCCTCGGGGTTGTTTATCTAGCTGTCACAGAGAGCTTGTGCTCCTTCTGGCACAAAATAAAATACAGGAACTGGACAGTAACCGTGAGACACAGCGTCCTTCAGGCTGACGCAGGCTGAGATGCGCAGCCTGGCGTTCTCATTCCTTCATGTTCCTTTTGTGTGACCTCACGTCAGCATTTTCCTCTTGTGCACACGATGGAGCAGAACCCTGTTCTCTTTTCCCCAAGAGAGTAAAGAGCTTGTGTCTAGTTTGCTATCAGCTCAGGCTCCTCATATGCCCCCAGCAGACCTTCCACGGACCTGCCTTTTCCCAGATCTTAGGAACCATTTGGTTTTGCTCCAGTTATAAGGCAGATGGAAAACTGCCTTGAAAGGAACTCAAGTCTGAACTGTCCAGACTCCATCCGACTCCATCCTAAGATGCTGAAAGCTTTTCATGAAGGCTGGGAGAGAAGGTTAAATACTCTGAGACTTTTAAACATAATTTTTATTTTTTTATACGATTTTAAAGGTTACATTCCATTTATAGGTACTGCAATATATTGGCTCTATTCCCCATGTTTTACAATATATCCTTGAACCTACCTTACACCGGATAGTTTGTACCACCCAGTCTCATACCCCTATTGCCTTCCCCCTCCACTGGCAACCACTATTTTGTCCTCTATTATCTGTGAGTCTGCTTCTTTTTTGTTATATTCACTGGTTTGTTGTATTTTTTAGATTCCACATATAAATGATATCATATAGCATTTGTACTTTCCTTTCTGACTTACTTCACTTAGCACAATGCCCTCCAAGTCAGTCCATGTTGCTGCACATGGCAAGATTTCATTCTTTTTCATGGCTGCATAGTATTTCATTGTGTGTGTTTGTATATACACCAGTGATGACTGAGTGACCAAAAAACAACATCTTATTTATCCATTCATCAATTGATAGAAATACTCTGAGATTTTTTTATTGAGAATGTAGAATGTGCCAGATATGGTCCCAAATGCTTTCTAGACATTATTTATTCCTTTAAACAACAATGCAGAAAGTGTGATTGTCTTCATTTCACAAACAAGAGAACTGAGCTCTGAGATGTTTTGTAACTTAGAAGGACACCCAGGAGACAATGTTGAGTAAGCATCAGTCAGGAGAAGGAGCTTTCAAGGGGGGTGGAGGAATTGGGGAGATGTTGGTCATCCTTGCAGAGAAAGGATGGATAAGTTCTGGGGAGGCGACGCACAGCAGGCGAGATAGACTTCAGGGCAAACTGCTAATGTGATCAGCATCCTTGATACCCAAGCAGGTGAGCTTAAGGTGCATCAGGGCTGCGCCAGTCACTCAGTGCTTAGAGGACTCAGGGCTGCAGTTGAAAACTCACAACATCCAGTGACGTTCATTAAGGACCATGAGAACCTGGCAAAACCACCCGGACAGTACTCCTCTGTGTCCCCGAGGTTCCCACACAAACACACACACCTCTGCACATCAACTGTCATGCTGTCTGCTGTTTCATTGGAATCTCTGTGGCTCCTCCTTCAGCATTTTACTGGTTCTGTGGTAGCAAAAGCCACCAGGGCTTAACCATGGGATGGAGACAAGGCACTCCATGGGGTGAGGTGAAGAATTCTGGGCAGGGTGTGGAAACATGCTTCAGGTGAATAGAGATCAAAAGGATGACTCTTAATGATAGCTTTTTTTAGAAATGCTCGGCATTTCTCAGAAGCCATCAGAGCCTGCCATAGTTTGCATGGCTAAATGATTGTCTTATAAGCAAAAATATGAAGCTGTCTCTCTGGCTTTCAGTTTCTTTGGTCAAGTCACATCATCATGGCATAGATGAGATATAGGTGGAGCAGCGTGCTTTGGGCTCTTAGTAACCCTGAAAGATGCTGCTGGGAAACCCATGAAACACTGGCCATGGAGATCCAGGTCTTCATCTTCACCTCAAGAAACAAAGCATGTTTGGGGGAAGCATCTGGGGTGGTGACAAGGTCAGTTTTGGGTGAAAAAAGCAGATAAAGACTGAAGATTAAGTAACGGACCTGGGCACTCCCATTCTCCTGACTCAGGAGTATGGTGTCAGTGTATTGGAGAAGTAGAAAGAACACAGGACTGGGTGTCAGAGATTTCATGGGGGAGGGAAGCTTTTTCCTCTACCCTCTCAGATCTTTGAGCTTCCCCGGTGGCTCAGACGGTAAAGTGTCTGCCTACACTGCGGGAGACCTGGGTTCAATCCCTGGGTTGGGAAGATCTCCTGGAGAAGGAAACAGCAACCCACTCCAGTACTCTTGCTGGGGGCTTTGAGATAAAACTGCTGAAGCCAGTTGAACTGACTAAAGTGATTTATTTCAAATGCATATTGAGGGCCTTACAGAATGAAAGGAAAACCCCACAGAGGTGGTCAGACCCAGAGGTTAATACAAAGGACAATACATCTGTGGAGAAGAGATGAGACAGAGAAGGCCTCTGAGCTTCCAGGTGCGGTGCATGATGGGGTGGTAGACATACAGGAAAACTCATGGAAGATGAGGGTCATTTTAGGAAGGTTTGTGATGTGGATTCCTCTCCGTGCCATCCCTGAACTAATGAGAGTCTAGAGTCCTTTCCAGTGATGAAAAGTCATTTGGCTCTTCCTGGTGCTGGAGGGGAGGGTGGCACCTTCACATGGGAAATTTATTCCCGACTTTTAGGTAATCAGGGGGAAGGCAGAGAGCTTTTCCTGCAGTCCATTGTTTCTCAACTGCATTCAGCTCAAAGCAATCTTTATGTCAAAGTGGCATATTTGGGGAGGCACAGTCTGTGTCCCTTTAGCTTCCTGTAACTTACTGACAGTCTCTTCCCTGCTACGCTGGAAGCAAATTGAGGGTAGGACTGGGTCTGTTTGTTCTCCAGACCCCAGCACAGGGCCCGGCCCATTTGTTTGACTGCTAATTAATGGGTGAATGGCTTTGAGCTGCTCTGAGTCTCCGTTTCCTTGTCTGTAAGGTGATGATAGTGCTGCCCAGGTGGCTCAGCAGTAAAGAATCTGCCTGCCAAAGCAGGAGATGTGAGTTTGATCCCTGGGTCAGGAAGATCCCCTGGAGAAGGAAATGGCAACCCACTCCAGTGTTCTTGTCTGGGAAATCCCATGGACAGAGGAGCCTGGCAGGCTCTGGTCCTTGGGGTCTCTGAGAGTCAAATACAACTTAGCAACTAAAACAAGAAGACAAACATAAAGGTCTTGTCTTAGCATCCAAAGATCCCTTCCTACATTGATTTACTCTGCAGCAAAGGTTCCCAGGTTGGTCATGAGAAGGCAACAGTTTAATCTTTTTTCTTGATTTAAATGGAAGCTCGTCCTTATATGGGGGCTTCTCTGGTGGCTCAGAGGGTGAAGAATCTGCCTGCAATGCAGGAGACCTGGGTTCAAACCCTGGGTCAGGAAGTTCCCCTGGAGAAGGAAATGGCAACCCACTCCAGTATTCTTGCCTGGAGAATCCCATGTGCAGGGGAGCCTAGCAGGCTACGTGGGGTTGCAGAGTCGGACAAGACTAAGCAACTAACACTAACACACTTCTTCCTTATCTGAATGTTCCCAGGGAAACATGGCAAGATGTGATGGAGAGCAGAGCAAGACTCATCACAACAAAATACTTGGGAGCATTTTCTCATTTCGTCCACTCTTGTGACCAAGGTTTGGCTCAGAGTTTGGACCATGTGGATGCAGACACGCCACACTCATATCCCTTCCGGTAAGGAGATGGCCCAAGGGTGGGGATGGCTGGGACAGCACAGGTTACTCTCCAAATGCTCCATTCACCAAGGCCAGAAGGCAAACCAGTGTCCCAGCTTTGCATAGCTGCAGAATGGACTCTTTGGAAAATGTGGCCTTGAAATATCTCACTTATGTTTTTATCAGAACGTTTCAAACATTAGTGGCAAATCTCTGGCTTAGTGGAAAACAGTCCTCAAGTTTGGAGTTAGGCATCCTGGATCCTCTTGAAGACACTCTCTGCCTTGTCCTTCTTCAAGCAAGCCACACTTCTCTGGGCCTCAGTTTCTTCCTTTGATCTTAATGTCTAGGGCCCTCTTGGGTCCAATTTTTTTTTTTTTTTTGATTGTGCTGTATCTTCGTTGCTGCCCATGGGCTCTCTCTTGTTGCAGCCGGGGGGCTACTCTTCATTGCAGTGCATAGACTTCTCACTGTGGTAGCTTCTCTTGTTGCAGAGAGCAGGCTCTAGGAGCATAGGTGTGTGGGTTTAGTTGCTCCAGCGAATGTGGAATCTTCCCAGACCAGGGATTGAACCCACATCCCTGTGTTGGCAGGCGGATTCTTATCCACAGTATCACGGAAGTCCAGGTGTAATGCTTTAAGGTGGTTGCATCAGTACTAATTTGAATGAACCAAATCCAGGATCTGCTCCCTCAGGCATCTCTTCCCATTCTTGATGATGCTGGTGTCCCACCATCAGTTCAGCAGGACTGGCACCTGGATCTACTTGCTGGGGTGTGGGGTGGTGCTTTGTTCAATCACCTTCCCTGGCCTGAGCCCCCGAGTGATCAAGGACACAGCTAAGAGATGCTGGCCATGGTAAAGGAGAGTGGAACACTGCGGAGGAATGGCAGAGAGATGGGGTGGAGGGGTTGACCAGTGAGTCAATCAGCCATGGTCTTCCAGGTTCAAGTTCAGCCTGGCTGGGATAAACTCAGTTTAGTCCCTCAAAGTTGAAGCTCTCAAGAAGACTTGACATTCATCTGGCACTCACATGGCAGATCTTGGGGTTTAATGGTGGTGGTGGTGGTTGGGGGGTGAGCTGGAGAAGGGAGCTCTGTCCATAAGTCGCTTATAATTATCAAACCTTTTCTCTGAAGCATTCTGATGGGTAGGTCATGCCTGAATGATAGAAACTACAACAGAGATGAAATATAACCCTTTGAGAGCATCCAGCACAAGTAGATTGTGTGTAATTATTTAATCATTCATTGGCTGGAGGCAAATCAGAGAAGACTTCCAGGAAGAGGACTAGAACTTTCAAGGTGGAGCTGTAGGAGCTGGGAGAAAAGGCGTTCCAGAGCCAGCAGAGCAGAGATGCAGAGGAAGGGAGCTGCCTGGAGTGTCCTGGGAACCGGAACTACTCTTGGCTGGCCGAGGACGTAAGCAGGAAGGGCTCCTGGAAAGGTAGGTCACTGTGAAGTCATCTGAGCCTAGAGTGCAAAGCTCATGATTTTGGATTTAGCCCCGAAGGTCAAACACTGGTTGCTTCCATTCATCCTGCAGATGGTTTTTGTTTGTGTGTGTCTTTTTAATTTGATACAAATTTTTAAGGTATAGATATTTCACAAATAACCCAGCTTCTTTAGTCATGGGAAGATCTGGCCTCTTGGAGACATTCAGCAGGAGTCCAATAGCTGATTCCTTTCAGACAAGCCACCCAGAGACCCACTAGCCAGTATATGCCCACCTGGCCCACTGTGGCTCATTCGTGCCCTCCTGGGGACCCTGCCAGAGAGAGGAGAGCCAAGCAAGTTTGCGTGATGCCAGCTGGTATCATGGGTGCTAAACATGTTTTTTCTTGTCTCTCTCAGGTCTCAGGCTCTTCTGCCTACCTCTTTTGGGCTGCTCCTGGGTAGAATTAGGAAACCACTGAAAATTTGCCCAGTACACTATTAAGGATTTCCTATGATCTTCATACCATTCCTTTTCTATCAGCCTCTGGAGCATCACGGCCCTCCATTTACTTCCCCTGAGCTGCCCAAAGCCTGAGTGCTGCTCTAGAAGTCCAGACTCTTGCCTGTGTTAAGAGCATTTTTATGCATCAGTGAGGAACAGGGGGTAACCACATGCCCCCCGGTCCTGCACCCAGGCAGGCATCACTAATCAGTCACAACATGCTTCCGAGTTCAGACTCAGCATCAAAATCTTTCTTGACCACACTCCAGGAAACCCCACCAACTGATCAAGACCAGTCATGGATTTGTCATAAGCTGACTTCCCCTAGGATAAGAGGATTTCTGATATAAACTGCCCAGTCTAGATTAGGTCACAAGTATAGTCTTTGGGCTTTATTTATTTGCTTGTTTCAAGATTGATGGTTTCAGAATCTTTCTGGGGGCTCACAATCGCAGAGCTATTTTCCCCGCCTATGTGAGTGTTACTGTTCTTTTAGATAATCCTAGGTAATAATAGTTTCCATTTATAAAAGCCTATTTTGTGCCAAGGCTTAAGATGTGTAGTACTTCATTGTCATGGCAACCCTGCAGGTTAGTTACCATTATCCCTAGTTTACTAATATGGCTCTAGGTGTTAAGTGTCTTTGACTAAGATAATAAATGCTGGTAAGAGTGATGTTCAAACTCAGAGCTATCCAGCTCCAAAGTCCAGGGCATTTCTACTGTTTTACACTATTTCCTTACTTCTTCCTTTCAGTTCTGAATTAGGGAGAAACGTTATGCCTTCACATTTGATGGAATAAGATCCTTTCCCTCCTGTTGAGACCCCAGGGACCCAAAGCAATCGTTAAAGTCTGAAGGATACTTAACCAAAAGACCCTTAATCTAAGAAGCCTGGGTGTTTGTAACTGTCACTTGTTCTGAATGGTACGAGCATCTATTCCTGGAGGCTTGACTTGGGGGCCCTGGGCAGGGAACTCGTCCTCTGACACGGTGCTGGTAGAGATGCCAGAGAGGCCGCCCCTCCCCTGCTCCCCGGTCCTGCAGTGACGAGGGTGATCTGATGGGAGTTGGCTGTCGAGCACCTACATGCCTCAGGCTCTGCGCCAGGTGCTCTGAGCTCAAGTCCTTCACCCAGTCTGTGGTCTGTGCTCCACACTATGTCACAGCGCTCCCAGTAAACCCACTCCTCCCCATGGTCATGCAGAGTAGGAGCGCACAGACGGGAACAAAGGGAGAAGAAGGCAGGGACAAGGCAGGAAACCTGGCTTCTAGCCGGACACTTGGAGGGAATTCGAGTCACAAGGCAAAGAGAAGACATCTTTTGGCAGCCGTCCACAGTAACCTGGGATTCTGAACAGAATCCTAGATGTGAGAAAAGTGGAAACGGACAAACAGACTCAGCACTTTTTCATGCGGTCAGTGATTCCTGCCCATCAATCAAATGCAGGCATTGGTGACATTCTGAGGGAAGTTATTAGAGCCCAAAGCGGTCACTTCACATACTAGGAAACCATTAGCATCTTTTCTGTCAAGAGGAAGAAAAAGAGATAAGGACAAATAAGCTCAATATAAGTGAAATCTGATGAAAAGCTGGTGGAAGAGCCTTGGCAATGCCTGGTATGTAGAATGACTGTCCATCCCCACTTGCCCAGAACAGTCTCAAGTTAGCTGGTTGTCTCAGCGTAATTACAAAACACACTCTCCTTTCCCCTGAAAAGTGTCCTGATTTTGACGATAAAATGACTACATAGTTACCTTTGCTTCCATAGTAGGTTTCAACTTCCTACCCCTTTGGCCTGTGCACAGTTAACTGGGTTGAATGTATTTCCAGCGTTGCAATAAAAGTTAGTCTGCACAGAAATCCATTTCATTAGAAAGAAGCCTCGGGGACTTCTCTGATGGTCCAGTGGTTAAGACTACACGCATCCATTGCAGGGGGCATGGGTTTGAGCCCTGGTCAGAGAACTAAGACCCCACACTCCGTGTGGTGCAACCAAAATAAATGCATATTAAAAAAAAAAAAACAACCCATAAAGGAGAATAACAAAGGTCTGACCTAGGGGATTAACATCATTAAACACTAAACACACAAACACAACACACAAAGAAGCCTATACTGTTGAGGAAATTTTCACACTCTCCCCCTCACTCTGCTGCACCCACACACACACACACACACACACACACACACACACACACAGACTCTAGCATCAGTCAAATCTTAGATCAGTCTTGCAAGGTTTTGTGAATCTCAATTCCACAATCATATGTCTATCGGAGTCAGAAGCAGAAGGTGCAGCTATGGAAGCTTTGAGTGGATTTAGGGGTGATGCACTGGGCAGAAGACGTTGGGAAGTAGGGCTCAGGGCCTCCCAAGCACGCAATAATTATAAATCAGACCCTTTGTGTGTGAAATGGGGATAGGTTGGCCACTCTGTGCCCCTTCCCATCTTGCCTACCCCCCTAACCTGCCCCATGATGATTCATCCCAGGATCCTTTTTGTATTCATTCCAAATAGAATATTCAGTTTCCTCCAACAGCCAAGACAAACTGCCAGATAAACACTGGCCAAGAAAACGGGGTTCTTGGTTGGTGATTGAGGAGTTATGCATAGCCGGAGTCAGGGCTCTGTCCTCAGGATGGAGTTTCATTCTGGACACACCCTTTAAGTCTTAGCTCCTATCTCATGAAGCTTTGGAGGCCAATCAGAAGGATTTGGGATGCCCCCGTTTTCCTGTGAATGTGTAAACCAGCTCCCTCCCTCACCCTGACTAGGAAAAAAAAACTAACAATGGGACAAGAGCGCCCCCTAGTGTCAAAAAGTGCATTCATTCATTTGAAAAATCTAGAGCCCCATTGGAATGTGTACCATTTTCTAGGGATTATTTTATTTAATGTTCACAGCACAGGGGTGCTTTGTGATCAGGAATTTAAGAGAAATAGCCCTCTGTTCTCAAAGAACCCAGTTTTATGGAGGGAGGCTGACATGTTTTAAAAAAAAAACAAAACAGTGTGATAACTGCTGGGATAGTGGGAATATGGGGTATTTTGGGAAAACAAAAAAGGGACGCGCCCTGGTAGAATCAGGGAATGTGTCACAAAGGCAGTGAGCCTAACTAAGTGTTAATTAGCTCCAGTCTTGGCTTACCCATTCCTGTGGAGGTTGAGCTTGGCACAGAATTCACTGGCTTGCACTTTCTTGCAATATGCCTGCATTCCTCATCTCTCAGACCGCTGCAGAAAGCCAACCTAAATGGAATGCTTTTCCCTAAACACATACTGGATGGATGGTTTTCATCTTTTTTTTTTTTCGGTTGTGCCTTGCAGCATGTTCATCTCAGTTCCCTGACCAGGGATTGAACCTGCATTGGAAGCATGAAGTCTCTGAAACACTGAACAGGCAGGGAAGTCCGGTTTTCACGTTTAATATTACATTAGCTTCTCAAAAGGCCGTCCCCACAATGAACTGTAGAACTCATGAAGAATCTTTTAATGCCACTCTGAACTTGGAAAGCAACCGTGGTGGCAGATATCAACTTCTGAAAGTACACAATACGAGACTTGAGCTGTATTTGAGTCAAAACCAAATCTGAACCTGGTAGAACTGTGCCGGACACAAACTTTGAAATGAAATACTCAGCACTGCAGCTAAGGTGCTAATATATAGATCAAGGCCGGCTCTTTTCTCAGCTTGAGATCTGGAGGAGCTAGCCCTGGGTTTATAGGATCCTTTCCTGCTCTTTCCCTGGTGCCTCAGACAGTAAAGAACCTGTCTGCAATGCAGGAGACCTGGGTTCGATCCCTGGGTTGGGAAGATCCCCTGGCGAAGGAAGTGGCTACCTACTCCAGTATTCTTGCCTGGAAAATTCCATGGACAGAGCCTGGTGGGCTACAGTCCATGGGTTGCAGAGTCTGGACATGGCTGAGCAACTTTCACTTCACTTTCTGCTCTTTCAGAGTCTTGGCCCCAAGGGAGTCCTCTCTTCTCACCTAATGTCACACACATGTAGGGGGCCTGGATGGGGTCCTGGTACAGACACTACAGACTGTAGCTGCCTATAAAGACTGAGATGACTCCTTTATCTGTGAGCCTTCGCTGGCTGCCTTAGGACCGTTCATTACTCTGACGTTTGAAAAAGGCTATCCAAATACATTTTCTTGAAAGAAACCTTTTATTTATGAGCTTCACTGGTCAAACAGTTTCAAACAAATTCAGAACAGGGATTCACATTTTGAGCTTTTAGTTAAAAGATGCTATGTCATGCGTGAAATAGATGCTGATCCCATGGGGGTGCTCCCCTGACGCGTTTCAATACTGGGCTGATTGGTCAGAAGACAGCCTATGGGACAGAAGCCTGCTCTGAGGTCTGCTTGCAAAAGGGCATGATTTAAAACCTCATGTGGTTTTGTACAACATAAGTGTCCTGAAACTTAAAATAATTTCAACTTAATTTCAAAACAAACACCCCAAGAATCAACTTTCCCTTTAAATAAAAAAAATAATCAATTTAATACTCTTCTTGAAAGAACTCCGACAATGTAAAATAAGTTCCAATTCCATATATATATATCATATATATATATACATTTATAACTTAGGTTGCTCTGCTTCTCTATATACTTTTACTCATGCAACGCAGTGGGGGCGGACGTGAGGGCTACAGCGGCCTCTCGGAGAATGCGGTGTAGCTCCTCACCCTGGCGAACAGCAGTGGCGTGTACATCTTGTCGATTTCGAACGCTGTGACCGCAGTCTCTCCAGTAGATCTGGAAAGACAGCCCACAGTCATTCATCACAAGGAGATTTCAGCTCATTTAAAATTCCTGTCTACATTTAGGGGGGGAGTTTAATTTTAGGCATTAGCCTTTTTTTTCATTTTTAGTTCATCTTAGTCAATTCTAAATAATAGGTGCATTGTGGAAAATTCGAAAAACATTAGAAAAGTGTAAAGAAAAATCACTCATTCCCACTCAGACAGGGCCTCAACCTTGATACTGAGCTTCACTGCTGAGGGCATACTTCGCTGCTTTATACATCATGACATAAAGCACTGCCTCACATCATTAAATCTTCAGAAGCCATTTTTGTGGCTGCATATTTCACTGTCTGCTTTTACCACATTTACTTAATCCCCCCTTTGCTGGAGGATTTAGTTTTCAGTGTTTGGCAATTGTAAATGTTTTTGATATCTTTCCTTATGCCCTTTGAAAAGATTCCCAAGGAACAATTTCTAAGTCAAAGGCTCTAGATATTTTATGGCTCTTGTTAAAAAACATATTTTAGAAAGAATTATAATCCTAGAAGAGAATTTAATGATTTAATATTTGCATAATCAACAGCATAATTTCAGGTTGAGGGGGAAGGAGGTGATATATTACCACAGCCTTTTATTTTTCACCTAAAAAAAAAAGAAAAGAAAAGAAATAAACAAAAACAGAAAATTCCAGTGACTTCATAAATATCATTTGCTTGGCTCTACTTCTGGGTTTAGTTTCTTTGGAAAGAAAAAAAAAAAAGAATTCTACTTCACAATTATTCAGAGAAGCAGAAAGCAGACAGAAGGACCAGTAGATAATGGAGAGAAGCAAGAAAAAAATGGTCTTTTTGTCAAGACCTCCCAGATGAGTAGGAAGAATTACTCCTAAGGTGGAAACGTGACTGAGGAAGCTTTCAGCAACCTGTTTGAGGTTGTCAGAGAGGCTGATGGAAGGCGACCGACCTCCAACCTGCCTCTCAGAACTCTGGACTCAACTGGCATGGAATGACCCTCGGGCACACACCAATATTCTTCCAAACCTCACAACAGCTAACATCAGTATCTACATGAACTGAAATTTCACTTTCCTAATTCTTACATTTTACTCATTTCAGTACTGTTCCTTTCTCACACACTCTCATCTGTTCATTCACTGTTTCACACTAGTAAATCCTAACTCACAGGATAAAAAGTTTAAAATAGGAACCACTAATGGCTTTAAACAGGAACCACTAATTTGGCTTTGAAACACTGGTGATCATCTCAGCAGACTTCCTTTCCTAACTACAATTTACTTTAAAATCTGTGTATAATCCCTGGGGATAAACCAAATGGAAATAAGGTGAAAAATGATGAGACTGAACCATGGAGAAGAAAGAAGTTCAGGTGTTTCACAACTGCCTTGGAAAGCCAATGACTGCAGTCACACTCGTGCAGCTTAGTGGCCAGGCCCCGACAGACTCATGGGGGCTGCTCTCAACCTTACAGGAGACGTGCCCACCTACGTGTCCATGGACCCTTAGGGGGAGCTCTGGACACTCCACCGGGCCCACTTTTAGTTTTCTTCAGGTTGGCTATTTCTTTGGTTTGCAGAAGATTATACTGTGGTTTTCCTTTGTGATCGAACATTAACTCTGAGGAATCAAACCCTACCTGAGTCCTCAGCTGGACAGGAAGGGCACACGGCGTCTGTACCCTTGAGTTTTTACGGCATTCACCTACTTGTAAGTAATGTGACAAGAGTGGTGTATCCAGATGAGTTTGTTGAAGCTCTGGTGGCCACTGGAACACAGCTGCAGCCCCACATGAAAGTTCTGATCGGCTTCTTGCACAGGGGCACGGCGAAAATACCGGTATTTATGGTCAAGTGCTTTCTGTAAGAGGGGAGATGCGTGAGCAACAGTGGGGCCTCACTTCCTGGACAGACACAGAGACAGATGGAGCTGCATCTATGCGGAAATACCTGAGCAACGTATTATCACACAGTTATCTGCACACAGGATAGACAGCTATACTGGTTTATCAACTGCCAACGTGTATCAGTTTGGTTCAGTCGCTCAGTCATGTCTTACTCTGTGACTCCACGGACTGCAGCATGCCAGGTTTCCCTGTCCATCACCAACTCCCGGAGCTTGTTCAAACTCATGTCCATCGAGTCAGTGATACCACCCAACCATCTCATCCTCTGTCATCCCCTTCTCCTCCTGCCTTCAATCTTTCCCAGCATCAGGGTCTTTTCAAATGAGTCAATTCTTCGTATCAGATGGCTAAAGTATTGGAGCTTCAGCTTCAGTCCTTCCAATGAATATTCAGGACTGATTTCCTTTAGAATTGACTGGCTGGATCTTCTTGCAGTCCAAGGGACTCTCAGGAGGCTTCTCCAACACCACAGTTCAAAAGCATCAATTCTTCGGTGCTCAGCATTCCTTATGGTCCAACTCTCACATCCATACATGGCTACTGGAAAAACCATAGCTTTGACTAGACAGACTTTTGTGTATGAGTGTATATGTATGAGTGCCTGGAAATACATGAGAGCCTCTAAAAGCAGAAGACTTTTGCCTCCATCACATTATCTCAATCGGGATGACAACCTTAGGTATGACATGTAACCGCATGGTAGCTGTGTGACGGTTGAGGGGATGAGGATCCAGGATGGGCAGCCCAGGGTCAGTGTCGGAGATGGGAACTCAAACTCCCGTCCATCTCTAGGCCTAATATTTTCTTCTACTCGAAAACAGTGGGGCAGAAAGAGCAGAGTATGACTTATCTTTTGCAATAACGGAAAACTAGTCTACGGAGAAACAGATGTGACAAGGTTCACTGGAACCACACTTCTGTGAATGTTGCTAAAACATAAGAATGTCGACACTACATATGGTTTCACTGCGCCAGTCTGGAGTGAAAACTGGGCGTAGGTTGCGAGTGCCTAAACCCTCTTATTAGGTAACATTTTAACAGTGGGGGCCTCACAACTCCCCAGCTCTGATCTCAAGAAACTCAAGGCTATGATCACCATGATAGTAAGAATCTCTGCCCTTCAGATTGTAGCCCCTGATTCCAGGAGCCAGAGGGAGCTGGAGAAGCCACAGCCAAGGGCCACAGGACTCACAGATGAAGGACTGACTATTCCCATTGGAAGGACTGATGCTGAAGCTCCAATACTTTGGCCACCTGATCCGAAGACTGACTCACTGGAAAAGACCCTGTTGCTGGGAAAGATTGAGGGCAGGAGGAGAAGGGGGTGACAAAGGATGAGATGGTTGGATGGTATCACTGACTCAATGGACATGAGTCTGAGCAAAGGCCAGGAGACAGTGAAGGGCAGGGAAGCTTGAAGTCCATGGGGTCGCAGAGTTGGACAAGACTGAGCAACTGAACAAAAAACAACAACTATTCCCTATGTGGTCACTGGGAGTGGGGAGTGGACTCAACACAAGACAAACCTCGTTCAGAAACTATATTCATTACAAGAACAACACAGAAATATTTATTCTAACTACCTCACAACTTCTTGGGTCCACATTGTGGTTTTTAACCAGGGTTAAAAAAAAATGCACATGGAGAAAAGCTGGAAAATATCAGTCCCTTAATCTGATGAGAGAGTTTAAAATACTCTGGAATGTCATGATTCTGCCATTGTATTTGCTTGGCATTTTTTTTTCCTTTTGCAAGAACAAGAAGAAGGAAATTATCTCACTTTAGCTTATTTCCAGGAGAAACTGAAATTCTAAAAATATCTCTGAAAGAATTACCCATATGAGACAATTTAGAAAGAAAATCTCCTATGATTCAAAATGAGAAAAGCCAAAAATACAGTCATATATAATCATACTAGTTATTTCACAGGAAATCCTGGCTTTACATTTTCACATGTAAAAAACCTGGGCCAAAATAGGAAACCTGGAGGACAAATAAGTTGATTTGATAAAAAATAACCACATTTTAGAAACCTTCCAGTTCTCTTCAGAGATACGCTGTTAAGTCAACGCCCGTTTTGTTTAACAGTATAATTTATAAAAGAGTACGTTTCATCCTTTCTAATTGAGAATGATTGAATGATTAAATACAACACTGTAAATCAACTATACTTTAAGAAAGAAATTTTAAGAAGACTCTTGAATGAGCAGGGTATGGAAATTAAAAGAAAACTGCCAATTCTGCCTTGCATACTTACTTCTTCTTTTTTCTTAGTTATCACAGCAAATACTTTGGTCTGATTGTCTGTATCTTGTGACAAGCGATAATGACCCAGTAGAATTGCATCCGTTCTAAAAGCAAAATCAAAAAAACACTTTAAATCTTTTTATCCGTTATGTGTATTTAAGTAACTGAGAAAGTAATGGGTTAGAAGTATTCACTCAATTAGCCTGAGGACAATCAGGTAGGATGTGAGTAAACCTAGTTTCCAAGGCCCCAGACTTACTGAAGGAGGGCTTTAGGGAGAGGCCCAGGGGTTGGTATTTGTTGTTGTTTGGGGGGCGGGGGGTGGCGGGGAACTACACTGTGCAGTCTGTGGGATCCTAGCTCCCTGACCAGGGATCAAACACAGGCCCTTAGCAGTGAAAACACCAAGTCCCAGCCACGGGATTGCCAGATAAGTCCCAGGATCAGTTATTTTTCACAAGTGCCCCAGATGATTGCTTCTTTAATCATCCAGTAATAAGTTACATAATCTGCAAGCTACCACCTAGAATGTGAAGCGGACAGGAAACTGCAGAAGGCCACCACCTGGTATTCCTGGTGCGTAAGCGTGGAACAATGGACTGGGGCTCCTCGGGCGTGGTGAGCATCATCACGTGGCCATCCGGGAAGAACCTTACGTACCTGCGGGACAAGGCAGACACCAGAACGCCATGCGCGAATATGAAACGCGTCCCTACTTCCTGGTCCCCAGACCTACTTATGCATGGCTGTGAAACCGAAAGGGAGATGCCGCGGGCCAGAGGACTGGCACACATCACTGACACGGACATGGCCCGTGAGGCCAGCAGCAGAGAAACAGAGCAGTGTGTTACCTTCCTTAGAGGGAGCCATGGGACTTTTAGTGTCACTCACCGAATAGAAATAAATTGGATTAAACATTGCTCTGTTAAAGTTCTGCGTGTTTCTCCCTAAAGCACTACCTAACGTCATACAAAACAGAGGCCCAATGCTGTCTACTCCACAGTAGTCAGCACAGCCGACTTGTTCCTCAGTGACGTGGATACCTGGTGAGGATGAGCCTGAATAGCAGCCCAAGCGCTCTGATAAGACAGAAGACAAGGAGGAGCTCCAAAATACAAAGTAATTCTAGATCTAGAGCCAAGGGGAATTCCCTGATCTATCTTAATCTGTTGGCTCTTTGTCTGCAGTTCCTGTTAGAAACTGGATAAAAACACCAGGGGCCATTTTGTCTATAAACGCAAAAGCCACGCGAAATCAATGTCTGATAACTAATGCACTAACACTTGGAGAGAGAAAATTTTCACTCACTGAGTTACTACAGTTGTACCTGTAATATTCCACTTGGTGCCACGCTCTATAGAAACCATCAAGAGACTGCTCCCCTTGACGAATATAGGTGGTTTTACTGATATACACGCCTACAGAAAGAAACAGATTTTTAAAAAAGAACTTAATAAAAAACTTTTACCATCATGTAACATGTTTCCAGCTTTATTTTTATTGAGGTTTCCTCTAAATATGCTTACAGTACTCAGGTCTGGTATAGAAAAATGAAGACTTATGTATTTATCAAAATCAGCACAACAGATCTCTGTTGCTCTAAAGAGTTCAACTCACCATCAAATCGAACACGGGGCCTTTCCAAAAACATCTCTCTCCAGGATGTGTACGGAACAAGTTTAATACAGCTTCTGCCCCAAACTTTCAAGCAGGCCAAACGCCATATTTCAGGGTCTCTAGGGAATAAAAGCACATCAATATATTTAACAGGTAAGCCCTATCTGCACTCAGACAAGAGAAGCATTTCTGCCAACAGGCATCTTCTATTCAGCAACTTCGGCTGCGCACCAGCCAGGCACTGTGCCGAGCACTGGGACAGACGGATGGGCAGGGCAGAGGCCCTGCTTTTCTACAGGGAAAGCAAACGAAAAACAAGAAAATGAGAGAAAAGTTTTAGGCAGTGTGCTCAGTGTGAGAAGAAACAAAGCTGGGTAAAGGACCAGGACCAGGTGGGTGGGAAACAGACTCTCTTTTCCGGGCAGGTGTCTACAGTGACAAGGAAGGGCATCCTGGCAGACGCCACAGCAGGTGAGGCCCAAGGGCTGGAGCGTGGCCAGCATGCTCAACAAGGGGCAAGAAGGATGATGTGGCTGCGGCAAAGTGACCTGGTGAAGTGCAGACGGCATCTGTGGAGAGGTGGTTGGGGACAGGTGAGGTGGAAATTTTGCAGGTGGCGGTGGCTGTTTGAGCGAAGAGGAGGCCACTAGAAGGTTCTAAGTACCACTGATGGTTTTAAAAGATGACTCTGCTGGTCTATGGAGAATGAGCTCAAGTGTAAGAGTGGAAGTTCAGAGACCACACGGGATGCCAATGCCATAATCCAGAGCAGGCCTAGGTGGCTGAGCCAAAATGATACTTAGAGAAACAGTGAAACAATCAGACCGGAGGCAGATTTTGAAGATGGCACCAACCCTAACCGTAACAAGACTTTGTTACAGGATTACTGCAAAAAGCAAAGCAACTGACTTGATTCTAACACAACACAAAATAATTTTAAATTCATCTGTAACTTGAAATAAGACAGAGGAACTATTTATACGGAAGCCACACTGCAAAAAGAGACATCCCCCAAACAAACACGGCAATGTTTTTTTTTTTTTTAATGAATACTTCTGCAACCAAGTTTTATCCTACCCCTGAAGATCTGTTTTAATTCCCTTTTTACAATGTTTTCTCATATATAATTAAAAGAAAAATTAATGGAGTAACTAGAGAGCTTGAAAGGTACTTGTTAAATAGAAATACACACAGAACTATCAAAAAACAAAGCCGTCAAGCAATTCAAATGTTTTACCCAAAAGACAGGACTTCAACTGAAATTAGGTTATTTTAAAACAATGCATTTGAATTTTAAGAACCAAAATTATAAAAAGTTCTAGGGATTTCTTGGTGATCCAGTGGCCAAGACTCTGAGCTCTCAATGCAGGGGGCCCAGGATCGATCCCTGGTCAGGGAACTAGATCCACATGCCTCAACTAACACCTGGCATGGCCAAATAAATAAAGTAAAATAAATAAATATCTAAAAAATGTTCTAGATGCTAAGGATAAAGTATATATTTTTACATAAGGCACCCAGCCCTCATAAAACATTACCTGTCTTAAATGTTATACTAAACTACAATTATTCTTCACATGCAAGATTTTAAATGTATAGGATAACTTTTCCCCAGTTTCATTGAAAAGTATTTGACATACATCACTGTAAAAATTTAAGGTATACAGCATGATGGTTTGATTAACATCTATTGTGAAATAAATCACCATTGGTTTAGTGACCATCCATCATCTCATAGAGCTACAAGGAAAAGAAAAGGTCTCCTGTGATTACAACTCTTAAGGTCCACTCTCTCTTAACAGCCTTCTATCATAGAGTGATGGTAACCACAGCCAGCAGGTTGTACATCACATCCCTAGTACTTACCTTCAAACTGGAAGTTTGTACCTTTTAACCATCTTCCTCTAATCCCTATTCCCTCACCTCTGGTAGCCACAAATCCACAAATTCTCTTTTTCTATGTAGATTACTATATGTAAGATCATATAGTATTTGTCTTTCTCTGACTTAATTTCACTTAACATAAAGCCTTTGAAGTCCATCCATGACCATACATGGTGGCTCAATAATATTCCATTTTATATATGTGGATCTTCTTTATCCATTCATCCATCCGTGCACATTTTGGTTGTTTCCAAGTCTTGGTTACTATAAATAATGTTTCTATGAACAAGAGGTGCAGATGCCTTTTAGAATTAGTGTTTTCATTTCCTTTTTATATATACTCAGAAGTGGAATTGCTGGCTCACATGGTAAATCTATTTTTAATTTTTTGAGGAACTTCCATACTGTTTCCCATAGTAGCTATACCAACTTACAATCATACCAACATCCATGTTTATCTCTTGTCTTTTGAATGATGGCCATTCAAACAGGCGTGAACTAATATCTCACTATGGTTTTGACTTGCATTTCCCTAATGACTAATGATGTTGAGCAACTTCTTGTATACCTGTTGGCCATGGAATATCTTTTTTTGAAAAAAACATCTAAGGTCTTTTGTCTATTTTTTAATTAGGTTCCTTGGGGATTTTTGCAACTGTTGTATGAGTTCTTCATATGTTTTGGATATCAATCCCCATCAGATATCTGGTGTGAAAATATTTTTCCCCAGTTCACTGGTTGCTTTTTCATGGTTTCCACCACAGCCAGAGTTGCTTTAAAAAAAGAAAAAAAAAGTAAATACCTGGCACAGATATAGAATCCTCTGCACACCTGTGACAACTGCTCTAATGATCTGAGGTCCAGGTCGCTGGACACCACCCAACGGAAGATGTACATCAGGACCTCCATTGGCAGAGCTGCAAAGGAAACCATCCTCAGTGACTCTCCTCTCCTTCCTACCTGTCACTTGACTGTCACATTCTCAGTGCAGATATTTTTATTCCTAAAATTTTATAAACCACCCTTCAGATCGTCTTGGAGCTGATAAGTGTATTTAACTACCCAAAAGAAATAATGGCTCCTAACATCAAAACACAAATATCTTTGTCTTTTCAGTACAAAACATCTCTGAAGCTACTTTCCCCTTTCCCGTGGAAGATCATTTCATTGTCAAGAGATATAAAAATACTAGAAAAAATAATCTAGAATGTACACATATGTATGATCTGCACTGCATATGTAACATTAAAAGATTATTTTCATCTCCTTGAAAATTTTCAATTGTCCTCCTTTGAAAAGTTCCCAGAGCAAATTAAACAACACTAAACACATGAAAAGAAAGAGAAAACATTCATTTTTAAACACTCAGCCTGTTTCAGGACTACTGTCCAACTTGGCTGAAGTGCCTGAAGATACCAGCATTTCTCCAGTTTTCTTAGGGCTGCCCCACCAACTCAAGATATTCACCCTCTTAGACCATCACTGTAAAGAAGATGGCATCCTCGACCAACTACACTACAAATTCCACTCTACTTCAGACCCTGAGAAGCTTGTCTACACAAATTAATTATAATTAGACCCCCCACTATACTTGGAACTAAAGCAACTGTATGACAGTTATCTGACCTTATAAGTTTGGAAAACTTCAATCTAAGGAAAAGTATTTCTGAGTTACAAGGAGCAAGAAGTCACACCTGATATATGAGTCTGACTGCTCTCAAGTTCAGGCTGACACAGTTTGAGCACAGACTCCTGAAACGTGAGCTGCTGTTGGAAGTAGGACAGGAGGTCTGCCATCTTGCTGTCATCATCAGTATCTTCAATGCTAAGAAAAGAAGGGAGGTGAATAAACCCAGTGCCCCAGTCTATACAACACAGCTTTGAAACTGATTTTTCACAGGACTTTCAAATTTGCTTTAGAAAAAGTCATCTAAAAGCAAACTTCTTACTACTCTTTTTCAAAAACATGGTAAAAGTTTACCCTGCCCTGCAAAGGGGTACCATACCAACTTTTTGAAGGAAAAAGCCTCAGCAATTTTAATTCCCACAGAGGAAGAATTAAAAATTTTTGGATATAGGTGTTGAGATTTAATTAATTAGTTTTATGATAAGGTAGAGATTTCATGAATTAGTAAAAAAGATAATTTCAAATGATTTTTTAAAAATCATATGTAAATATATCCTTTTAAGTGAACATAATCCATTCTAATTGAATAAAAATAAAATATACAGATGTCATCTGAGGTACTTACTTACCAAGAAGGCTTTCTAATATATGTACCTTATAACCCTTCCTTTAGAGGAAAATATATAATTTTAAAAAGCAGGGTCCATGAGTAATCTATTAGCATAAACAAATGTGTAGTTAAGAGTTCTAGAAAAATATCTAGCTTTCCAGTTTTGCTGAGGGTAACATTAAAAATGATCAGACTTACAAAAAAGCTGGATGAGGATGAAGTTAGAAAACCAGGAAGGGCTTATTAAAAGACAACAAAATGGACATGTGGCTGAGGCTGGAGGGACTGCAGGGCTCTGCTACCAGCTCTTTACAGGAGGCAAAAAACCAGCAGAGGCTTTTAGGGCCTATTAGGTCTGATAAGAAACAACTATTATTTTGAAGGAATTTTCAGAATACCTGGGTCTGTGTGACAGGATGGGAGAGAAAGAAATGCTGTTTTAATGTTTTAATACAACCTTTCTTAACAGCACCTGGCATCTATTTATAAAACTGGCTAAGACCTGGGTCTAAACGACTCTCCCTAAATTTCAAGAAGGTTTAGAAAATCCTTGAACAAGTCTTTTTGAGTATGAACTACCTCGTGTTGTTAAATCTAATTTGGTGAACAATTATTATTAGCACCAAAGTTCAAACAGGCAACAAATGCTGACTTCAATGGGATATTTTTAATATGGCTTAGTCAAAGCTTAAGTGTTAATACTATAAGCAGTTAAAAAAGGCAGTCAGCATAAGTTATCAATAAAGGTAACTTCTTAACTGTTTCATGCCAGAGGTTATGTAAGACTGACTGATATAGTATCTTATTACAAAAATTCTACTTTTCTAGGTTTCTTTTATGAGCAACGTCAAAGTATTGGCTTAAAAATATGTTAATTTACTCCTTTCAGTAATTACTGCTTTTATTACAAGAAAAAAAAAAACAAAACTCTTTCGTCACCTTATTTTTGTTATATCTGTTTAAAATGTGCATTTCCATATTTTAATCTTAAAATTTCCCTAATTAAAAAATTTCTACAACTTTATAAACAAGTCTTCATACTAAAGCACTTATATCTGGCCCTTGTGCTTTTAAAGAGATGTTAGTCTTAACAATATTCTATCTACAACCAAGTCTGACTAGAGTCTAGCATTTTCCTAATAAAAAACCTTTTTAAAAATGTATGGTTTCAAACAGATACAAAAGGAGAAAGTGTAATTACTAGTGTAATAAAACCCCATGTACCCAATTTCAAACATTATTAAACCATTATTAACCTTTTTCAGCTTTGGCCTGATTACACTTTAATCATTTTGACTTTATAGATTTCAGAAAGTTGAAACACGTCCATTAATTTACTCTTTTCAGTAATCACCGCTTTTATTAAAAGAAAAAAATCCTCTTTCATTACCTTATTTTTGTTATATCTGTTTAAAATGTGCATTTCTATAATCTTAAAATTTCCCTAATTAAAAAATGTCTACAACTTTATAAACAAGTCTTCATGCTAAAGACTATGAAACTTAACAGAATTAGCACTGTCTTATCATGCTAAGAGTCAACAGGGCAAAGACGCTTAACTTTAACAAATTCTATATATTACTGTCTATCAAATTATATACGCACTAGCTGTTTCCAACGCCATCACCATCTGGAGACCGGGTATAAGTAATCTTGAACTCTATATCAGGTACAAGTTGCATAGCCCTACGATAAAACTTGATGGCTAAAAGAAGAAATAAAGCTAAATTAGCTATGACCACACATTTTCGTCATTTCCTTTGATTACAGTGATCGTGGTTTAATTTGGTAACTTTCTTTACAAACAACCAAATTCCCCTTTTCTATACGCAACATGAGCAGTGAGCAAACTCATTTTCAAACCCTACTAGTTCAGAAATAGTCTTTTTTCTGAAGCACTCACGTTACAGAAACTTAAGATGTTGCATTTTACCCTTATCTTTTAGCCCATCTTTTTCCTCAGCCTCTCACATACTGTCAGAAGTGATTTTATATGTAGTTGTCTTTCTCTGGGCTTTGAAAATGTCACTGCTGTAGCCCCAGCAAAAACAACTTTAAGCAAACTTCTTTCTGGTGTGCAGAGCTTAGGAAAATCAAATACTTCCTCCTGAGTAGAATAAGGTTTCTTTTTTTTTTTTTGGAATTTATCCTTCAACTTCATCTTCCTTTACTCCAGCTGCCTGTTACTTAGCTGCTGCTGCTGCTAAGTCACTTCAGTCGTGTCTGACTCCATGTGACCCCATAGATGGCAGCCCACCAGGCTCCCCCATCCCTGGGAGTCTCCAGGCAAGAACACTGGAGTGGGTTGCCATTTCCTTCTCCAATGCATGAAAGTAAAAAGTGAAAGTGAAGTCACTCAGTCGTGTCTGACTCTTAGCAACCCCATGGACTGCAGCCCACCAGGCTCCTCTACCCATGGGATTTTCCAGGCAAGAGTACTAGAGTGGGCTGCCATTGCCTTCTCCAAATAACCTATAAAACTTGTTTTTAAATAAATCTCCTGGCCAGGTGGTTTAGAACCAGACCAGTGAGAGATCATATAACTTGGGGCTGCAGAAGCTGATTAGTTCTTTTCCCTCAGGCCAAGCCCATTCAGTCCATCCACTCTGCCATGTTCTGCCACTTGGGGTGAGTTACTGAACACCACATGGAGACAGGACTCTCACAGGCTAATAACGACTGAGGAGGGATGTCATCATTTGGGCTCTTTTCAAATGTCAGAGTAAAAACACCACTAGAAGAAACTTGCAAATAAATGCAACAATTCTGAAAATGTTATCTGAGGGGCATTTTCCAACGACTCCAGCGCTAGCATTTTTTCCATGCCCCAATTAATAGCTTTTCTATCACAAAATGAAAGCCTAATTATAAACCTAATCTGGTAAACAGCCTCATCTCTTGGTTTACTTACATATTTCTACGGACCCAACAAAACAGACAATAAAGGCTGAAGGGTATTCCTTCTTGTATAATGTAAATTAAAATTGAGAAAAAATGTACATGTTCTTCAACCTGTCCTATGTATTTTCCTCCTCTGAAGAAACACTGACCTATAAAAAGAGCATATCCTATTTTTCAGTAAATAACAATATTTTTAAGACTTTAATAATTAATAAATGTTAAATTCTAAATTAGAAAAGGTTATTTTACTCATTCTACCCCCATGACAATGTTTCTTAGCAATATTTTTGGAAAGAGATGGGTTATATAAAAGTACAATTTTTATTTTTCATGCCTTAAAAAAAAAATCTCAAATTTACAGAGACTGATGTTCTCATTTATTCCAGTTTTTAAAAAAAACTGGTCAGTAACAAAGAGCAAATATATTTCAGTTTTTAAAAAACTGGTCAGTAATGAGATGTTATTCAGAAATGTCATGACAAGATGACATTGGCAACCTCTACTCTGGCCTCTATTTCTGTAATATTCAGAATATTACAGAATATTCTGTAATAAAAAATCTGAGTTTTTTACCTTCATAAAGAGCTCCATTTTGTTCTTCTTCTACTGCTTTTAGGAAGAGTTCTCGAGCCTATAAAAACAAACAGTGAAAAACAATATTTGAAAATCTGTATTAAAAATGAGTTTGATCAGTGTACGGATGGCCTTTTCAACAATCATGCTACAGCAGTTACATATCTACTAGCCAAACAGTGAATTTCAAGATCAACTTCACAGCTTACAGAAAAAAGTAACTCAAAAACGGATCAAGGACCCAAAAGTAAAACTTTAAAAACCTTTAGAAAGAAAAAGAAAAAGAAAAAAAAAAACCTGGGAGACTTGGGTGAGGAGTTCTTATATTTGGACACCAAAAGCACAATCCATAAAAGGAAAAGTTGATAAATTGAGCCTCATCAAAATTAGAAACTTTTGCTCTGTGAAGCTCTCTTAAGAAAATGAAAAGACAAGCTACAAAGTGAAAGAACTTACAAGCCACATATTCAACAAAGGACTTGTACTTGGCATGCATAAAGAACTCTTAAAATCCAACAGTAAAAACATGAGCAAATCTGATTAGAAAAGACAAACATTTTTCACAGAGGGGCCTATAAAGATGGGAAACAGCACATGAAGAGTTTTGTAACATCATTAGCCATTAGGGAGACACAAGGACCTATCAGAAAGGCTAATATTAAAAAGTAATGACAACAAAGGGTAATGCGGATGCGGAGCCACTGAGTCACTCATACACTGCTGGAGGGAACACGAAATGGTGCAGAAGCCCTGGAAAACAGTGCAGTTTCTTTTCACCAAATAGGCACTTACCGCGAAACTCAGCAACTGCACTTACTTAGGCCAGAGAGATGAAACCTTATGTTCATGCAAAAACCTGCACATGAATATTCATAGTGGCTCCAGTAAGAGCAGCCCCCAACTTGAAACCCACGAGTCCCTCAACAGGTGAGTGGTCCCACAAAGTGGGGTATGTACATACCATGCAACACGAGTGAGCAGTGAAAAAGTGACAAACGACTGACACATACAACAACTGGGAGGGATCTCAAAGGAATTGCACGTTTTCTTGAATATCATATGAATATTAGAGAAATAGAGGCCAGAGTAGAGGTTGCCAATGGTTAGGAAGGGCTGTGGAGGAGGTGAGGAAGAGAGCATATAACTAAGGAGGTAGGGGAAGGGGGCCTTGTGGTGACAGAACAGTTCTGTATCTTGATTTTGATGGTAGCTACATCAAGCGACGTGTGTAATAAAGTTGCAGAGAACTGTTTATATACACTCCCACAGTCAAGTGCCTGGAAATCTGAATAAGCTCTGGATTGTACCAAGGTTCTATCTACTTCCAAAAAGTCTAGCTGAGGAAGGCATCATCATCAAGGGAGGATGGGAGGCGTGCACAAGACTGTCCTGGGTCATGAATCTGTGAGTATGTCCAAACTAAACGGAAATAAAGCAAATATAGACGTCTTTTGTTGTCACAGTAATGTCAATTATTTAACGGCAAATTTTTGTAAATGAAAACTTGGGTCTAATGGTGTGAAGGTGACAGCCCCTGTGGAGGAAAGGATTTGGTAACCTCCCCACATCCCTGGGCTCAGCATTCTCAGGCTCAACCATCTGCAGATCAGAAATGTTTGAAAAGAATTCCAGAAAGTTTTGAAAAGCAAGACTTGAATTTGCTGCACACTAGCAACTATTTATGTAGTGCTGACATTGTACTTGTGACTATTTACAGAGCATTTACATTGCACTGGGTATTACAAGTCAGCTAGAAAGGATTTAACGTGTACTAGAGGATGTACAAGCTTACACACAAACACTACACTGTATCATACAAGGAAGGTGAGCAGCCAAGGACACAGAGGGACCAGCGTGGTGCAATCTGAAACGGTGGGCTGTGTGTGCTTTGTGTGATCAAGCATGAGAAAGAGGTGAACCACTAGAAAGCATCTGCAATTTTCCAGGATAAGGAAGTAATCACTGCATCACTAAATTTATTCAATTCAAAATATAACCAACTACTACAGTAAGGCTTTTGGGAAAGTGTTAACATTTGAACAAATTTTTCCTCTTTGGGGCTTCTATTAATAAATTCAAAGGAATCTATCTTTTACAGACCAAATGAACCTCAGGGGTGTTTGCATTACTAAAGAGTCCCAGCAAGACTGTGTACCTGTAGCAAAGGAGGAGTAACATATCATCCAAAGACCTATAAGAAGTCCTGAGGGATGGAGACACTGGCACACTTGTCCACATCTTTCCATGTACAACGCCCATAACACTTAACTTTTCTTCTTTCGCCAGTTCCTGCTTTCCTCTGGTGTCCGCTGCCCTCAGCAAAGAGCCTCGCGCTGCTCTGCACGGTCGAGATTCTAAATTGCCTGAGCCTCCACCCGGGGCAAGTTCAAACATCCACTGAGCTCGGAACCTCTGGAGTTGTGCCTGGGAGGGGGAGAAGGATGCCTTAAGACCTGCCAAGGAAGAGGACCTCACCTCTGGAACAATCTGTCAATAGTCCAACACCAATGTCCACACACATACATATTCTTGGATGAGAAAACACGGTCTTTAAATTACTACCACCAAATACTTGTTATCTTCCAAGATAATTTTTGCTTAAGACTTTGAAGAAACAGTGAAAGTTTGCTAAAATAAGATTTTCTATACAGGAGAAATCTAATGGTACAGGGAAATCAAATTTTAACTGGAATTGAAAATATAAGCCATCACTTAAGAGTCTAAACTTAGATGTTTTCAAGCTTTCTACTTAGAATACATCATCTCAAAATTCTGTGGGTAAGCCTCAACTCTGTAATAACCATTCTTTTTTTTTTTTTTAAGAAATTATTTTTTTCTAAATATGCATCATTAAAAATTTTTTAAAATACAGAATAAGTGAAGCCTTCCAGTGTGGTGGGCTCTGGTGTGCTGCTTAGATACCCACCTCCACATCTGAACTGTTGGCAGTGCTACCAAACAGCCTTCAGCTGTCTGCCCTGTGGTTAAGGCCTCAGCAAGACCACACTTTCTTCCCAGGTGGGCCCCACCCAAAGACTAATCAATAAAAGTGATCAGTGACTGATAAAATTCTTCTTGTGGCTGATTATCTCTTAAAATGTTTAATTAATAAATGTTTATTACTTATATATTATATATATTATAAATTAATATATATTAATTTTTTCCATTAGTTGTCCATTTTTATCTATCTTATGTTCTTACTAATTTCATAAGGATATTATATTTACATGAGAGATATCAACCCTCTCTCTCTACATGGTAAATAGTTTTCCCAGCTAATTATTTCTCTTGATTTAGAAGATCTTTTGCTATACATAGGTCTCAAACTTTTAGACGGTCAAATCTGTCAATTTTTTTAAGGTGATGGGTGTTACTCATGCTTATGCCTTGAACACTTTAAATCCATAACTGAATGACATAGTAGCCACTGATATTCCTTTTTACAGGAAAAGAAATCCATAACATAGTTATAATTGAAGCATTTCAAAAACCAGTATGAAAACACAGCTATAGTCAATGCAAATAAGGACCTAAGAATCTTCATAAGTATGACCAACTCCTGCTTATGTATGGAAACCAACAGAATAAGAACTGAAGCACAAATGAAGAAACATACCTGCAAATCCGTCTCAGCAGGGCTTTCATTTTCATCATCATCATCTCCTTCCCTGACAGCTTCGGAATGACAATCTTCCTCAGCTTCTGCCTAAGGAGAAGGGAAACAAACAAACGCTGAAGAACACGCAGACACCAGTTTCCCTGGGTAACCTACACTGCCTACTGAGCTGCCTGCCCAGCGAAACACATAGTTGTCTCTCTCCATATAAATTCTTCACAGATGAGGAAAATGATTCCAGTTGGAAAAATCTGGTACTTCAACTTTTTAATACTGTAGAATACACTACTTCACTGATCTCCAGCTTAAAATGTTTGGTAGGTGGTTAAAAAGAACACTTTGTTTCAGATTTGTTTCAGAAAGTAACAGTGAGTGGCAGGACAGAGTTCAAATAGCTTTTGTTTCATGGATCATTTAAGAGAGGATATATAGCCCTCCAATATTTTGATCATCTGAGGCAAAGAGCCAACTCATTGGAAAAGACCCTGATGCTGGGAAAGATTGAGGGCAGGAGGAGAAGAGGGCATCAGAGGATGAGATGGCTGGATGGCATCCCTGATACAATGGACGTGAACTTGGGCAAACTCCAGGAGATGGTGAAGGACAGGGAGGCCTGTTGTGCTGCAGTCCACGGGGTCGCGAAGAGTCAGACACCACTGGGTGACTGGACAACAACATATAGCCCATATATGATTGTCCTTTCTTTATATAAACGGGAATGTTATTAATGTGTGAATGACTTTGTTAATATCTTAAATGTACTAGAAAAACTCATTAAAATCAAAGACATGTTAACAGTGAAGGTTTTTATAAAGAAGTCTCTTCCTTTTTTAAAAAAATAAATCCACGTTTTTTATATATTGGATTGACTTAAAGTGGAATAAAGGGCTGGAATTACTGTGCATGGCTTAGGACTTAATAGAGGCCCCAGGTCAGTATCCTTCCATTTTATCCTTTTAGTCTCCATAAACGTTTGCTAAATAAAACTGAATCCTACCTTCCACTGAAAATGAAATGCTGCCCAGGTGCAGTCTGTTACCTAACACACCTCTTAGCAAATAAGACTTGCTCAACACTTTTAAGTGTTCAATCCTATAAAGAAATGCTGCAATCAGGGAAGTGATCTAGAAGGTCAGTTAGAAATAAAAATAATACAATCTATTTAATGTTACTCATTCCAAACACAGGAAGTTTTACAGTTGACAGTTTGGGTTCTAATTTGCTCCTGGGACTAAGATGTTTGTATTAGCACCTATCTTTAAGCACAGCAACCAGATACACTTTCACTACTTCACAGCACAACACAAACAAGCCTGGCTTCCCATCTTATCTCTTGCAAGCAGACTTACCACAGAGGGGCCTGTAAGAGGTGAACTAGTTAGTATATGCTAAAGTGTCTGGCACTCTGGGAAGGCTGAGTGGTGAAGAAATAAACGCGAAAGGCCAGAGACTCAGAGGAACTTCCAGAAAACTGGAAAATATAAGTATTATCAAATACATTTTTTTTTTTTTTTTGTCTCTTTAAGCTGAGAACTTGCTCAGTCATGTCTGACTTTGCAATCCCATGGACTGTAGTCTACTAGGCTTCTCTGTCCATGGGATTTTCCAGGCAAGAGTACTGGGTGGGTTGCCATTTCCTTCTCCAGGGGATCTTTCTGACCCAGGGATCAAACCCAGGTCTCCTGCATAGCAGGCAGACGCTTTACCCTCTGAGCCACAAGGGAAGCCCCTTACTAAGAACATCACTAATGCAAATTACACAATAAAAGAGTTTGAATTTATAGATCTAACAAGTGTATTTCTCACCCAAATAAGGGTCTGCTTTATTACTGTAAACGTTAAGGACGGCTAATGGAAGGGGACCTTAGTCCCTGATGTATCTCAGTAATTCAGCCTCCACCTCTAACCCAACAGTCCTCCCAAACTGCCCTCAAGAGCGCCCCCTGCTCTCTCTCCTGCCACCTCCCACCCAATTTTTGCACATGCTACTTCTCTCAGCATCTGGAATGCCAGTGTCCTCTTCCTCCCACTTGGTGACTGCTGCTCATCCTTCAAGACTCAGCTCAGGGACTACCCCAGGAGGAAACATTTTCTGACCCCTTTACTTGCCTCTTTTGTTTTCCCATTACACATGTGCTGGTATCACAGCACTGAAGAATTTTGTTGAGCTTTCATCTCTTTCACTAGAATTAGTGCACTGGCAACAAGATCTGGGGTCTGGCACTATGCCAGGCTGATAAGTGCTCAAAAAATTGGCTGAATTAACAAATAAAATGCCATGATAATATATAATGCATATCTCAAGAATGAGATAAGGAGACAGGAAACGGATAATACAGACTGCATCTTTCTTCTTCCCTGAGTTGTGTGATAATAGAGCTCTAATCCACTGTGACTTTGATTTTGACAGTACGATGACAAAAACAAATCAAATTTGGGGTTTTACTGCATTTTTCAACTCAAATACCACTTGAAATAAGTAGGTCTTCGGCTGTCATGCAGAGATTTTCACTTTGTTTTACATAATTGAGTTTGACCTAACACTTTTCACCAGAGTAGCTTCATGTGTTCATCATTTTACTGTTTCACAGATGGAGTTAATACCCAAAGTTAAGTGCTTAATCCTGGTCAGAGAACTCTAAAAGTTTAGAAGCAGAGTTAATTAGTGTTTTTTACTCTCCAAATTGACTTCATAAACTCATTCAACCATTCATACATTCATAAACACTCGGGTGTTTACTATAAACTAATGAGTTTGGCATCATTTCACTCTTGAAGATTCAACTTGGCCAGAGATTAGTTTCTCGCATCGACAATTTATTGGAAGCCAAAGCAAAGTAGCATGGGGCACAGACGACCTGTGCCAGCACGCAATAGCTCCATGAAACTTGCTTTGTCAATTGCTGGAGCTTTTCAGTCTCTCCACTTGGACTACTCGGGCTTTCAGGGCCCTGAAATGCGACAGAATCCCTCAAACCGCCAGCCAAAACCCTGCCCCGGGCACCACCGCGTCCTGGGACAAGTGCGTCCTAAACTCAAGACGCCTTAAAAGGCCAGAACGGCGGCTCCCTGGGCAGGTTTTGTTTTTGGTTTTTTGCAGGGAGGGGCGGCGATCAACAAGTGTCTCCACTTGCCAAAGCTCCCTCCCGATTTCAAATACTGCGACGGCTCACCTCAATCTATGTTTGCTGCTTTTAATAAAGGCAAGAGATTGGTTAAATATCCTCAGAAGGCCGAAGAGAGGCATTTTTCTCGGCCGTCCAGCAATCACTCTCTGCTAAACTGGAGCCCCCACCGGGGGTGGGGGTGGGCGGTCCGCAGGAAGTAACTCCGGGGATCCGGCAAGGTTGGCACCATCCTCTCCCTCAGGCCAGGACCCCAGGATGGTGGTAGCCTTGCAGACCCCACCCCTCGCAGGTTCCTCCTCCCCACTTCCCGGGGGCTCCCCGCAGGCCCGGGTCCTCCCGTCCGCCGCTCGCCCGAGCCCCTAGGCGCTTTACCATGCTGGCTGGCCGGCCGGCCGCGGCCGAGGGGCTCTCGGCGCCCCCTCGGCACCGCCCCCGCGAGGAGGTGCGCTGGGAGTCCGGTGTCTACTCCTGCCGTCTGCTGCAGCGGGGCTTAGCAGAGTTCTCGGTCGGAGAAGCGCACCAGGCATCGGCAGTAACTGCGGGCCCGGCGTACGGCAGCCATCTTCGCGGGGCAGAGGGCCAGATCGTGGCGCGCTGGGCGGCGGCCGGGGACTCGAGGAGCGCAGGGACGCCGGGGGCCCGCCGAGAGGCCAAGGACTCTGCGCGAACCGGAGCGCCGGCCCTGCTGGAAACCCCGGACGCCGCAGCGGAGCTGCTAGTCTGCTGCGGAAACCTGCGCCGGCGCGGCGAGCATGCGCACTGCCGACCCGCCGTCGCACGGCTCCGCGGCCCCCTTGCTGCCCGGTGGAGGGCGAGGGACATTCACTTGGTTTGCGCGCGAGGCACAGGCCGGGTTAGGTCATCGGGTGTCCAAAGGCCAAACTCGACCTAGTGTTCGGTTCAGTGAACTTATGCAAACTTGCTGCTGCTGCTAAGTCGCTTCAGTCGTGTCCGACGGTATGCGACCCCATAGGCGGCAGCCCACCAGGCTCGCCCGTCCCTGGGATTCTCAAGGCAAGAACACTGGAGTGGGTTGCCATTTCCTTCTCCAATGCGTGAAAGTGAAGTCGCTCAGTCGTGTCCGACTCTTAGCGACCCCATGGACTGTAGCCCATCAGGCTCCTCCATCCATTGGGATTTTCCAGGCAAGAGTACTGGAGTGGGGTGCTCAAACTTCGAATTAAGACCCTCAGGCAAGCGGTCCTAAGGTATCGAATTGGGTGCTCGGGATGGTCGCTACACGGTTCTCGGCGACAGTGGCTAGAATCCCAATCCAGGACTACAAGGAAACAGTGGAATTCCACTATCGTAAGGCTGTCATAATTACTAAGCTTCTCAAAAACACCTTTTTCTGGAGGCTGAGAAAAAGAGGCGCTCAGGAAAAAGCAGGAGAGAAAACTTAGCCCCCGACCCCCTGCAACGCAAGTCGCACTGCAAACCCCATCATGCAACGCGAGGAGGACCCTGGGGCTCTACGGCCCCGATAGACTGCAGCGACGGCTCCCGTGGCACACTGGGATTTGTAGTCAGCCGTTCCACGTAGAGCGCCGGTACTCACACGCTGTTCTGGCCCCGCCTCTTAAAGTCCAAACACCTGGTTTCACTTCCGCAGAAGGCATTCCGGTTTGGCTGGGGGTATATTACTTTCCAACACTGGACATTGTTTAAAATGCTGACTTTGGCATGCTGTGTGTAAACCTATCCTTGGAGCTTCTTACCTTCTTTAAGGAAACATTTATGGAGTTTCTGAGGTTTCTACTAGGTGTGGGTTACTAATAGTCACCAGGTTTTCAAGACCCTACTCGTGATTCCACGAATTCACAAGAGTTTAAATCTCTTATCCGTTATTTTATTCTGTTTATTTAGATCTTAGTAATGCAGTACATTTTTCTGCAGAAAAACAAAGGCAAAAGAAAGGGAGGGGTGCAGAATGGTGAGCTATATTATGGAAGCCCCAAGTACTATCTTTTAATATTAGGATCCATCGTTCTCATGGGTATGTTTTCATTTGCCTAAGTCAGCCACCTGTAAAAAGTACATTCTTACTTAAGGGAGACTAAAAATTTACCGGTTTGTAGTTTTTAAAGGAGACTGTAGAGCTTAGGTCTTTTAATAATGATTTTCCTCCCAATGGCCTCTTCTAAATCATATTTTGAAATTAAAACGGGGGAAAGACTAGATGTAGTCTAAAAGTAGAAGGAAATGCTATATGTGATTTATGAATACAAAAGATCGGTTTTGCAAATGAGGAATAGGGTGTTGAAATATTTTCAGAACTAGTCTATTTCATTAAACTGGTTGAATGCTCATGACATTATTTCTATTCTAATAAATGAACAACAAAGTTTAATAAAATAATTAGTATTTGTAACAATAAATTGAGCATCTACTTTATTAAAATGCTGTCATCTAAAATTTTAGAGAAGTATCCACTCTATCCACTGGACCCTTTTACATGGTTGTATTATTTCATCATATTATGTAATACTCACATGGTTATAATTTTCCCTAGGCTAGGACTACTGACCTAAGCCACGTACTAGCCCAGTGGACCCTTGTTAAAGGTAGATCAGGACAGTCCATTTGCCAATTGCTTGATCAACTGAGTTTGACTAAAACTGATCATTTTAAATACTTCAAAAATCACTTTTCATAGGGGTGATTATATGATTTGTTAGGCTGCTTCCTGTCTCCATATCTTTTCATTGATAATGACTTTCAATTCTCATTTGCCATATGGTTTGGGTGTTATGTAGGTAAACATGAATGTAGATAATTGTTATACAATTGCCAAGTGGACAGATGACCCTTTCCCATTTGGGACAGGAAGTCTAAGGAAGCTTGGCAGTCTTGTATCTTGTTTCTTCAACAGAAGCAAGGGAAAAGAGGGATTCGGGCCTTTTGCATAGATTCTTTTTGGAAATAATTTTTTCAGTTCTTAGAATTTAAAAACAAAGACAGTGAGAGAAAACTGGTATGAGCTGGGAGATCTAAACTCAGAGAAAGGATTACTGCTTTATTAATTTAAATTGTGTTGTTTAGGGCAATGTGTTTCTCCTGACCAGTAGTATTAGCACCAGAATTCTGGGGGAGAGGCCCCAGCAATCTGTTTTCACAGGCTCTTGGGGGTGATTCTGATGCCTCCAGCTAAAGTGTGAGAACCCTTGGCTTGGGGCAATTATGTGAATTTAAATCGAGGACCTCGATGCAATTTATTTTTTCAAAGCGGTTCAGAGCCAGGCCTCATAGGGATGATTTACCTTTGCAATATAACTAAGGACACAAGTGATGGCGTTTAAGCAGTGTTAAATTTCAAATAACTAGTTACACCCTGAGACCGATCTGTAGAGCGTTACCTAGAGTGTTCTCCACCTGAGTAACAATCCAGTTTTCCAAACTAAAGTTGCTCACAACATAAAAACTCTTGAAGTTCCAATGGATGCTAACACGCAGTCTGGTTTTTATTTTAAATATTTTTTATTATGGTTAAGTATGATGCAATTTGCCATCTTTAACCACGTTTCAGTGGCATTACAGATATGTTTTTTAAAGCCAGGAAAGCGTGTCCACCATGATCATCTGTAATGGGATGTCCTTTGAACGTGCACCCTCGGCCTGCATCTCTCCATCCTGATGCCCTAGACGGCCGTGTGGAGCTGGAGAGCTCCTCGGCGGTAGGCGGGACACAGGGCCCCTGGGCTACCGCGGGCCGGGGTGGAGAGCCGAGCGCCGGGCTCGGCGCCCCAGGCGGTCCGGCCGCGGTGCAGGGACGCGCGGGGCCAGCGAGGGGAGCTGCAGGGTAACTTTTCCCAGGGTAAGCGACCGGTCGTCCCCACCACAAGCCTCTCAGCCTTTTGTTTGTTTTCCTGCCGGAGGCTGGAGAGCGGCCGGATCCCCGCTGCTCACCATGCGCCGGGCGGCCCGCGCCCCTCGCCGGCTCCCCCGGGCGTCTCTGCGCGGACCCCTCGGCCCGTCCTAGCGGGGGTCGCCCTGCCCCGGCTTCAGCTCCCTGGCCGGCCCCGTGCCCGCCCTCCGAGGAACCGCGCTCCCCGCAGGGGCGGGCCCTCGCCTGTGCCGCGGCGCCGGTAAGTGGGGTCGGAGATGAGGGGCTTCCGCCGGGTGACCTGTCACTGGGGGGTGATGGACCCGAGCCGCGAGGGTCTCCCCCACCCCCTGCGGTGGCCCCACGAGGGAATGGAGGGCGAGAAGGAGGCTCTCGGGTTGTAGTTTCTCTCGGCGGTCCTGTGGGTCTCTCCTTGGCAGAAAAACTCCCATTTCCTCCGAGTCGGGAAGATTTTGCTGGCTGTTTACCTTTTAGCGTTAAAGGAGGGGAAAGATCCCGGCCGGATTTGAAGCCCCTTTAGTAGAAGGTGGAGGGACTTGCTTTTGGAATTTACCCGACTAGGCCTTTGGCTGTCCCGCAAGGGGTCTGAGCAAATCTTCACACATTTCTGTGCAACCATTTTTCACTGGGTTTCTTTCTGCTCTGATTTCTTTCTTACTAATCTGAGTAGATGTTATGAGAGAGATGTTGAAGGATTTTTCAGAACCGCCGTTTCTTTTGTTAATGCACCTTTTAAAGTTTGACAGTAGCATTGAGGGCTTTTACTTTTAAATATAAAAGTGGCTGAATGCCTTATTTTTCGGAAAGAGTATTCGTTTCCACTTATAACTAAATAAAGAACTGCTCTTGCTGAAGCTGGATTATAGAGAGAAAATATCACCCTGAATTTTGCATCCAGGGCTAGATTTCTCTAAGGTATTGACACTTGTGTTCTTTATTTTAGCCTGGAGCACTTTTTGTACTGTTTGATAGCTATAGTTTTCATTTCTCACATTTTCCAGTGAGTGGGTTTTCAGGATGTGCCTCCAAAGTGAATTGTACTATTGCCGAATATAAAATTAAACCGAGTTTTAAATTTGTGTAGTTAACATATAAATTATTAAGAAGAATTTGTGCCTCAACCATATGTTAGCTGTGCTAGAAGTTAATGTATTCATAAATATGCACATTTGAAATAGTTTCCGAACAAAGCACTGCAATTTGGTAAAGAATTTGGCCTTCCTGTCTGTTTGAGAACAAGTAATTGTGGGTGTAGAAATAAGAACCATGTTGGGATTCTTTATTTAAAATAATATACCACTGCTTGTTCCCTAAGGTCCAGCCCTCTACAGTGACCCTGCCTGTCCATTTTGCCTTGTCCCCTTCTCCAAAGTTAAAACTAGTGGCAGGGCAGGAATGGGCAGCCACATTTCTAAGTGAGACCAGTTTAATTTCAGGTGATGGAAGATGTGTTGGAGGGTTGATGGAGCCTATCTGAGTGGGCAGAGGGCTGTCCTAGCTAAGGGAACTCAACATTCAGTCACAGAGAAATGCTTTTTCTCACTGAGACTTCTTACCTATAGACTGTGTGTAAAGAAGCTAAAAAAAACCCAGCCTTTGGGGGTTTTATTTGTTGACTGTTTCACATCATCAAAGCTCTTTTTTCTATTTTCATTGTTTTCTTCTCGTTGTTTTTTGAGGTTCCAAGTTATGGTGGAAATCCTGTCAGTCTTGAACCTTTGGAATTATCTTTAGCCATCTTTTCCTTCATTTCCTTCACCCTTTCTGTCAGTGAGTCATCAAGACCTTTGACCTGTGGTTTACATAGACCCCTTCCTGCATATTCTAATCCAGAGCCTCACCCTTCCACCCCACAGTTGGGGGCAGCCTCCCAAGCTGGCTCAGTAAAGTAAAAGTGAGAGTCACTCAGTCGACTCTCTGCAACTCCATGGACTATACAGTCCGTGGAATTTTCTAGGCCAGAATACTGGAGTGGGTAGCCTTTCCCTTCTCCACAGGACCTTCCCAACCCAGGGATTGAACCCAGGTCTCCCACATTACAGGCGGGTTCTTTACCAGCGGAGCCACAAGGGAAGCCTGGCTCTTAGTAAGTCCTCATTAAATGTTTGCTGAGTGAGTGGATGGATAGGTGGGTGGATGGATAAATGAATGAATGAATGAATGAAACACACCACCCCCTTTCTGGTCTCTTCAGCTTCTTGTCCATCTAGTCTCTTAAAACTGTCACTTTCTCATGTCTCTCCTTGCCTTGCAACCCTCAGGTTATCTCCCTTCTCAGCTATCCCAAGTCTAAAATAATTTGCCTGATTTTTTGAAGCCTTTCATAACCAGGCCTCACCCCTCCCATCTAAGTCTGATTTTCAGGTCAGCATACATCTTTGCACTCTGTGGGCGTAGTCTTCTTGCTGGTCTGTTCTACTAAAAGGGGCCAGGATGGTCCCTGCTCAGATCACTGACCTAGAAACCCCCACACTTCTCCCCTCTTTCCTGTGAAAATCTTACCCTTCTTCGGGGAAAGAACCTAAGTCCTCACTTCTTTTATAACATCTTCTCTGTTCATTTCTCTAGCAAGTTTCCAGATATTTGTTTGTCAGGCCCTCGTTATTTTAACTGTATTGATCTCTAATTGATTTAGGTTATTTTAAGCCTCTTTAGGGTTAGTTTTAGTTTAGTCACTCAGTCATGTCCATCTCTTTGCAACCCCATGGACTGTAGCCTACCAGGCTCCTCCGTCCATGGGATTTTCCAGGCAAGAATACTGGAGTGGGTTGCCACTTCTTTCTCCAGAGGATCTTCCCCACCTAGGAATTGAACCCGGGTCTCCCATGTTGTAGGCAGATGCTTTACCGTCTGAGCCACCAGGGAAGTCTCTTTAGGGTTGGAGTGGTATTTTTCTGCATGGTAATGTGGGGCTGTGGGCTTTGAACTCAAGCAGAATTGAGATTGGGGCTCATCCTCTGTACTCATGTGGCCTTATGGATTCTTCAAGCATTAGGTTGGTTGCATGTTCATGCTCAATCGCTAAGTCGTGTTGGACTCTTTGTGACTTCATGGGCTGTAGCCCTCCAGGCTCCTCTCCCTGGGATTTTCCTGGCAAGAATACAGGAGCAGGTTGCTACTTCCTCCTCCATGGGATCTTCTGGATGCAGGGATCAAACCCGGGTCTCCTGCGTATCCTGCCCTGGCAGGCAGATTTTTTATCACTGAGCTACCTGGGAAGCCAGTCGTCGTATGTAAGATAGGGGAGATGCCTCCCCATCTGGCTGCAGTATGGAGATGGTCTAGGTACCTGAACAGTGCCTGGAGCACACCTGACAAAAAATCTGTTCATCCCTCCAGAGTGACTTGAAGAGCCCTGAACACATAGCAGATACTTGGTAGATGTTTGTCGACTGACTTGGAGTCAAGTCATGGCTCAGCTTGGAGGCCTAGATGATGGCAACCATGTAGAATCCTTAGTAAGTGTTATCCTGCCCTTACTTAAAACGGCTTGAGCTTGGGTTATTCCTGGCTACAGCTCTGCTTCTGGGATCTGCTGCTGTTTTTCCATGTGAACCTTGCCAGGAACAAGGACGCCTTCAAATTTTTTTCTTCTTTTTCACTGCTTCTTTGCAGCAAGCTCCTCCATTTCATTTTGCAGGATCTTGCTGAGTTGGAGTTGTACATAGCACTTCTGTCTTTCTGATCGTGGGGGTATGTGTGAGTGTGTGTATTTATGGAAGGACGAGTTGCCTAGCGGTTTCTGGGCAGAATTCTGGGCACAGTGACCTTTCTGTGCATGTTGATCTGTCAGCCTGTGGATAGTGTCTTACTTAACCATAAATTGTTCCATCAGCTCTCTTGGATGACCATGGCCTTCTGAGAAAGGCCTGTAACTAGAGCATCAGAAACCACCTATCTGCGGACCTCAGTGCCTGTGGTTTCTGTGGGTGCCTGGGAAGATGTACAGAGATGTGTGCCAGGTGACTTACACACATATCTACAGTGTAACTGGGTCCTAGACTGACTGTGCTTACCCTGAAACAGTTTTAACATCTTGATGTGTACAGAGTGTTTGAGAAAATTACCTGGTGAAAACAATTTACTGAAGCAAATCAATTTCAGGGGCAAATTACACTGAAGTGCTAAGTGTTATGGCAGGTAGAAATCAGAAACACCTTTACTGGTAGTCAAGAAGTAGAAGCAGCAGCAGAGGGTCCTCTCAAGATGGTAACCAAGGCTGATGTAAAATTCACACTCACTGTCTCTGCTCTTCGTGAGGTGCTGTCTGATGCTAGGAAAATTCTGCTGCTTACGAGAATCCAAGGGAAACACTCACTCCAAGCAGAGAGCTTCCTTTCTTGATTCCTTCCAAGGAAACAAGCATCCTTGTGCATTAAGTACCTGGCTCGCTGTGCTTTGAGAGTTGAAACTTTCATAGAAAGGGTGCCTGGGTTTGAACTCACGGGTGCAGCTGGCTTCAGACCCTGGGAGCGCTGACTTGTGAAGCCAACTCAGAGTTTGAAAAAAGCACATCTTTGGAGAGCTGTCACTTTTTTTGTATGTCATTTCAGGGTTAGCCTTCCTATCCGGAGAAGGCGATGGCAACCCACTCCAGTACTCTTGACTGGAAAATCCCGTGGATGGAGGAGCCTGGAAGGCTGCAGTCCATGGGATTGCTGAGGGTTGGACACAACTGAGTGACTTCACTTTCAATTTTCACTTTCATGCATTGGAAAAGGAAATGCAACCCACTCCAGTGTTCTTGCCTGGAGAATCCCAGGGACGGGGGAGCCTGGTGGGCTGCCATCTGTGGGGTCGCACAGAGTCGGACACGACTGAAGTGACTTAGCAGCAGCAGCATGGATAGACCACATTTGTGTGTCCATTCATTCACTGATGGACATTGGGGAGAAGTGATAGAAGGTTCTAGAACTTTCTTCTGGGACCCAAGACCTGGTGTTTGAGTTCTTCTCTCAGGAGCTCAGGTTGAAGGAGGAGAGGGAGGTCAGGGTATGAAACAGCCTCTGTGAAATAGCAGAGGGCAACCCAGGTAACAGTTTTCTTCTTCCATCCTTTCAGTTAAAGGCAGTGTGTGCATGATCGGTCGCTCAGTCGTGTCTGACTTTTGTGACCTCATGGACTGGAGCTCACAAAGCTTCTCTGTCCATGGGATTTTCCAGGCAAGAATACTGGAGCAGGTTCCCATTTCCTTCTCCAGGGGGTCTTCCCAACCCAGATATCGAACCCACATTTCCTGCACTGTAGGTGGATTCTTTACCACTGAGCCACCAGGGAGGCCCAAGACAGTAGCCAGAAGCATCTCTAATATGCTCCTTGGCACAGGAATGGCACAGCAAGACCCACAATAAAGAAGGCTCTTTTGGCCTTGTAGCTGCTGCCCCCAGTGCAGAAAAAAGCACTAGTCCAAGAGGCCAAATACTCAAAGGACATTTTTGCTTGAAATATGTATGGGGAGCAGAATTAGGTCCCAGAAAAAAGAAAAAAAAGAACGAAATAGATGTACTACTTTTAGTACCCTTTTAAAAGAAGTGTAACAGTATTAACTTTACTCTTGTAAAGTTAGGACACCTGTGAACCTAGATTTCATGCCACTTGAGGTAAAACGGAACTCAGAGGTAGCAGGAGAAGGGCCCTTGAGTTATTTTGCACATGATCCAGTTTTCCTATGAGGACAGGTGAAAGCAGTGGCATCTTTTCAGTGGAAAACAATCAAGGCTCAGAGAGACAAGCATGCCATACAAGTCTGAATGGGGGAAGAGGGGCTGGTAAACTGCAATTTCCAAAGATGCCCACTTGTACATACAATTATGGGAATACCAGACCACCTGATCTGCCTCTTGAAAAATTTGTATGCAGGTCAGGAAGCAACAGTTAGAACTGGACATGGAACAACAGACTGGTTCCAAATAGGAAAAGGAGTTCGTCAAGGCTGTATATTGTCACCCTGTTTATTTAACTTATATGCAGAGTACATCATGAGAAACGCTGGACTGGAAGAAACACAAGCTGGAATCAAGGTTGCCGGGAGAAATATCAATAACCTCAGATATGCAGATGACACCACCCTTATGGCAGAAAGTGAAGAGGAACTAAAAAGCCTCTTGATGAAAGTGAAAGTGGAGAGTGAAAAAGTTGGCTTAAAGCTCAACATTCAGAAAACGAAGATCATGGCATCCGGTCCCACCACTTCATGGGAAATAGATGGGGAAACAGTGGAAACAGTGTCAGACTTTATTTTTCTGGGCTCCAAAATCACTGCAGATGGTGACTGCAGCCATGAAATTAAAAGACGCTTACTCCTTGGAAGGAAAGTTATGACCAACCTAGATAGCATATTCAAAAGCAGAGACGTTACTTTGCCAACAAAGGTTCATCTAGTCAAGGCTATGGTTTTTCCTGTGGTCATGTATGGATGTGAGAGTTGGACTGTGAAGAAGGCTGAGCACCGAAGAATTGATGCTTTTGAACTGTGGTGTTGGAGAAGACTCTTGAGAGTCCCTTGGACTGCAAGGAGATCCAACCAGTCCATTCTGAAGGAGATCAGCCCTGGGATTTCTTTGGAAGGAATGATGCTAAAGCTGAAATTCCAGTACTTTGGCGACCTCATGCGAAGAGTTGACTCATTGGAAAAGACTCTGATGCTGGGAGGGATTGGGGGCAGGAGGAGAAGGGGACGACAGAGGATGAGATGGCTGGATGGCATCACTGACTCGATGGACGTGAGTCTCAGTGAACTCCCGGAGTTTGTGATGGACAGGGCGGCCTGGCATGCTGCGATTTATGGGGTCGCAAAGAGTCGGACACGACTGAGCGATTGATCTGATCTGATCTTTAAAAAAGTAATTGTGTCATTTACTCAGTGGCTCTCAAGTCTTCAAAAATAAAGAGTGGACCACCCTGTGTCCAGACGGGTTCCCAGGCTGGGGATGAGCAGGGCACCCAGCATGCACTGCTGGCCATGAGCAGATGGGAGTGTCCCTCTGAGGACGGAACCGGGAGTGAGGGGCAATTGGGACAGACTGCAGGGAGGTTTCCCCAAAGTCACCTAGCCCCCAGATCCATAGCATTCATTTCAAAGTTTGACTGGAACCCTTTGAAATTGAAATATAGCTGTATCACTCTGTGAGTTGGGTACAGCCTAGCCCAGAGGCCACAGGCCTGATCTGACTACCCTGCGGGGGCTTTACTGTGATTCTCTGTGACCCAGTAATTCCAGCAATGTGGTGGGAGGTCTCAGGCAGCCTGCCTGCTTTAATCTTTCTGCAGTATTTACTATTCTCCTGTCTCAAAACTTCAGAACATTTCTGCTCAGGGCAGACCCTCTGGTTGCCATGACTTTGCACATGAAGACATAGAAGCACTGTGTTTTGAGGTACTTACCAAGGGTGGTATAAGACATACCTAGCAACAACTGAAATTCATATTCTGACCATTCAAACCATGAGAACCTGCTGGTGAAAGCAAACCAGGAGGTGTGAGAACAGAGATGAAGGGAGTATGGTGAGTGTCTGGGGTGGGGCTGTGTGTCACTGACCACTGAGGAGGTGGGGTCAGGGCGCTGTGACCTCTCGTGGAGAGGTTGTTGGCTATGTCTGCATGTGTTGGGACAGGAGGCCCTGAGGAGGTGATGTAAACAGTCCACCTGCAATGCAGAAGACTCAGTAGATGTGGGTTCGATCCCTGGGTTGGGAAGATCCTCTGGAGGAGGAAATGGCAACCCACTGCAGTATTTTTGCCTGGAGAATCCCATGGACAGAGGAGCCTGGCAGGCTACCGTCCATGGGGTCGCAAAGAGTCAGACACAACTGAGCTACTGAGCACGAACATCTCAAAGTTCATTCATGTTATAGCATATGACAGGAGTCTCAGGACTCAGAGGGAGAGAAGGAGTAGATTCGGAGCTTTGGGGTCTGGCTGAGGCAGTGGGACTCTTGTCCCGCTCTGGGCGGGAGATGATGTACAGCACATGGGGTCCCTCTGGGAAATCATCTGCCCTTCGCTAGCTTTTGTGTGTGTGATTGGAAAGGTAGAAATGTCGATCCTTTTTTTTTCCCCCTAGCCAAGTGCTAGCTTGATTCCTTACCCAGAGAGTCACAGAACCACAGAGCATTAGAGCAGGAAACAACCTCACTTCATCAAGTCTCTCTTCCTAACTTCACGGAAATTAACCCGAGGACCGAGAGATGCTCTGAGGCGCAGGGGGTCTGAGCCAAGTGCAAACTGGGACTTCGTCCCTTTTTGTCCACAATCAGTCGCCTCCGCTGTAGGCAGTGGGTGCAGGCAAGGTCCCTGCTGGGTCCGCCGAAGCTTGATTGTAGAATGAGGCCAACTGGAGCATGGCCACATCAGTGGTTTCCATATTTGAACTTTGAGCTACAAAGTACTCCTTTTAATTCCTCTCGTTTTCAGATCCTCAAAAGATTTCATGACCTTTGGATCTTTTGCAATCGCTCCCTTGAGTTTGGTGCAGTGGGCCTGGGTTCCTGTCTCAGTGCCATTGCTGATTAGTTGCATAACCTTGAACAAGTAGCTGTGTCTCCGGTTCCTTATCTGTAAAATAGGGTAATAATAATAGTACCTACTGGGCACCATTGTGAGGACTGAATAGATTAATATGTACAAAGCACTTATCATACTACTGTGTACATAGTAAGTTCTAGAATTATTATTACCACCTTTTTGGCTTATTTGAAGATGTGATTAAATTATTTGAGATGGGGAGATAAACCTCGGTTATCTGAGTGGGTGACTGTGTCTGCTTAGTTGCTTCAGTCATGTCCGACTCTTTGCAATCCTATGGGCTGTAGCCCTCCAGGCTCCTCTGACTGGGATTCTCCAGGCAAAAATACAGTGGAGTGGGTTGCCAAGCCCTCCTCCAGGGGACCTTCCTGACCCAGGGATTAAACGTGCCTCTCCTGTGTCTCCTGCACTGACAGGCAGATTCGTTACCACTGAGCCACCGAAGAAGCCCTACCTGAGTGAGCCCTAAATGCAAACACTAGTCTTCATAAGAGAGAAGCAAAGGGAGATTTGACACAGAGAATGAAGGCAGTGTGGCCACAGAGGCAGGGACTGGCTGATGTGGCCATGCGCCGAGGAGCACCAGCAGCCACCAGTTGCCGGAAGAGACAATGAATGAATTCCTCCATCAGCCTCTAGAGAAAGTGCTAATACCTTGACCTCAGTCCAGTGATCCTGGTTGCAGCCTTTGGCCTCCAGAAACATGAGAGAATAAATTTCTGTTGTTTTAAGTCACCAAATTTACAGTAATTTGTGAACAGCCGCTGTGGGAAACTAACATCATTGGTAAGGAAAATTTTAAAAACTTGGTTTTTGTCAGTGATGCATGGATCAGTAACTGACATGTCCTTGACAAGAGAAATTAGCCATTATTTAGAAACCAGTGGCTCTAAGCCTTCTTTGAGATTCCTGGCCAGTGGTCCACACGGTGACTTCTTCCTTGTGCAGCTGTAGCACTGTGGTCGTCTCCACCCCGCCAGGAACTTACCCCAGCTGCCGTGTCCCGGTCACTGTACGTGTTCCACAGGAATGCTTTCATTTGTCCTTGATGGAATACCTGATGGTGGCTTCAGCACCAAGACTTTTGAGTAGGCCATAGAACAAGAAATCTACAGCATATTTTCAGGGATCATGCAGCAGCCCAGTGATGTCATCCAGGACTCAGCTTCTTTCTTTGCGTCCATCCTCAGCAGTTGGGATTCTCATCTTGAGACCTGGCATCTCATCATCACCAGAAGACTGTCTCAGCTCTAAACATCACAGCTTTATACAACCATGTTCAAGGCAGAAACACAGGCCAACCTCTTGGCCAACTGCCTCTGCTGCTGCTGCTGCTTAGTCGCTTCAGTCGTGTCCAACTCTGTGCGACCCCATGGACTGTAGCCCGCCAGGCTCCTCTGTCCATGGGGATTCTCCAGGCAAGAAGACTGGAGTGGGTTGCCATGCCCTCCTCCAGGGGATCTTCCTGACCCAGGGATCAAACCCGGGTCTCCTGCATTGCAAGCAGATTCTTTACCGCTGAGCCACCAGGGAAGCCCCAACTGTGTCTATCAGGGAGTAGATTCCCCCTCAGAAGACTTTCTCTTCCCTTGCCGGCTCTCTTTTCCCTTCCCATCGTCCCACTCCTAAATAGTATTCAATAGGAAGTAGAATTGCTTGGCTTGGCTTCGAGTGATCCTAGTTCATGCCTTGAGGCTGTAGTAGGTGGCTGCCATCCCTGATTATATTGAATCCTGAATAAAATTAAGCAGCAAGAGGAGCATGGCTGTCGGGCGTTGACATCTCATATGGTCCTTCTTTCTCCTAGTGTGTTGTCCATCACCCTGTTGCTTTCCCAGAGCGGCAGTGATTTTTTTTTGTTTCCTTTCAGAGCATAACATGAGTCATTACATTCAGGCCACCACAAAAATGATGAACAGCTGAACAATACTGATCTCAAATGTCATTAACCACTTCTTGCTAGGTTATGTTCTGAATTGACTGTGGTCAAGTGATACTTTTTGTCTAATGTTAATTTTCATAATGCCACTTCTTTTCTTTTTAGGCTAGGAAGTAATTTACTAGAGCATAGACAACTCAGATAGCTGTCCTGGTTCTGTCCTCTGGATTCATATATAATGTAACTAATCCTTCTCTCCAGTACCCCTCTGTATACTTGAAATAATCAACATGGCTTCCTAAGTCTCCTTTTCTTCCTGTATTCTGTTGTTTTTTCAGCTACTCTTCTTATGCTTTCATTTAGACCCTTAGTATGTTCTTTAATTTCTTTCTTGAAGTTTGTCATCCAGAGTTGAACAGTAATTCAGGTGTATGTTGAGACTGTCCCACGTCCCTTATTCTGGATGCACAGCTGCCATGTTGCAAAACTCCAGTGGATACCATTCATGTAGTGTTCTATGATACCCCAGAGTTTTGCAATATATTAGCCCTGTCTGAATGCTGTCCTCCTAATAAGAACTCCAATAATGCACTATCTTTGGGGGAGAAAAATAGAACAGCTTAAGAGTATCTCCAATGAGAGGTTTTGTACACACTTCAAATTCAACCCCATAGAAAATAGATCCCATAGTGTCTCCTCCTCTAACTTTCATCCTGTCTGGTACCTTTGTTCAGACCTAACTATTGCAGGACTCTCAAACTTGTCTGTCTGCCTCAAGTCTCTCTATGCTAACATCAGTTTGAATAGTCAAGGGGGATCTTCTTCACGTGATTTCCCTGCTTAAAAACCCCAGAGAGTTCCCATGTCGCAGGGTAAAGACCAAATTCCTGCATGACAAATATACCTTTTCACAACTAGACCCCACTCAACGTGGCCTGCATTTCCTTACTGCCCTCCATGGCTTTTATGCCCTAGCCTTGTACTTCACAGTTGGGCTGCACATTGGAATCCCCTGGAGGGCTTTCGAAACTACCAGAGCTCAGCCCCTACCCTTGACCTTCTCTTAGAAATGGGACTTGGGCATCAACATCTGTTAAAAATTTCCCAAGTGATTCTACAGTTTACACAGGGTAGGAACGACTAGGCATTTGCCCCCTTGTGAGCATAGCAAGCTCTTATACCCACCAACCTTTGGCAGAGTTTTTTTTTCCATCTGTAAGTCCTTTCTCTCCCTTTTCTGTATAATAAAACTTTGCTCATTGTTCAAACCTCAATACTGCTTTTGCTCTGAAGGGTTGTCAGATCTCTCCCTCCTCCCAAGAATTGGCTGCTCTCTCTACTGTGGGCTCATAGTGTTTCCTGCAACTTCCACGTATGTGACAGCTGTGAGTCATTTAAAGGAAGGACCTTTCCCTTATCCATAATGTACCCCAGAAGCCTTGCATAGTGCTTGGCATCTCGATATGAAGACAATTAGACACTGTCAACCTGACTTCAGTGCCCGAAGAGACTAGTCCGATCCATTTTACAACAGTATGTGATTACTCGAAATAAAATTAAAAAGCATCTGCTATGGTGTGTTGAGGGTCAAATCTTGCCAGAGTAATTGAGTTTTGTTCTATGATAATGTGACTGACGGTAGCAAGGAGGAATCATAGGGTGACTGTATACTGAATGAATGACCCACTCTATCATGATTTTGATAAAGCTCTTAATTTTTTCCAGAGAGCTTTCTCAATGGTAATCTAGGAAGACATTTTCCCAATTATACAATTTTAGTAGATGAGGAAGTAACTATCAAAGAAAGGCTTCTATGATTAATAATAGATATGAATTATTATTATCATAGTATAATGCCCATTGTCCCCCCCCACCAAAAAAAAAGGGAAAGCCCACATGCTACTGGAATGTAGATGGTTATTAAATTTTGGTCACCATAGTTCATCAAGGAGATGGAAAAATGTGTGAGGATTCAGAGATGAATGCCAAAGATAATTAAAGGAGTGGAAAAATGGGTCCTATGAGGAAAGGTTGTGTAATTACAGCAAGAGGAGGCTGAGAGATACACATCTGATTACTAATTTGATGATCATACACATTTTCATGAGATAGTTTTTTTATGTCCACAAAAAATGCAGCATGAGGAAATTAGAATAGTCAGGTTTAAGTTGGACATTAAGAAGAATATTCTAACTAACTAGATTACTAAATGCAGATCTGATCATGTTATTTTCTTGTTTAAAAAAAATGACTTCCCACTGTCTCTAGGTCAAAGCCTACTTTAAAAAAAAATAAAGCATGTAATTTATTAGTTAGCTGATTTTTGACAGATCAAAGTTCCAGTGATTTTTTTTTTTTTTTTTTTAAGGAAGATGACATACAACAATGGTTTGGGAATTTTAACTTGGAAAATGAAATTATGAATCATGCAAAAACCATATTGTCATATCAAAAATGTTGTCTAGTCTCTAAGTTGTATCTGACTCTTTGTGACCCCATGGACGGTAGACTGCCAGTCTTCTCTGTCTTGATGGGATTCTCCAAGCAAGAATACTGGAGTGGGTTGCCATTCCCTTCACCAGGGGATCTGGTTAGTTCACCCAACCCAGGGATTGAACTAGAATCTCATGCATCTCCTGCATTGACAGGCAGATTCTTTACAGCTGAGCCACCTGGGAAACCCCATATAAAAAATAGATGGAGATAAATATAAACAAGAAGGAAAAACACAGAGCCCCAAATTGCTTATGTTGTGGCCCAAATGCTGTTTCTGTGTTGAGACACAGCTTGAATCCAAAATAGTTCACAGTGCACTAATCGTGAAGTGGAGAAGCCATGATGTGTGATGTGTTCTGTCTTATGAACAAGTTCATATTAGGTTTTATTGAGTAGGCTGAAAAAATGCTTAAGATACATACTATCTTTTTAAAGATTTCCTTCCTCTACCATTTTGAGAATTTTTTTCAACTTTTAGTCTATAATAATTCAAACATACTACAGAGTTGCCAGGACAGTACAAAGAATACGTAGACACCTTTTCCCTGATTTACCTTAAGTGATATCATACAGTATTTATCTTTCTCGGACTTATTTCACCTGACTTTATGTTCCCTGTTTCTCCCCAAACATTCATCAACCAATATTTGCATCCATCCGTGAATCTTGTCTGTAACAAATTGTGAAGTTTGCTTAGTAGTGAATTTCTTAATTCCTTCTTTCCTTCTACATTTATTGATTGGAATTCTTTTGGAAGGAGAAGTTGCATTGACTGGATTTAGTTGTAGAATGTCACGTATTTCTAACCATTCTTTTCTGATCTTTTAACTTTTCAGATTATTAGTTTGACAGATGTATTTTTAATGCCTTTAGTGTTCTTATTTAAAGGATTTACATTTTATTAATGTTTGCCTAAAGGCATTGCAATCACTTAAGTTATGTACTACATTTTCTTCATTATAGGCAGACTGAATGACAGTTTTATAAATGAAAAAAATCAATGACTTATCTTTCTAAAAAAACACAAGTGAATGACTTTAAAAGAGACACACCCTGCATGCAGGCCTTAAAAAAATTACTAGTTCTTTGTTTAGCTTCCGAATGTCTAGTAATAAAAATATTAAAATACTGTCTTTGCTTAGCCACAAACAGTTCATGGAGCACATGTAAGTTCTATATCAGGAGAACCTTAATTTAAACATTTCTTGGCTTTTGTGTATTTACATTGTTAATTGTAGCTAAATTACACAGAACACAGCATATTTAGCATGGATTTTTGTAGCTCAGCAATTTCCATCGGCCATAGTTATCATGTAGTGTTTGCTTATGGTGGTTAGTCAGCAGAAAGGTATCGAATTGCAGCTGATTAATTTCTGAGTCAGTGGTGAAATCACTTTCCAAGAATTCTATTTCTTGTTTTATAAAAAATTAGAAAAGAACATTATTTAGACCAGAAGTGGACAAACATTTTTTTGTAAAGGGCACAGTAATACGTCCCTTAGGCTTTGTGCACCATACAGTCCATGTCACACCTACTTGGCTGTGTAGCATGAAAAGAGCTGCCAGTAATATGCAAGTGAGTGGGCAGGACTGTGTGCCAATAAAACTTTATTTACAAATAACGGATGGTGAGCTGGGGGGTTACAGCCGGCTCCTGATTTAGATAGACTCAGAAATGTCCATTAACATTTATCCTTGGCTCTTATCGTTCTCTACAGGCAGAAGACTCATCTTGGAAAATATGTATTTGGAAGATAGTCGCGTTCTATTGAATACCTTGTGCTGGTGCTGCCATAGAAAAATCTGGTTACACTCTGGGGAGGTTGGCTGCGGCTGCAGGACTGATCCGCCTTGGCCCTGAGATGAGTGTGCGGCCTGAGCGGGCACACCATGAATAGATACACAACCATCAAGCAACTCGGGGATGGAACCTACGGTTCCGTCCTGCTGGGAAGAAGCATCGAGTCTGGGGAACTGATTGCTATTAAAAAGTGAGTTTTATCCTTCATACTCGTGGTTCTTAGCCCAGCTGTCTGTTCTTAGATTCCCTGCTCCCTGCCCTAGTTTCCTTAAATTAACTTCCCAGTAAACTCCCTGCATCCAAGTCCTTGCCTCAGACTGTACTTTCAAAGAACCCAAACTAGGAGCTTTTAATCTCTTCCTATCAGATGTAAGACCAAGCCCCCAGTTTTACAGATCTGCCCCTTCCTGTTTTCTTTGGTGTATCTCCTCCCACTAACCACTTGTCTACTTCATCCCAGCCTTTGGCCTTTGGCTTCTTGAACTCCCCAGATGGCTTTCTGCCCTGTGCCTTCCTATGCAACTCCCTACCCCACGCCTCCAACTGGTCCAAATTCCCCTGGTCCTTCAGGTCTTGGTTTAATACCACTTCCCTGGACAACTGTTCCATGATACCTTAGACAAGGTTAGGTCGCTTTGGGGCCCAGTTTCACGATGCCCTGACCATCTCCTCCATAGCACTCAACACAGAAGATGGTTGATCACCTGCCTTTCTGTTCCGAGGTCGGTGCCATGAGGAATGTCTCTCTAGTGCCTGGGCCTCTGCCACATAGCAGGGGCTAAAAAAATACCTAGGGCATGAATAAAAGGACTGGTCACTCAACTGAGGAGCAATGTGACATCGGGGACAGACTTGTCAGAGTGAGAAGGAGAGATGAGAGTTGGTCTCCCAGTAGCCAGTGATGAGACCTTGGGGAAATGGCATAACTTCTCTGTTTCTTAGTTTCCTCCCATCCCATCTGTCTCGTGGGGCTGCCATAAGATTCAAATGAGAGGATGTGGTTGAAGCGCTGTGAAAGCGGGAACCCTTAGCTTTCTGGCCAGCTCACCGGGCTCTCTGTCTCTCTTCTCAGGCTCTGGGCCAGGGGTTGGCACACTTTTCCTGCAAAGGACCAAGCAGTAAATATTTTGGGCTTTGTAGGCCATACGGTCTCCGTCACAAGCTAGCTCTGCTGTTGTAGTGGGAAGGCAGCCACTTCCCACTATATATATCATATATATATGATCTATATATATCATATAGATCATATAGATCTATAGATCATATAGATCATATAGAAACAAACGGGTGTGATTGTGTTCCAGCAAAACTTCATTTGTGGAAACTGAAGCTTGAATTTCAGATCACTTTCACATGTCATGATTTACTATTTTTCTTTTATTTTCTGCAACCATTTAGAAACATCGGTGAGGGACTTCCCTGGTGGGTCAGTGGCTAAGACTCCATGCTCCCAGTGCAAGTTCAATCCCTGGTCAGGGAACTAGGTCCCACATGCCACAGTGAAGAGTGAAGGTCCCATGTGCAGCAACTGAGACCCAAATAAATAAATATTTTTACAATAAAATAAAACAAAAGATAAGTGCCCTTCTTGTCTTGTGGGCTGTATCAAATCAGATGGTCGGTGGGAGCTGGCCCATGGGTCATAGTTTGCCAACCCCTGTACCAGAAGCCTGTCCTTGTGCAGTCCAACATGGCAGCAAGTAATCATGTGTCATTTAAATTTAAAATTTAAATTAAGAATTCAGTTTCTGTGCTGCACTAGCCTCACTCCAACTGCTCAGTAGTCACGTGCGTCTAATGGCTCCCATACTGGACAGCACAGAACATTCCCACCAATACAGAAAGTTCGATTGGACAGCTCTGGTCTAGATAAAATAAGCCCATGGAATTTTCCCATGGTCAGCTAATTAGTGACAGAGCAAGACATCAGTCTGGACCTCTTTGCAGTACCCTGTGCTAACTCTCCTGGGGAATTTTTGTGCTGCAAAATTGATTGCACTGCCAGGCTTCTAAGTAGAGTGCTGTTTTGGATAGTATAATATTTGGTAGAAATTGGAACCCACTTTAAGCACTGTTCATTAGATCCAGAATGAAAACATTTTTTTTTTTTTTTAAAGATAAAGCATAGCCTGTTACTGGGAGTAAGCATGCTGTTTGTTTTTCTCTTCTCTTTTAGAATGAAAAGAAAGTTTTATTCCTGGGAAGAATGCATGAACCTTCGGGAGGTCAAGGTATTTATTAACACATGAGGGAATAATTTACATATGGTTGCTTAAAATTGCTTTATACACGGTAGATTTATAGTTGATACAGTTAGAATTGTTTCACTGAAGCTGAAAGAGGAGGCAGATGATAACAAAACAGTTAAAAGCTAAGAGAAGAAGATTGTGGTGTTATATTAGTGCATGTACTTTTTGTAAAAGTTTTTTCGTGTGTATTCATGTACTTTATTTAAATCTTGGTAATAGACTGTTAACCACAGATTTATTCAGCTTTCACTTGTTTCTCATTAATGTCCCTTTTCTTTGAAGTTACGATGAAACGTACATAATATTTACCTTTTTAAACACTTTTTAAAAGATTTATACCACTTTGTTTACATAGTAAACTAAACGGTATTAGAAAATCTGCCGTACCACCCAGAAACTGAAATATGCAGTAATCATATTGTATAGTCGTCTCTGAGGAAAGCTTTTTTGCACATTTTCCACAAACAATGCCTGTGCATTAAGGTTAACACAAACTCAAAGGAAAATGGCAGATTGCCAGGTAGATAGTCGGAGAAATAGCGGACACGATTGGAATGACAAAGGTGTCCCATGCTAGAACCCAGAGGGCTCAAAATAGATTCAGAATTGTGTATTTGACCTAAAAATGGTACAGTTCAATGACATTAAGTATATACACTATTATACTGCCATCAGCAGCATCCATCTCCGGGACTCTTTTCATCTTGCAAAGCTGAAACTCTATCTATTAAACAGAAATTCCCCATGAATCGCTCCCCGCAGCCCCTGGCCAGCACCATTCTACATTCTATCTGTATGAATTCACCTACACTAGGTGCTTCATATAAGTGCAAACATACAGTATCTGTCTTTTTTGTGACTGGCTTATTTCACTTAGAATGTCTTCAAGATTCATCCTCGTATCAGGATTTCCTTCCTTTTTAAGGCTGATTAACAGTCCACTGTGTGGATCTATTATATGTTGTTTATCCATTCATCCATCGATGGACACTGAGACTCCTTTGGCTATTATGAACCTTCCCCTATCTTTAAACTCCTTTCCACTGGCTCCTTGTCTTCCATCCATCAATGTGCCCATTGTTCTCTCTAACCAGACTCAAACCTCCCTCCCCTGGACCTCCCCCCCATCCCTCTTCCTGACCTCACTTTCCAGGCTCCCCCTCTGCCATCACTTCCCCCCACCACTGACTTGCCACTTCACTGTATCAGGCGTTCTGCCGAAGCTGCTCTCCTAGCAGCCACAAGCTGCTCTCCTAGCTGCCAAGTCCAGGATCATTTTCTCAGGCATTTTCTTGTCTGTGGACTACATCCTCCTCTCCACCCCTCCTCTCCCATGTCTGTGGACTCTGCTTTGACCCACCTCTTCTTCTTTCTTGCCTTTCACCAATGGTTGTATGGGTTCACCCTTTAAATAGTGATAATTTCTCACACTCTCTTTTCAGCAGTTTTTTTCCTTTGCTTTGACTTCTCCTTCCAAGGGATTTTATTCGTTCCTCTTCTTTCAGCAGCCCCTTTCACATCTTTTATCTTACTTATGCATTTAGATCAGGGGGTCAATAAATAGCCTACTGCCTGTTTTTACTTTTAAAAAACTGTTGGAATGCAGCCATGTCCATTTGTTTGCATATTATCTATGGCTGGTTTCATGCTACACTGGCCAAGCTGAGTGGTTGCAGCGGGGACTATATATGACCAGGAAAGCCTAAGATTTATACTGTCTGTTCCTTGACAGAAAAGTTTGCTAACCCCTGCTTCAGGTCCATCTATCCAACTGCTTAGTGGACATGAGTGCCTGAATTCTCTAGATTGTCTGCCTCCCCCAGGGCTCATCATTGCTCCCTCTTCTGTCATAATTACCGTTTACCCTCCACTCAGAAACCACAGCTCATGGCAGTGGCGTGTGTGACCCCACTCCCCACACATCTCATCTCCCCAGCTCTCAGCTATTCACACACCATCTACCATTTACTGAGTAGCTGTTACGGGCCAGGCAGTACCTTAGGTGCTCTACACGCTCGGTCTTATTTCATCCCCACAACCACCTGATGAGGAAAGTCTTGGCATCTTGAGTTACATGATGACAAGACCTGAGATCCAGAGACTCAGTAATTTGCTGGAGGGAAACACAGCTCTAGGCAGCAAGGCTTGGTCTCAAGCCCAGGGTCTGGCATCCAGACAGTTCTCTTCCCTCAGACACTGGGTGGCCACTTGCTCTCTCACCTGACCTCCGAGGGTCTCCCTCCTGACACACGGTTGCTCCCCTGACCTAGCTTGTCTGGGCCTGACTTTCTTTAAGTGACGTGGATGAGACTCACTGACCACTCAGAGCCTGCAGGTTACTTACTCCTCCCTGAAGCATCTCTGTTGTGCTCCTTCTTCTCTGCCTGATGCAGCTGACCTGCCTCTCTTTGGAAGCCTTTGCCAAGCCAAAACAAGATGCCTTCTTTCTGGAAGTATGTCTCTCGAAAATGAGTCACGTGAGGTCCTCCACAAAATTGGTCCTTTTTTTATATTACTTCCTTTCTATTAAACTGATAGAGACTTTAATTGGCCCCTGAACCTCACTTAGATGCGAGAGCTACAGCCACTCTAAGACTTGGACTGGTAATTCACACTCAAAGCAAACATCTGGCTAATAGTGGAAGGTACCCTACTCCTTGCCTGGAAGTCTCTTCTCTCAAAGCTCTAAAACCGACTTCGTCTTCCTCTGAATGAATCTGCCCAGTTCATCCTGCTGCTCGTCCACCAGATGCCTCAGCCATGGCTGGTGGTGCATTTTAAGCAAAGAGACAGGAAAGACGACTGCAGTCCATGAGAGTCTGGTGAATGCTTACAAGTTAGCAGTGTTTGCTACTCATGAAGAACCAGAAATCCAACCCAACTAGAAGCAGTAATCAGGATCTGGCCATTTGGCCAAAACAGCTGAGGATTTCCTGCCAGAGAGGCGCTTGGCAAAAGCTTGTCTTTCAGGGAAGAGGTTCCAGACGTCTTATTTTGTTCCTATTCACTGGCCATATTTCCTCCCTCTTCCCAGCTGCTGAAGTAACTCAGTCACATTACACATTCCCCTTGGGTGCTTGTTATCGAGTGTCCTTCCAGGTTTGGACACTCACGTTATCACTTTCATCTTCAAACATTCTGGTTGTTTGTTTTATAGAAGGAATGTTGTTTTGAAGGAAGTTCAGAGATAAAGAGGGCTTTACAATTTATTATTGTCAGACTCACGTCTCCATGAGGAAAAGGCTTTTTGAGTTAAAGGGCTTAACCCACTGCCACAGTGACTCCTTGAGGCATTCTTGAAAGAGACGTTCTGTCAAATTCTGATCAGCTGGTGAGCAAACCTGCAGTTGGGTGTCTGGTCCTTGCACATGAACTGGATTGCTGCTCACCGTTATGAAAGCGTATTTGTTCACTGTGGACAGAGCTAGTGATGCAAACAGAAAACAGCTTGCACGTGGCTGCACTCACATGTATGTTCCAGGAAGAGGAAAACCACACGTGTGCATAGGGAATAATCAGAAGGTCACTCACCATTTTCTGAGCCGCCCACTCTGTTTCTCATCCCCCGCTTGACTTTTTTGCCTTTGCTGTTCTTGGAAGCAAAGGTCTCTCTCATCTCACTTCATGGTCTTTCCAATGAAATTTCTCCTCCTTCTCCCCTCCTTCTTTGCCTTCTTCTTTATCACTTACCTTGTAAGAAGAGCTATATGTCCCAGGGACACACATGAGTCAGAAGAAAGTTGAGAGAACTGGGCTGTCAGCCTCTGTCTATTTGAGCAGTTTCCTGCTCAGCATATCTGCAGACTGCTGGCTGGGGACCTCAGCTCCCAGCAGCTGCCTCTCCAATATCAGTCAAAGCCTCAGTGGTTTCCTGTCTGGTCACTTTCATGGCGTGAATTCCATCACCTGGAGGGAGTACACCTAAAATAGCCCTGGCCCTGTACCTTGTGCTAGGGGAAGCCAGCAGCTCCAGTTATGGTCACGTTCTTACCTCCTGGTTCGTTAACTGAAATAGTTTTTCTATGTAAAGTTACTACCAATTCAGAGAAATACCGTTTTTTAAAATATTGTCAGTATAATATGAATTGTGCCACTTTGCTGCAGTTCTAGAATTAGGTGCTTCTTCCTGTTTGTGGTATTCAGTTTAGTTCAGTTGCTCAGTCGTGTCTGACTCTGCGACCCCATGAACCGCAGCACAGCCAGGCCTCCCTGCCCATCATCAACTCCCGGAGCCCACCCAGACCCATGTCCATCAAGTTGATGATGCCATCCAGCCATCTCATCCTCTGTCGTCCCCTTCTCCTACTGCCTTCAATCTTGCCCAGCATCAGGGTCTTTTCCAGTGAGTCAGCTCTTTGCATCAGGTGGGCCAAAGTATTAGAGTTTCAGCTTCAACATCAGTCCTTCCAATCAACACCCAGGACTGATCTCCTTTAGGATGGACTGGTTGGATCTCCTTGCTGTCCAAGGGACTCTCAAGAGTCTTCTCCAACACCACAGTTCAAAAGCGTCAATTCTTCGGCACTCAGCTTTCTTTATAGTCCACCTCTGGTTTTGATTTGTGGGATTGCTTTTCTTTTTTCAACAACAGACTTAACTCTAATTTTTATGTTTTTTTTTTTTTTCATTGCCTTTCAGTCTTTAAAGAAGCTCAACCATGCCAATGTAGTAAAATTAAAAGAAGTTATCAGGGAAAACGATCATCTTTATTTTATCTTTGAGTACATGAAGGAGAATCTTTACCAGCTCATTAAAGAAAGGTACATATGATGACCACCATATTCTTAGAAATAAATCATATTCTTAGAAATGAATGTTGCAACGTGCATGTGTTTTCTTTCTGCTTTTGTTTATTGTGGGCATGCTGCTTGAGCTTGGCTGTTTAAAGCTGCCAGGAGATGAGGGGCCGCCACCTGCAGTCCTGCTTGGGAGGCCCTGGGATAGCTGGGGAGAAAACTGCTTTCAGAGCAGTCATTATGAATGTCTTAATGGGTGATTCACCCAAACAGACTCCGAGGTTTTGAAGATAACTCTGCAGGTCTCCTTTCCACGGGACAGTATGGGCTGAGTGACTACAGGTGAAAAGTGCAGCGGATTCATTCATTCTGAGCCATCCGTGGGATACTTCCAGGTCCCTTACAGTGCCTGTCTTGCTACAGTGCTCAGGGCTCACATACTGGGAAGACAAAGAAACAAATAAAAAATTTACCTGCAGTGGTCATTTTGAACTTTAAAAGCGAACCATGTGGAACCTGTTGGGCACATTTTCTTGGTAGCAGGTGAATGCCATTTGGAGCATCCCTCTGAGTAATTTCAGTGAACAAATACCATTTTCATTGTCAGGAATAGCAGTGAAGTTGTATGGCTTGCACAACCAAGGGAAAATGTCACTATCCACTGTGTCTCCTAAGACCTTCATGTGAAAGACCTCAGATTTTCCCCATCAAAAATTTGTTACGCTTTAATTATGGAGAGAGGTGATTTTTTATAAGATATCTTGGAAGGAATTTTTCTAGGTTTATTATTAAATGTTTAATCATTTCTTCTTTGTAACATAACTGAATATATTTGGTACTTATAAGGTATGCTTTGTTACATGGATAAGCAGTTGCTTTTCTTTGGTCTTTATGATCCAAGGATCTGATCAAATTAGCATGTAAGCAAGTGTTTTCTTATGTTCTTTTGGTTATGCTAAGAATTTGAGGACAGGGAATTTGTTTTGATAAACAAATTTCATAAATTGAGATTTAAAACTTTTCTTCCTCTGCCCCACACAGAAATAAGTTGTTTCCCGAGTCTGCTATAAGAAATATCATGTATCAGATACTGCAAGGACTTGCATTTATTCACAAACACGGTAGGTGATTGGAGTATTGTGCTTTTGAATAACAATGAAATGTTGTCCTCAGGTAGAAGGTGTAGGATGCATCAGTGTCTTTTGTAATTGACTCCCAGAAAAAATTGAAGAGTTGTGAGGCTGATAGTGGATTTTGGAATATGTTATCTTCTGTGGCTTGATTTCTGAATTTCCCTCATTATTTATCATTTCTGCATGTTCTTATTGTCTAGGCTTTAACATCAAGCTTGTTAGTTATACATTGAAGAATTATTCCTGACCATTAACGGGTGTATTAATGAGAAGCCTCATTTAGAATTCAGACAAGCTCCATCCACAGATGATGTTTAACCCCCCTTAACTAGCACTGTTTTGCTGTGGTTTCTCATTTTCTTAGTATATTTAATTTCAGCTTGTTCAGAAGGGTGCAAAGTGGTCTAATAAGATTTATGCAATCCAGGAAAATAAAATACACTTAAAATAAGCAAAGAAAAAGCAAAACAAGGCACGGATATAGCCAGGGGCGAGGTTACTCCATGAAATACATGTCAGCAAGTCTTGTTTAAGTAGAAGAAACAGGCTACAGATGTGAGTCTGCGTTTGTTGTCAGACAATGCAGAACATGAAACAGGACTTGGAACCTACTTGGTTCCAATTGCAACCTACTTGGTCTCTCAATGTATGAACAGTTCAGTTGCCCAAGAGAAGCAGAGCTATTCCTGATACTGATACCAGAGAGGTTTCTCTCATGGATCTTTACATAACGTTACCCTCACAGTAAACACAGCAATGGGTTACATGAGATAGTTCCAGGTCCTCTCCCTCAACATAGGCCAATTGCATCACCTGATCAGAGAAAATGGTCCTACTGGGGCCCAGTATGACTCACTATAGGGATGGTCTGGTTAGTCCAGGGAGAGATTTAGAGCATCCAGAGGAATGGATGGTCACATACCCATCAGGAAATCCTCTATCACTGTCGTTCTTAGCTGGGCTTTTGTACAGGACTGAGTAGGATTAGTAATCATTAGTAGGCATTACTAGTCTGGGTTCCTAACTGGCCACAGACCCAACTGAGGTTGGGTTGATACCTTCTTATGAGCACAGATCCTCAGGATGGACATATGTGTCTACCAGGGAAGTAAGGAGTCCCTCAGGAGGCCATTTGGGGTGACTTTGACATCCAGACAGATGGACAAGCTGATATTACACAGGCAGAAATCTGTTCCCTCCCAGTGTAAAGGTATCACTGCCTTTGCAAATATTGCACCAGCAAATGCAATATTACTGATTCATTACCCAATTCATTACCCAACAAGGAAGCTGGGCAGAAGCCCATTGATGTTGTCAGTTCAGATTTGATGCAAATTGGCAGCGAGGGGAAAAGACACTGTGCCACATGGTAAGTCTGGGACCCTTCCCAGTCTTCTCTGTGACCCCTAAGCAGCACCTCACACTTAGAGGTCAAACGCAACAGACAGCAGAGGCTGTTCATCCGTGGAAGCCGTGGGTATGTGCTGAATAATTCAAGAGTGATATGCAAGCCCGTGAACCAATTCTATAAAAACTCTTCAGTAACAGGTATCATCTCTGATTCCACTGACACAGGTTGAAGGAACACTTTTGACACAAGAATTCCCAAGGGATGGTATGAGTTTGCAAAATGCTGAAAACTTCTGGTGTGGTGTCTTACAGACAGATAGGAGGACAAGGAGCACTTACTAGATCTGAGAGTTCAGGAGAAAGAAATGGTGAGAAATCAAAGGGAATCTCCAAAGAGAAAGGTCAACTAGACATGTTCCAATAGGGACCCATCATAGTGTCTCAGTTACCGGGCTCTTTGCTCAGAGGACTGCGTGGTGGGTCTGTAAGAAAGTTAATATGTGTTGGCTTTCTCTTCCTTTCCTTTTTGTTGCTCTTTGTGAGGCTCGGTTGTTGTCAGGAAGAACTTACGTCCTTTTATTCAGGTCTCTACCAAATCCCATCAAATCAACCCACATATGCTCACACATACATGCACCCATATGTGCACACACATGTACACTTGCATCTACATATATACTCTCCCCCAACACCCACCAGGGCACATATATGCACACACACACAATGCATATTCATATCCAGTAATTTAGCATCCATAAATGACTGTGTGAAAACAGCTCTTGGGAACCTTGCATTATCAGTGTCCCTTGCATGCCTTACACACTTGGATTGTACTCGGAAATGGTGCAAGGGAAGGCTCAGTTTATGGTGGTCAGACCTCCTTTGCTCTTCTAATCCCAGCACCATGCTTCTTCCTCAGATTCTCGTGGACACTCTCCCCCAGCTAAGTGCCCGTTCTGGTTTGAGCTTAATGTTATTTCATCCATTGCCTTTTGTGTTTCCTTGCCAGGTTCTCAGGTAGAGAGAACAGATGGTGTCTTTTCCTTTCAAAGAAGAGGAAGAGGTTCCGAGAGGTTTAAAGACCTGCCAAAGGCCCCACTGCCTTAGAGCAGTAGAGTGGAGGCTAGTTCCCATATCTGTGTCCATGTGCCATGCTTCTCTAGAAAAACCTGTCTGTTCTCACAGAGAGCAGAGAATCAGAGGTGAAGAAAGTCGTAATGATGATTAGAAAGTCGTGAACTTCCCCAGGGGTCCTGTGGTAAAGAATCCATCTGCCATGCAGGGGACACAGTTCAATCCCTGACTTGGAGAGATTCCATATGCCACGGGGCAGCTAAGACCACGTATCTGCTGAGCTGGCTGTCTAGAACCAGTGCTCTGCAACAAGAGAAGTCACCACAGTGAGAAGCTCATGAACCGCAACTAGAGAGTAGCCGCTGCCCGCTGCAATTGGAGAAAGCCCGCGCGCAGCAATGAAGACCCAGTGCAGCCAAAAATAAATAGTAAAATCAATTAATTAATTTTTAAAATTAATTAAAAATAATTGGAGGTGGGATAGATACTTATTTTGCGGGTTCTGTCTCATTTTCATTCATAAAGGATTTTTGAAAACTTTTGAATGGTTTTGTATGGTGTTGACTGAACTTTGGAGCTTTATACTGTTCCTTTCGTCCAGTCATGGAAAAAAAATAATTGAAAGCACTTCACAGGTTTGTTCTGTGAGTTCCAGGCTCTTCCCTGCTGGCTGGTTCTCACTGTGTGAAGGTGCTGTCTGTCCCTGGGAGCAGACTCCTTGGGGAGCAGAGCACAGAGCCGCAGGTGGTTGCCATGGCCATGGCTAATGTCAGTGACTACCTCCTCCTACTGGGAATGAAAACACAGCTCCATTGGTGCTGAGAGCAATGCCAAAGCATATGCACTTTGCAGAAGTTAAATAATGAATGCAAAGTGTGTTTCATCCTTGCCCTGCACTTAAAAATATCCATGCAGGAAATCTGAAGTGCATTAGGTGGCGTAAAGGAAAATGTTTGGCCCAAAGAGGCGGTTCTCTGCTTCATGTTTCTCCCCTGTCTTGCTGTACATGTATGTCCTTGAGTCAGCCCTTGGCCTTTGTGTGTGTCGCTGTCCCTCCTGGCTTTCTTGATAAAAGCACTGTCGGTTTAAATTCAGTAATATCTGTGAAATTACAACTTCCCCAGTAGGAAGATGCACTGTAGAAATCCATAGTGTTTAAGTATTCTCTGGTTATTTCCGTGTATTCCTATCAGATTCCTCATGAACATGTGGAGCCTTCTTTGTGGCTTGATGTTTTTCTTGCCCAAGGGTTGTTAGTGAAAAAGAAAGCACAACACATTTTCTGCCAGGATGAAAGAGAAAATCCCTCTGTTATTCGACTGGCATGGGGTACCCTGAAATTAAATTGAAGGTCTGTTCCTGTGTTCTGAAAGCCAAACAGTTTCGAACAGGAAGAGTCTGTGTTAACAGCACTTTGCTGTTTCACGATCTGTGAACAACCCAGCTATAAGGGTTTTCATTGTGAATCAGAAGCACAGAGGAAGACGTGGGCTCATTGTTATAAGCCCGAGTGCACACATCAGCAGACCATGGATTGGGCCAGGAATCAGATCAGAGCTTAGCGCCACCTCCTCACAGGTTGTGGTGGTGGAGGCAGGGGGATGGTGCGGCACATCACCAGCTTCATGAACTTTAATTCTTTTTGCAAAAAAATGGAGCTAGGGTGTCTGCCTGCCCCCTTTGCCAGGTTGTCGAGACTATGAAATGAGAGGAGAGGTACTACGAACAATGACAAGCTCCTGCAAGATGCTGATGTGTCAAGCACTGCACTAAAAGCTCTGCAAAATATTACCATGTGAATCCTGCAAAACAACCCCACAAGGTAGATGCTGTTACATCCCCATTTTATAGGGGGCAACTCATTTGCCAGCCAGTGAACAGAACTGGGATTTGAAATCAGGCAACCCAATCAGTCTGCCTACTTAACTATTACGAAGCATTACCTCTCATAGTAATAAAATAGTGATGCTTTGTTAAAATAGAGATGAAAAGTAAGGTACGTGACAAGAGGGCCTTAGACCTTTAATTAACGAATAGAACTCATGAGTTTAAGGTTGATCATAGTTGTTGCTATTACTCAGGCCAGATATTCTACAAACATATTCACAAATGCTTCCTAGTTAAAAAAGGCTTATCCTCAAATACCGTATGACAGATGACATATGTCAACTGACAAATACAGTTTTCATTAGTCATTTTTAAGAGTCTGTTTGCAATTAAACTTTTTCCCTAGCCATTTTTTCTCTGATACTTTATTTGGGGCCTGAAGTTTGATCCTTCAGGATCAAAGGAAAGCTGCTTAGAGGGAGATATGAGGAACCAGAATCTTACCCCTCCTCATTTCATTAGTGCCCACCTTCTCTGTGGAAGTAGGATTAAAGACCAGTTAGCAGGAAAGGATAAAGCTTGACTGATGGGAGCAGTTTGTCGGTGTGTACCGGAGCATGACCTGGGTGGAAGCAAGCTACAGGGTCTGGAGTGCAGGGATGATGCTTGTATCTGAATACAGTTGATGTGATAGGGTGGACTGGACAAGAGAAGATGCAGGATTGTTGAGTGAGTGTTATGGCTGGTGGCAGGGAAGGTGGCAGTGGCACCTGGATGTGGAGGACATTTCAGTGTCAGAGAAATGCCACGTAAGTTTGGAAATAACAGTGTAGCCCAACTAGAAGAGAAAAGGGCAGTCTAAGAGGAGAAACAGGGTTAATCTGGACTTGAAAGGACCAGCCCCACAAATCAAGGTTTTGGCCATCTGGATTGAGAGGGACAGAACAGAGCCAGAAAGTACAAGAGCTCTGACACACTGCTTGGTGGGATTGTGACTCATTCAGCCCTCATCCCCTTGTGACTCACTTTCCCCATCTGTTCGGTAAGAAAATGATGTTTGTGGTCTCTTTTTTTCATGCTTTTGATGCTCTGAGTGTTTAGGAAGAGAAACCATCATCTATAGATCGTATGTTTCAGGGGTCATGAAGGCTTCCTGGGTGCACTGGCAAAAGATCCCATTCTCATAACTGCATGCATATTTACACATTTTTAAGTCAAAGAAAGGGCAGAAAGGACCCAAAGGAAGTACTTTGATGAAAACTGTGAGCCAAGTCTGTTACTCTCTGGGGAAAGATGGATCCAACATAACTACAAGCTACCTGGATATCAAATCAAAAGTTTGAGAATGAGAGATGATTTGGGAGAGGAGAAGAGTGGTTTGGGACAGGTTAATATGGGGGTGACACCAGCTGTTGTCCCTCCTGTCAGAGATAGGAATCTGGAGAGGGGCAGCAGGCACATTAGAGATGCTGACATGACCACATGAGCACAGAGGTAGTTGAGGAACAGTCAGCATGTCAGGGATGGCTCTTACTTCTTCCCATAATGTGCTACTTCGAATCCAGCTTCACAGCATTGGTTGTGATCGTAGATGACAAATAACCCCATCAGCAGTACTGACAGAGTTGTATTCCCTGTTTTGGCGACCCATTCAGGTTTAGACTCATGCAGAATGATGTCTGCCAGTGATACTCTCCGCAGGAGGAAGGCATGTGATGCTGATCAGTGGGTGTTTAGGTCTCTCCTGTATGTACCCCTGAAGCCCTGCTGTAGCTGAGACAGGCTTCCCACTTGATGAGTTATCTCTGCCTTTCACAGTGTGGATTACAGATCTACAATGTGCTTTTCACTGGGCAAAGTAATCAGTATTTGACATTTAAACATATTTGCAATACACATCATGATCTCAGATATGAGTAGGTCATATTCATAAATCCCTTGTTTCTTAAACAAAAGTTGTAATTGTGTTTCTGCAGCAGTGTAAACTCCTAGTATCCCAGTACCATGTTTTAATGGTTTTAATCTCATATTCTTTCCGCTGACTTGAACAACGTACGCATGGTATTTTTTCCTAGCGTGACAATTTCTTTTTGCCAGGTTATCTCAGCCCATAATGGAGTTTTGGTATTTTAAAAGAAGTTTGTTCTCTTGGGGGAAAAAAAAAAAATTATGAAGACAACTTTAAAGGACTTGACATTTTGAATTCATCAAAGGAAAATGAATGGCCCAAAGGGCTTTGTATTATCATTATCATTGAGATGAATGTACAGAGCCTTCAGTGTCATACCAGACTATCACTGTCATGAAAAGAGCAATACAGCTGCAAAGAGTGATGCAGACACTATCTTGCCTCTGAATTCCTTTTCCGCTTCCTCTGCAGGCTTTTTCCATCGGGACTTAAAGCCAGAGAACCTCCTCTGTATGGGACCCGAACTTGTGAAAATTGCAGACTTTGGATTGGCCCGAGAAATCCGATCAAGACCTCCATACACAGACTATGTATCTACCAGATGGTGAGTACAATCTTCCTCAAGAGGATTTAATTGGATTTCTTATATTTAAAGACCATGCGATTATACTGAGGAGAGTATTAATGTCACAAATACTAACTTTCCACCAAGAGCACCATTTGAAAACACCTATGTGTAGGAATGTTGGTATTGTACAAGCTTTAAAAGCTTGTGTTGTAAATAATTTTAGAAGCAAGTTCAACAGGGAACTATATTCAGGATCTTGTAGTAAACTATAATAGAAAAGAATCTGAAAAAGAATGTGTATGTATCTGAATCACTTTGCTGTATACCAGAAACAAACACAACATTGTAAATAAACTATACTTAAATAAAAAATATTATAGGAAATCCATTATGCTTTTCTATAATCTAAATATTCTGTATATAGAGCTTCCTAAAGACTGTTTCCTAAAAGAGTTGTGTAAAAGATTTTCCAAAGGCCTGTTGGAAAATCAACTAACTGGCATTATTAAAACTTTCAGACCCTAAGCATTTGATTTAAGCAGTTGGCCATGACCAAGAAGAGCCTACAGATGACGAGCTCTATATTCTCTCTAGCTTGCTCTCTGCCTGCTCTCTCTCACTATTTGTATTTCTCAAAAATGCTGTAGAGAAGAGACCTGTTGAGAAATGCTCAACAGAAAATTCTGTGATACAGAAGAGCCCAGCTTTATGCTGCAGCCACAGCTGTTGGCTTTACAAATTAACACACCACCCTGAACAAGACAGAAAACAGAAATACACAAACGTTCTCCTAGAGAGCTCATTGTGTGTTTAGTTTTCTTCTGGCCATTGGGTGGGAACTAGCTTCTCCTCCTTCCTGCAGGTACCGGGCTCCGGAGGTGCTCCTGCGGTCCACCAGCTACAGCTCGCCCATCGACATCTGGGCTGTGGGCTGCATCATGGCAGAGGTGTACACCCTCCGGCCGCTCTTCCCCGGGGCCAGTGAGATCGATACTATCTTCAAAATCTGCCAAGTACTGGGGACACCCAAAAAGGTAAATGATGTGGGCCAAAGCAGCAGCTTCCCGTGGTCCCGGCCACCTCCCTGGGCAGCACGGGCTCGTTCTGGAATCTTCCTCGCCCTGGTAGTCTTCCACACCGTCCTCCTACCCTGCAGTGGAAAACTTCCTGGCTCCTTCTGCTTTTCTCCCCACGCCTCTCTGCTCCCTTCTGTGCTCTCATGGCCACAACTCTTACCCATGCAGAAGTCCCGTAATGTGATCCTTAGCCCTCCTCCGCTCCTTTATAACCCTGGTCACAAATTTACACCTACCTCTGGGATGGTCCACCATAGTGAGTAGGGATGTGGTAATGACAAGTCACCCTTCTGTTATGGGCACATGTGCCGGAACATAAAGTCCTATTTCAGCAGTTGGCTGGGGAACACTCTCTATCTTTTCCTTTCAGACTGACTGGCCTGAAGGCTACCAACTGTCAAATGCGATGAACTTCCGCTGGCCCCAGTGTGTGCCCAATAACTTGAAGACCCTCATTCCAAATGCCAGCAGCGAAGCAGTTCAGCTCCTGAGAGACATGCTACAGTGGGATCCCAAGAAACGGCCAACAGCTAGTCAGGTTTCCTTCCATTTTCTTCTGATGCATTCCTCATGAAGTTCATGTCTAATTGTGAATGATTCCTATATAGATTATGGGAACTATTTTATTAGGTAATATGGGTGAAAAATAGTACTGAATACCACTAATCGTGAACTATATAAGGTGTAAGAATTCAAAATAGTTTGAAACTCTTTATGTCTAAAGCAGTAAAGGTTTAAACAACATAGTTCCTTTGAAAATTGCTGTACAGTTCACATCATATATCAATACTATGTGGAAATGAAAACAGATATATCCACCTGTCTTTGGCAAATGTTTTCAAATATATTCTGAGTTAGGGTGATATGTAACAGTGTGTTTATAAGGCAGTACTGGTTGTTGAAAGGTAGTTTGAAAATATCTTGTAAGATCCATATCACTCATTTTATAGATGACAGAGGAAGAGAGCTAGGAAAATAACTGTAATTAGCATTTTATAGCACTTGACAGTTTGCAGATGCTTTTGTTTGTTTTTATGTGATATTAATCTCATGAAGGCTCCATGAGATAGGTGTTACTGGTTTCATTCTATAAACGAGAAAATTAAATCTCAGAAAGTTTAAGTGATTTGCAAAAAAAAATAGGAAGTTAATGTGATTTGCCTTATTAACTCCACCAGTAGCTGGTACAGACAGTGTACCATCAACAACAGTTCTGCCATGTGGCTGACATGCCTTCTGGCTCCTGTTTTTCCAACCTGTCCTCCTTCAGGCCAATTTGACTTAGATTATAAAGCACACCCAAAGGAAGCATGTGGTGCTGTGGACTTCAACCACTCCTGGACCCCCTGCCAGCCTCTTGTTGTGTTGTACCTGGCCCCTTCTCAGCTTGTCTCACTGATAAATCCATTACCCAGAGGATGAAAAAGCAGACCAATTGTAATCTGAGTCAACGACTTGGCTGAGCAGAAGTGACGGACAGAGTCACTTGAGGACAGGGCCCATGTGATGTTAGAATTTCCAAGAGCTGAGAGCTGACAGTTGGAAGGGATTAAGGTATGGGGGGAAAGCAGCTTTCCAATGGTTCAAAGAAGAAAGAGCCAAGACTCTAGATGGCTCAAGAAGGTTAGAGAGTGCTCAGAAATGCACTTCTGGTGATGAAATTCACAAGTGTGTTCAGGCCACAGAAGGACGCTGTCTGGTGAACCCAGTTTTCTAAAGAATACACAGGGGCTATGAAAATAAAAAGGTTCAGTAACAAGGAACCAAGAGAGAATGTTTACTTTTTAGGAATAGTATCAGAAAAGCTAAAAATACCCCGAATTCAGTTGAGACTTGCAAAAAATACCTGGGACTAAAGAGAAGACTTCCTGAGCTAGATGTCAGAGTCCAGGACCTCTGTGGGAGTGTCCACATTATCTGTGTCTATATCTACACTTCCTTATCATCATTACAGGTGTTTATGGCTAGGTCCCAGTCACTGAGAAAGGTTATGTTATATTCAGTGACTTCCACTCAAAAAGACTAGGGAATATTTCAGAGAGAATTGCAAACCCCAGCACTTTATGATTTATTCCTTGGTGATGCAGAAAGCACAATTATCTTGATGGACAAGGTTTAACTATAGTATGTTTGACACTTTCGGCATTTTTGATGTTAAAGCAGATGTACCTGCTTATTTTTATTTTTATTAAAGTATAGCTGATTTACAGTATTGTGTTAATTTCAGGTATACAGCAAAGTGATAGTTTTGCATATTTTTTTCTCAATTCTTTTCCATGACAGGTTGTTATAAGATACTGGAGATAGTTCCCTGTGATACACAGCAAACCCTTGTTGTCTGCTGTATCTTCTTATTTTATATTTGATTTTTCAGAGTCCTCTTAGATCATTATATTGGCTCTCTCCATCTTATTTGTTTTCTTTCTATGGAATGAAGAAATGGACTTAGAATGGTGAAATACTGTATTTAAGACACCAAGCAAATAAGTTACAAAGCCAGAATATTGGCAGAAGTAGCAAAGGGCACAGCAGTGAACCTGGCTGCTTTACCCAAATAATTTTGAGTGTGGCAACCAGTCCATACATTTTACACTATTTGGGACAAGGAGAATCCCAAGGGGTATGACAGATTCAGGATGCTGTTTTCTAGTTGGTTTGGGCAAGCTACTGCAGCAGACTGGTTAATATGAAACCTAGCCTGTGACCCTGAATGGTGTCAACCTTTCCAGCCAGATTCTTCTTCTGAAACAGCCTCATGTGTCATTCCAGGCTCTTCGATATCCTTACTTCCAGGTGGGGCACCCCCTGGGCAGCACTGCGCACAGCCTCCAGGAGTCAGGAAAATCTCAGAAGGACGTTCTGGAAAAGGCAGCCGCACCGCCTCACGTAAAGCCGGTCCCTCCTGCCCAGCCCCCAGCCAAGCCACACACACGCATTTCTTCCAGACAGCATCAAGCCGGCCAGCCCCCTCAGCATCTCATGTACCCCTATAAAGCCGAGGCTCCCAGGACGGACCACCTACCAGAGGACAAGCCCAGCCCTTTGCTCTTGCCATCACTCCACCCAAAGCATCCTCAGGCAGTAAGCAGGACAGTTCACTCAGGAGCCCTGTCTGGCTGTTCCTTTGCTGACCCTACTTCTTCTTCTTCTTTTTTTTTTTTTAATAATTTTATGTATTTATTTTGACTGTACTGGGTCTTCATTGCATGTGTGGGCTTTTCTCTGGTTGCAGTGCCTGGGCTTCTCACTGCAGTGGCTTCTCTGTAGAGCACAGTTTCTAGGTGCACAGACTCAGCAGTTGCGGCTCCCAGGCTCTAGAGCACAGGCTCAATAGTTGTGGTGCACGGCTTAGTTGCTCTGTGGCGTGTGGGATCTTCCCAGATCAGAGATCCAACCCATGTCTCCTGCATTGGCAGGTGGATTCTTCATCACTGAGCTACCAGGGAAGGCCCTGACCGTACTTCTTGCGTAATATTTTCTTTTCAGCATAAAAGGTCTAATTATAATAGATTGGCCTTTTTGATATCATGGAATTGTGAAAGGAGCCTTGGCTTTGTAGTTAAAGGTCTAAATTCAGGTTCTGGCTCTCCCTGTGAATTATGGGGGTAGTGTCTCCAGACTGTCCACTTGACCCCAACCCACCTAAAGCAGCAGTGTGTGTTTATAAATTTCCTATTGTAGCTAATTCTGTAGTTAAATAGGATCCAGGTCTGCTGACAAGGCAAATAAGGTATTAATTGCATTGTTTTTCATAAAAGAGCAGGTGATTGGCACTTTAATTACATTCTCTTATATTCTATTTAGGACAGTGTCAATCATGCTAACTCTTTCAGAGATGAGCCCTGGATGAGAATCCAGCTACCTTCCTCGTATGCAAGAAGTACCCTAAATGTCCTTTTTTAAAGCCTTACTTACACAGCTTAGTGTCCCTATTGAGTAGAAACTGATGTAACCTGTGCAGGATAAGTGAGAGAGGTTGGAGACGTTTCCCACCATTTTCCAATAAGCAGTGCATATTGGGGAAGACTACACCCCAGGACCGTCGTCTACACAACCGAGGAAGTTCAGAATGGGGCTGACTCATGGGTGAGCTTCACTAATGCCAAGTATTGCTTCTCCTCCCCACCCCCCTACCCCCTTGTATACACAGAAAATTCTCACTGGCCTGGAGCACAAAAATGGTGAGATCAAGCCAAAGAGTAGGAGAAGATGGGGTCTCGTTTCCAGGTCAACGAAGGATTCCGATGACTGGGCTGACTTGGATGACTCGGACTTCAGTCCATCCTTCACCAGGATTGACCTGAAAAACAAAAGACAGAGCGATGAGACGCTGTGCAGGCAAGTGTGGGCTCCCATCTGCGCACGGACTGCCTCTGGGTTTCTGAGGTTGTCTTCACATCCCATGCGCTGCCAGCTCGTGCTGACCAGAACCTTCTTTTCCCCGTTCAGATTCGAGAGCATTCTGGACCTGAAGCCCTCGGAGCCCGTGGGCACCGGAAATAGCGCCCCCACCCAGACGTCCTATCCCCGGCGCGACACGCCCACCCTGCGGTCGGCGGCCAAGCAACACTATCTGAAGCACTCTCGGTACCTGCCTGGTAATAACACTTTCTGCCTGTGCTCTGGTCCCTGATGAGAAATCGTGTCCCCGGAATCTCGAGTTTTGCAAAGCTTCTGTTTTGGACGGTGGTGGCACCACCTTAGAAATATTTGCTGGGCTTTCCAGGTGCTGCTAGTAGTAAAGAACCCGCTTGCCAGTGCAGGAGATGTAAGAGACGCGGGTTCGATCCCTGGAGTGGGGAAGATCCCCTGGAGGAGGGCACAGTCAACCCGGCTTCACTATTCAGGCCTGGAGGATCTCATAGACAGAGGGGCCTGGCAGGCTATAGTCCATAGGGCCACAAAGAGACGGACACGACCGAAGCCACTTAGTACACACAGGCTTTATATTTTCTTTTTCTTTTTGGCTGCACCTCGCTGCATGCGGGATCTTAGTTCCCTGACCAGGGATGGAATCCGTGTCCTCTGCAGTGGAAACTCAGAGCCCTAACCACTAGCCCGCCAGGGAAGTCCCAGGCTTCACATTCTTTTCTTGCCTAAGATGAGAAATTTGGTAGAGGAAATGGGGTCCAGTCCAAGGGAGTGAGGAACCAGGAAGAGCCAGGCAGCTCACCGGGGGTCTCTCCAGCCCTGTATGCTCTCAGGAAGCCAGAAGGGAGCTTAGCCCCCCCATCTGGCTTTATGTACCACAGGGGTTAAGTGAAGACACTCTAGTTGGAGAGTGCCCAAGCGTCTCTCCAGGTTCTCTGTATTCTAAGCATATAGCATCAGCCCACTGTTCATTCACAGATTCATTCCATCGGTCAATCTGTATTGACATCGTTTTGTGCAGGGCGCTGAGAATATGGTGGACAAAACAGCCAACTGGGGCCGCTGGGTTGCCCATCTTCCAGGGTCTCTGTTCATGTCACAGTCTATGCAGTGACTTTAGCCAGCAACCTGTAGACAGTATCCTCATCCTCATATTTTCTAGTGGTGGGAGACAGACCCTAAATAAGTGGGCACACAGTAGTTGCAGATGATGACAGCGGTTGTTAAGGGTGATGTAATGGTGGCAGGAGCTGGGCCCCAGAGATTAGGAGGGAGCTCCATGTGCAAAGGGATGTGAGAACAGCATGCCCAGCAGAGGGAACGGCCAGTGCAAAGGCCAGGAGGCAGGAAAGGGCTTGGCTTGTGAGAGCCCGCGTAGCCCGATCACTGTCAGAGGTGGAGGATGTATTAGGACATAGGAGGCATCTTTGGGGTCTTGTAAGAAATTTGGATTTTATTTCATGAGCAACAGGAAGCTCTTGAAGGGTTGTAACTGGAGGAGTGACATGGTGTTACCAACACCTGTGTGCTGTGTGGGCGAGGGACCCACAGGTTGTCACTGTCATCCAGTTTGGGGCAGTGGTGCTCAGGTTGAGGGGGTGGAGTCCCAGGGCAGGGGATGGAGGCCCAGCTGACTCACTGCTTCCCTACTGCCTTCTGCCATGATTGGAAACAGGCCTCCTAAATACTGCCAGACCTCGTCAGGGATGGCACTGTGGCCTTAGGAGATTGGCCTGAAGGGAGACCTATTTCTTCTTGACTCTAGAGGAAGAAGAAGGATAAAGAATGGATTCAGTCTTTCTGTTCTGAAAGATGGCTGTGATGCCTGATGGCCATGGGAAGTGGGTGGTCCGGGGGTAGGGGGGCAGTGGTTGGTCTTGCAGCTGAGATCAAGGCAGCCTGAGAAGTGAGGGAGTCAGTGACGGTTGTTGGTAGAGATCAGAATCAGCACTATGATGATGGTCCATGTGAGGTGAGGGGATGGAATCTCAGAATTCAGAAAGAGGTGAGCAGAGGGCTGCAGAGCTAGGCATGGGGTTCTAGAGGGACAGAGAAGAACTTGGGCAGCTGATGGAAAGGCAGTGGTCTGCAAAGGTGGGTGAGTAGGAAGGCCAAGGGGCACTGAAGCCCAGGAAGGCACCAGGAGGTCAAGACATCAGATATGGACAGATCTGTTGGTAGATGGTGAAGACACTTCTGTCAGGCCACCCACCAGTGAGACAACCCTCTCACCCCTGAGACAGCATCTTTCCTCTGCCACCTATCCAGTGGCCTCATCACGGTCAAGTTTTTGATTGTTGAACCATAGGAGGTCTTTGACAAATCAGACTCTGCATTCATCTCATCTCTGACATGTGGTACAAGACTGAATATAAATTTTGCATTTGAAAAAAACATTTTTGCCCTATTAGGAATAAATATAAGAAATGGTGTACTCCCGAATCCAGGCAAGGATTTTATTCCACCTAATCCGTGGTCCAGTTCTGGTTTGTCTGGAAAATCTTCAGGGACTGTATCAGTGATCAGCAAAATAACTTCAGGTGAGTAATGACATTTACTCCTTAAATGATAAGAAGCAGTTTCTCCGGGTGTGGCTGGGTGAGTGCAGAGAGACAGGGGATGACAAGCTGTGGAACCATGAGGGCCTCTCAGTGTGGAAACCCTGACCTTTTTTCCAGGCCTGTGCCCCTTTCTCTCACATGGTAGCAGGCCCTGGGGGCTTGACCAGCTCCCTCGGGCTCTGCCATTGGGAGTAGCAGGGGAGGACAGCAGAATTCCTTGGCTTGAGGGAAAAACAGTCTTACAGAGTCTGGTGGGCTTCCCAGGTAGCGCTAGTTGTAAAGAACCCACTTACCCATGCAGGAGACATAAGAGACTTGGGTCTGATCCCTGGGTCAGGAAGATCCCCTGGAGGAGGGCATGGCAACCCACTCCAGTATCCTTGCTTGGAGAATCCGCATGGACAGAGGAGCCTGGCAGGCTACAGTCGATAGGGTCACAAAGAGTCAAAGGTGACTGAAGCGACTTACTTGAACGCACACACAGAGTCTGGTTTCTGAGGCCCTGCTCTGTGGTCTGCGACCTCTGGGTATCACAGGGTCTGCCTTGTTCTGGCTTGTCCCTTCCATCTCATGGCTCAGCCTCAGCCCAGGGCATCGTTGGAAGGTAGACAGTTTGGAAGGCGCTGCCCATGCTTTTTCAATAGATGAATGAATTTCAGATGCACCCCACACAGGCAGCCCCTACCATGCGTGGCTTCTCCTTCCACATGCCAGGTAAACCCCTGGGCTTCTCTTCTCTCTGCCTTTGTCCATTCTGTGTTCATGTATTTTAAGGAGTTTGAAAGGGAAAGAAAGAACATATCCACACCCACGTACTCATCACCCAGCATACAAAGTCAGACTCTGCAAACACACACGATTACCTTTCCTTCCTTTGTGGCCTTCCCCTCCACCCCCGACTGTGTCCAAATTGGGTGTTTATTATTTCCACAACTTTTTTTTTTTTAGAATACAAGAAATACCTAGCATGGTTTTGCATGTTTTAAAATTTATATGCATATAATCCTGGATCTCCACTCATGTTAATAATGCATATATGCATTAATAATATATACAGCAATTATACACACATAGAATATATTTCACATTTGTGTAGAATGACATATGCAATGTATATGTATATGATACCATTTATTATTTATACTAGAATATAACTTTTTTTAAAGTTCAGGTATAGTTGCTGATCAATATTATGTAAGTTACAGGTGTGTGATATAGTGATTCACAATTTTTAAAGGTTATGTTCCTTTTATAGTTATAAAATATTGCCTATATCTTCTGTCATGTACAATATATCCTTGTGACTTATTTTATACTTAATAATTTATACTCCTTAATCCCCTGCCACTCTCTTGTCCCTTTCCTCTTTCCTCTCTCCATTGGCAATGATTAGTTCTCTATATCTGTCATTCTGCTTTTTTGTTATATTCACTAGTTTGCTTTATTTTTTTATACTCCATGTGTAAGTGATATCATAAAGTATTTGTCTTTCTCTGGCTTAGCATAATGCCCTCCAAGTTCATCCATGTTGCCACAAATGGCAAGATTTTGTTCTTTTTTACGCCAAGTAATATTCTATGGTGTATATGTACCATATCTTTATCCATTCATCTGTTGATGGACACTTAGAGCATTTAATTTATTCATCCGGTCTCTTCTTGAACATGAAGGCTGTTGATCATTTTTACAGTTAGAAAGAGTGCTGGAGTGAATACTGATGCCCCCTATAGGTGTGCACGTGTGATATGATCACGTTAGGTTAAAGGCTGTGCTCATCTTTGACTTCACAGATTTTGCCCAACTGCTGTCTGGCAGGGTGCAGGAGTTGTGCTGTGTCCTTGATGCCTCTTGATACCGTCAAGATTGCAGATGTGTGCTCATCTGAGGGTGTGCAATGGCATCTTACTGTGGCTTCCACCCGCATGCCCCATTGCTAATGAGGGTTGAGCATTTTCTCTTGTGTTTACTGACTCTACCTTTTCTCTGTCTGTGATTTCCTTGTTCTGATCCTCTTTCCATTTTTCTTATTTAGTCACCAAAGTTGCAAAAGGTGCTTCAGCTGACCAACACAGCTCCTGATACATGAGCTCCAGACTGTTTTTTCCACTCTGCCTTAAGTAGTTGCCAAGAATGCTCTGTGTTGGGAAGACACAGAACAACTCTTCCTCTCATGTGCTCTTCCTAACGGGTCTAACTTCCTAGTGGATCTGTGTTATTTGTATAACATCCTTCATTATTCCACATGCACCTTTGAGCCTTCGTAATAAGGCTCATTATAGATACTCACCCATACAGCAGGTATTGATTACTTGCTATGAGTAAGGCTTCCCATGGGCCTCCTGGAACACTAAGATGAGTAGGACCCAGTTCCTGCCCTTAAAACACTCTCAAGGCAGAAATGACATAAAAAGTGAATGTATTTAGTGAATTTTAATAATGACTGATTTTCTGGTTCTGGACAAGAATATCTCTGGTGTAGAATTACTTATGATGGCTAAACAATTAACATAACCTGTATGCTAATCAATAAGAGAAACCTATATGCTGATCAATAAGAGAATGGTTAAATGAGTTATGGTTTAACCATACTCTGAAATTCGTCCATACTAACATGGAAGGCTAACTCTTCTATATTATTGAGTGGAAAAAAGAAAATTCCAGAACAGGTTAAACTGATTATTACAAAAAGAAAGAAAATTCTAAATGTCTCCTTTTTTTAACAAACAAACCCACCAGCCTCCTTGTGGGTGCAGGCTACAGTCTCAACACTGTCTGTACACCTCGCCCCCCATCCCCCCGTCTTTCTAACAGTGTGGTGTGGTGGAATGTTCTGCTCCGAATTCCCTCTTTCCTAATGCTTTTCCCCCTGAAAATCAAAACCCAGTTCTCTGTTGCCCTGCGCCCCTGTCCTTTCCCCTTGTCGGTGTCCTGTGCATATCTTTGCAGTAATGAGCTTTTTCTTTTGCAAATCAGTTGGTTCCAGCTCTACAAGTTCTAGTGGACTGGCTGGAAACTATATCCCTTCCTTTCTGAAAAAAGAAATCAGTTCTGCTCTGCAGAGGGTCCACTTGGCACCTATTCCCGACCCTTCCCCGGGTAAGTTCTATTTGGGATTATTATTATTTGTGAATTTATTCAAAAATACTTATTAAACAAGTGCTTTGTGTCAAACGTGGTAGGCCTAGGATCCACAAATGAAGGAGACAACAAAATTCCTTGTCCTCCTGGAACCTGTACTGCACAGACAGCAAGTAAACCAAATAAGATGTTCCAAAGTGCTAAGGGGAAAATAAAGCAGGGAGCAGGAAGCATGGGGGCAGGAGTGTAGGGTACAGACGGGCATTTTACACAGGGCGGCCGAAGGAGACCTCACTGCAGAGGAGCCATTGGGTAAAGATCTACAGGAGATGAACAAGCAAACTCTGTATTTTGGGCTCTTAGTGCGTGGGCCTGCAGGCAGAATGGGCCTGGCAGATGCAAGGAAATAGCAACCCACTTACAGTATTCTTGCCTGGAAAATTCCATGGGCAGAGGAGCCTGAGGGTCTACAGTCCAAGGGTTTGCAAGAGTTGGACACAACTCAGCGACTAAACCACCACAAATTCCATGGGCAGAGGAGCCTGGGGAGCTACCGTCCATTGAGCCGCAAAGAGCTGGACATGACTGAGCACACACCGGAATGATACGAGTGTCTCTGGCCTGCCTGATACAGGATGAGGGTGTCCTTAATTGGGAGGGCCAACTCCAAGGGCGTGGCTTCTCTTGAGCTCTGCTTTTCTGATATTTATGTCACCAAGATGCTCTTTGCTGTACTTTGTCTGGGCCCAAATCAATCAGACCCACCCTTCTCTTTCCCTACAGGCTATTCTTCCTTGAAGGCTGTGAGACCTCATCCTGGACGACCGTTTTTCCACACCCAGCCTAGAAGCACTCCTGGGTTGCTGCCCCGGCCTCCAGCCGCCCAGCCTGTACACGGCAGGACGGACTGGATCGCTAAGTACGCGTCTCGGCGATGACTGTCACGAAACCTTTTGTAGGGCACAGTAGGACCCTGTCCCTTGGCCAGCTGGTATTCCACCTGCAAGAGACTTTCGGTTGGTGGAAAAGCAAACACTTTATAGTTATTCTTCTGAACTGAGACATTTCAATATTCTTTTTTAAAGTTTTTTTTTTTTAATATTGATTTGAATGCAGTACTTTTTTTTTGTACAAAGTTATTTTATTCTAAAACTGGGTCCCATTATTTTCTTAAACAGCAGCATTTTGTATATATGGATTATGTTTTAGCATTTTATACAGTCAACTTTGTAAGGAACTTTTTAAAGATTAATTGATTTTCCTTTGGGGTTCCAGATAATATTTTATACAGATTTTTAAAAATATAATAATATTGATGCAGTATTGCAACAGGGGTGCAATTTACAGCTACGCGATAAAGGGTTATTTCTTCAATGTGTGTGGATATTTGTGAAGTGGTTAAATTTTAAATGTGGCATGTTCGGTACTTTAAGCTTTTCTGGACTGATGTCAGCGCTAGAAAACTGACCATCTGCCGTTTCTCAATACCGTGTTATTGGTTTGACTTTTTAATACCGCTGTGCTGTTCTGAAAGTACTGTTACATAATTCACTTTGTTTTCTTTTTACTCCCCAGATGAAAAAACTCTAAGTAAATATTTTTAGAAATGTTTACAACGCGTTTTTTGGTGGCTGGTGATAATCCAGCTGAAACCAAGCTATGCCATCACATTCTATTTTCTTCCATTTTTGAAGTCACTTTCTATAAGTACCCATAAAAGGGAAGCTTTTGAAGCCAAAAGGTTCTCCACATAAAGGTTAACACAGTGACTTAAACTTATATCCCTGCCAAGATACATGACCCAAAAGCAAAGTTTCAAAGTAGCACAACCCTTAGAATGTTGCATTTAGCTCAGTCCTCCAGGCCTGGCCAGAGATAGACGATGAATAGTCATTGTCTGCCCTCTGGTCCGATTATCAGGGCAATTTGGGGAGCAAGAAAAAAATAGATGGCAGAGGTCCCACTGGTCTGTGAAGCCACAGTTACCATGATGTCAAGTGTCCGTCACGTGCCACATTTGAAGAACTCTAAACCCTTGTGTAGTTTCTTTCAACAGTGAGAACTCCATTGGGCAGAGGCTGTTCCATTGAGAGGAATGTTTACAGCAGTTTTGAAAATGACAAAGCTAGTTTGGAGACAGAAAAAGGAAGTCCACTCTGATCCACTCTGTCAGGCACACTCACCTCCACTCGTAATTACCTGAAAGACAAGAAAGAAGGTCACTGCCAGTGAACGCGACATCATCTCTAGAGTGTATAGACTCACTTTTCTCCCAGGGCTCAAGTCACTTTTGTTTGGTTCTAGGATATAGCAAGTGGAGTCAATGAAATTGTCATTTTTGTAAGTTAAAATGATAGGTGAAAATGAATATTGGTACTTTGATATGGTTCAGCCTAATAAGTGGATACATTTCTGTGTTGATGTATTAATAATATGTTGCAGCCCATGGTTCCCAAAGGGCCCTCACCTAAAATCAGGGAGCAATTTGTGTCTTCGAGAATCTGACTCAAAAAGGTACTTAACCAAGCACCATGATTGCTGGGGGCATGAGAAAAGCAAATGATAGATGTGGATTTGAGAGGTCATATTTTCCTGTTAACAAACTGGCAGCAAAGCTTCAGGAAATAAATATGTATATGTAAGCACAACTTGAAGCTGAATTTATTTCTGTATTATATTCTCATTATCTCAATCAACAAAGAATGTGTTTTCAGAGATGAGTCCTTTACTATGCGGTTAATATTTATTTCCCCTTTCTGTATTAGGAATAAAAAGTAAGTTAATCTGAACGCTTACCCACCTTGCTAGAGAGCTGGTTTAAAATCGTAAATACCCTCTAGAGAACCAGATGGATTATGAATGCCATATTCCTGGTCCTCTAGCTTATGTTAAGGTCATTACATTTTAATTGGAAAACCTACTTACCTGGTTACTATACATTATAAAATTGTTTTTCTATTACTTTTGTAGGGCCTCAATACAGAAAATATTTGTCTTTTCATCCTCTTCCTCTTTCCTTTGTTTATCAGCAGACAATTTCCCTTATTCATTTGAAAGTCAAGAAGCTGACACTGCATTGAGTAAAATAGAAGGCTGAAAAAAACAAGATCAGTTCTAAAGAACTAGCAAAATCCTCTAAAGTTCTCTTTTATTCTCACCCTGAAATGGGTAAAGGATGCACTGAGCATACAAGCTGATTACTGTAGAAAGGGAAAAGTCACCAATACTTTGTTAAGTAAAAAGAAAATACTGCCTGTTTCTTGTATTTTTAGTTACTATAAGATTATAAAATCTACAAGACACCAAGAGGAATGATAAGTTTAACTATACCTACCCACGACTGTACCTCATGTCAGGCATAAAGTTTTAGGGGACTTCAGGAGATGGTATAGTGCCCAAGGGTTCAGTGACAGTGGTTATGCCAAAGGGTATGCGTGTGAACTGCAGGGAAAGTTGCATGAGCCTAAAAGCTATTCTTCGTGTGATTGTTCATTTCACAGTAAGCTGCCATTAATTACTAAGCCCTCAGCCAGCTCATATATGATTTAAATAGGAAGAAAACCGATTTTCTCAAGCAGTTTCTTACAGATCTCTTGCTTCAAGGACCATAAACGTCTAGTAAACGGATGCTGTGTCATATTCTGGAATGATAAAAAATTAAACACTTGACTCCAGACAAGCCATGTAAAACAGAATTGTTTTTAAGTACAAATCACCAGTACTGTTGGAGTTCACAGGCACCATGTTTTCTTACGAAGTGGCATCAAGCCATTGTTTTGTGCCATTTAGGAGAGAAAAAGAATACAGGCTGTATGTTTTAGCTCAGTGTGTGATCCAAAGCAATATGTTTATAAGAAAATGTTTGATGTACTAATTATTTTCTATCATTTAAAGCATACTGTAGCAACTTGTTTAAGATATGTGGTTAATTTTTAGAATTATTTTTACAATTTCCAACCAAAGTACTGTATTTTATATAATTTATTGTGAGGACCTTCTCATGGAAACCAACAGAAGACAAACTGGGGGGGCAAATATCACCTTAATCTGTATTATCAGTTTCTTACAGACACTGCTAATGTGAATTTAAAATGGCCTGAATAGTCTTCTGATCTTGGATAGTTCAGTACTGACAGCAATTTCGTCACCTGATTTGATTACAAGGGAGCAACTAAGAATATATTTAATTATAAAGCAAATATTCATAATGATGAGAAGATAGGAGGACCGAAAACTATTTACTCAAGCCCCTTCTGAAATAAAATGTTCCTTTTTGAATAGTTTGTCCTAAGGTGTTTAAAAATGTTAACTTTACTTAAGGAAAATTCTGCTCCAAATAAAGTTACAGTTTAAGAAAAATTGATTTGAGTGTTCTGTTTTTGTTGTTATGTTCTTCCATCAAACAATAACATTACTATTTCCTAATTTGAAATTTTCATATTTTATAATTTCTTAACACCTATTAGAGTGTTTACTGCTGTGAAATTGATAGCATATACTTAGACCAGCAGTAGGAAGCGGTATTTTGCAATGTGGAGACTATTTAAATTTAGCTTTTAGCAAATTAGGTGACTAGGAATATTTTGACAAAACAAAAAGCACATCAAAACAATTTCTTGTTGCTGATTTCATCATGACAAATACCTACCTTGTATTTTTCTAGCTTTCACAGTATAGTCACATGTACAATATAAACATGTACAGTATAAACCTTCAAAAGAAGCTCATACCTTCATGAATTCCATACAGGATTCCACAGAAAATTCATTTACCAAACATTCTTTGAGTCCTTGAAAGAATTTTGAGGGACAATGATTTACCAATCAACCTTGTATTGGTGAATCCATAAATGTGCCCTAGCCTATCAGAACACCCCCAACCTGAGTGTGTCATCACCCCATGAATCCACAGATGTGCCCTAGCCCACGAGAACACCCCCAACCTGAGTGTGTCATCACCCCGTTCGTCTAATGACCCCCCATCTCCCCTCAGCCCTTCAGATGCCCCACAGATTCAAGCTCTCAGTCTTCCTTCCTGCTATCAAAGCCTGCTGTTAGAACAGCTGGGACTGAATTTAAACCATTGTGACTCTCTTTCTGGAATGTTTACTTAGAAAAGCTCCTCTTAAACTGATTTTTAAAGCTCTTGATTTTTGTTAAGGCAATTTTACCTGCTACTGAGTGGGTGGGGGGGAAGGGTCAAAGGCTGAGACAAGTTCCCATGGCCTCTGAATTTAAATATATATATCCAGTAGGTAGAAAGACACCGAGAATAAGACTGTCCAAGGTTGAGAGCAACTCCAAGGGTCTCCAGGAATAAAATAATTTCAGGGGCTTCCAAGGAGCAGAATGACCTAAGGGTACTTTCATAGAATGGCAGAATTAAACAGGATTTTTTTTTATTTCTCCACAAGCATGTTTAATGAGAGTCTTATGACACTGCCTTAGTTTCTCTTTCAGGTAAACAAGATTGCTAGGATGATGTAACTTCTATTAGGTTGGACATAGAAGTGTCCTTTTTTTTTTTTAAAGAAGAAAATAGTAAAATACCAGCAATTTGATATGGTTCAACCAATTAGAAGAAGCAAATAGATATAGAGATTTAACTGATCAACAAAGTTGATAATAGTGCTCTTCCTGTATAGTTCAATGAAAGTGAATCTTTGCAGAAAGGTGAGTTGGAAAAAATTGATAAAGATCACCACCTCCAGCAGGTTTGAAAAATATGGCTTGCCTACCTATGTCAAACTGAGTAATGTCTGTGTTAAGTCAGAATTAGAAAGATGAAATTGAATATGTACTATTATTCCTGTTTGAAAATGACTTCCTGTTCTAGGGGTGCCCAGCTGTTCTTGTTTGCTTTTCTTCTTACTTTAAACACTTGCTCTGGATACTTTGTTTTACTGCCAGATTAATCCATCTCAGTCCTCTCTTCTGAGTTGTCACTGGCCTCTTTTTAAATTAAAAAAAAAAAAATAGAATTTTATTTTTTTAGTTGAAGTATAGTTGATTCATAGTATTATGTTAATTTCTGCTATACAGCAAAGTGCTTCAGTTATACATAATTCTTATTTACTATTCTTACGGTTTATCACAGGACATTGAATATAGTTCTCTGTGCTGTACTGTAGGACCTCGTTGTTTATCCATTCTATATGTAACAGCTTATATCTGCTAACCCTAACCTCCCACTGGCCTTTCAACTGTCTAGTGACATTTACAAGTGTGTGGCTTGTGAGAATAAAAGACAAACCCATTCATTATGTCCCCCAAATCTCTATGGAGCTAGAAACCAAAGCATCGTTCATTGTTTGTTTCCACAAGTGTTCTCTGAATGTCTTCTCTGCCCTAAGCATTATTCTAGGATCAGGGTATACAAAGGTACATTTTAAGAAATATGAAAACCCCCTAACCTGTTGGAATTTACATTCTATCAAAATTCCAGATAGATAACAAAATAAACATATAGTATATTATATGACAATAAATGTTCAGAAAAGTAAATAAGGAGGATGGAAAAGAAAGTGTGTGTGTGCTTAGGGAGAGGACATCAGTTTAGACTTCTCTTCCTCCCATCCACCCCCTTAATATCTTACCTTTTCTTATCTATCTTCTTCTAATTTATGATGCTATACTATAATACACACGGATATTTCCAGGTTTCTCTTTCCCCACCCTGAACAGTCCCAGTTCATTCTCCCTGTTTCTGCCAGAGAAATCTACAGAAAATAAAATCTGATCTTGTCAGTTGCTGTAATTGATCAGCAGCACAGGCTTCTCAAGCCAGGTAATTTCAAGAACCCCTCCTGGGTGAAAACAATAATCAACATCTATAGTCTGCGAAATAGGAGAGGCTGCCTCAGGAAACAAGAAATAGGCCTTTTGGAGGCATACATTTTTAACCTTAAAATTTGTGTGAATTTTTCTATAATAATTTTGATAGTCTTAAAATATTTTTTAAAGCTCTAGCTTAATTACCACCCAGATTATAGTTGTAGCCCCACTGACACCTCTACCCCAAGGCCCCCACTTCCTCCCATCCAAGAAGGTGCTGTGGATTAAACCAGTTTTGTCGAAAGTGTAGGAAATGAAGGAGAGGCTCAAGAGGATTCACTGAGTCAAGGAAGAAAGGAGGAAAGAGGAAATACATATATATATATAAATTAAAAATACATGAAGAATAAACTATATACAATTATGTATTAATTGTATTATATGTGCTGCTGCTGCTAAGTCGCTTCAGTCATGTCCGACTCTGTGCGACCCCATGGACTGCAGTCTTCCAGGCAAGAGTACTGGAGTGGGGAGCCATTGCCTTCTCCGTATTATATGTAAGTATGTATAAACATTCATTATACATTTTACACACACAAAGTGTGAAATTAAGTTCTAATAATGTTACATATTAATAGAAAAATTGTAAAATAGTCAAAAGAAAGGCAGACTGCCACGTGCAGCGCCTCATTTGGATGTGTCTGGAGTCTTGGAAGCTTGACTACCCTACGTTCTCCTACAAATGGACCTTGAGAGCTTGTTTGGAGGTTCTAGCAGGGGAGCGCAGCTACTCGTATACCCTTGACCGAAGACCGGTCCTCCTCTAGCGGGGATGGTCGTCCTCTTCGACCGAGCGCGCAGCTTCGGGAGGGACGCACATGGAGCGGTGAGGGAGGAAGGGGACACCCGCCTAGCCAGCCAGATCAGCCGAATCAACCCTGGCGATCAATGGGGTGACAGATGTCGCAACCAGATCGCCCTCACATCCGAAAAAGCGTGGTAGTTCGCGCAGTATATAAACTACAAGAAACTTCTGTCTTTAAGGATATGTCGACTTTTTCTTTGTTTTCTAAATGCCGGATCTCTAAAATATATCTTAAACTAAGGTCCAAACCTAACTAACACTTAAAAATTATTCCCTCAAATTGCAAAAATTGCTGTTAAAACGGGCTTGATTTGGAGTTGTTTGCGTATCATCCAGCATGCCTTGCAGATGGGTGGAGCATGCTAAATATTGCCGTCTCTATTGGTGAAATATTCTGGAGCCTCGCCCACCGGCGCCCTCGGGTCCCCCGGCTGCAGACCGCTCGCTGGGCGCCTTTGTGCGGTTCTGGTCACTCCGAGTGGAGCCAGGTCTGTCTCCCTCTTGTCACTCCCACCTCCCCTTCCCCCCTCTTCTTGTTTCTCGCGGCTCCGAGTCTCTCACGCTCCTTCCTCATCCTGGAATCACCCCGCATTCATCCTGTCTATCCCTGTCTCGCTCCCGCGGCCCTGTTCCTATCCCGGCAGACACGGACCCCTGGGTTGGGGTGAGAGGTCTTGCTTGGTCGGCGTGCGTATCCTTATTAACCCGTTCTGTGCAGTCCAGAGCCCTGGGTGGAAGGCAAGCTCTGATGGTCTCCCAGCGCGGACTGAGCGGCCGCGCGGAGCGCTGAGAGCCTGTCTTGGGTGCCGAGCGGTGGCCTGGGCTCAAGAAGGGCCTGGGGGCTTCTGTCCAGGGGGGACGGGGGTGTGCAGGGCCCGGGGCCACCACCCCGGGCCCTGCCCGCAGACGCACGTCTTGCGGACAATAGTAATAATTGACCCCTCCTTCTTCTGTTGCTGTGAGGCTCGAATCTGATGAGTGTGAAAGTGAATTTTTGCAGAGGTTCCATGGGTGTGGACGTCTCTTCTGCGGTCCTTGGTCTGGCCTGTACAGGCCGAATTTGGGAAATCTGAGATTTTCAAGGTCAAAGTATATGGTGTGGTGATTCTGTGAAGTCCTGTGCTGCTAGCCCAAATGTCTTTACAGGAAATAGCCCCCCGCTTCCCAAGATCCAGAATAATAAATCATAAAGCTATGAAACTATTTGAAAGGCAAAGGTGGTGGTTGTTTTTTAAGGTTTTAAAATGGTAGTCTGTTTTTATTGATTGAGGGCAAACGCAGTTTAAAAACAAAAAACAGAAACCCACAACATCACTCCTCCCCCAACCCCCACAGAACCCCCCAGTTTGTCAAAACCCTGAATATTCAGTTAGCCCCTGAATACTGGACTGAGAACGCGAAATTGAGGCTGTTCTTTTGCGAGGAGTGCTGCGTTTGTATTTCAGAAAACCTGAAAGGCCGTGATGGCCACGAAACCCAAGCTCCACTATCCCAACGGACGAGGCCGGATGGAATCTGTGCGATGGGTGTTAGCTGCTGCCGGAGTCGAGGTACCCTAGCTATACTGGTGTTTCTGCACAGATTTGTCTTATAACGTTGAGCTCTGTCCTCTCCCGGTAATATTACAGACCTGCTTCAGTGAGTCAGAAGAGTCCTTCCTCTCAAGAATTTTTCTTTTTCTAAATGGAGTGTAGTTGATGAAATTCTCTTTTACTTTAAGCCTTAATCATTTGCTTCTGATCTACCACCAGTAAGTATTTATAATGAGGAAAACAGGCATGAACCTGCAATTTGCCAATTACACCCAGAACTTGATGACTATAAAATCTCTAGGTTTAGATCTGTTTCCTATTTACTTTAGTGACTTCAGGCTTGAAGCCCCTGCATGCCCATATCCTTTGGCCCACAGTGGTTTTGGTCTTATTTTTGCTCCGTTCTTGGAGCTGTTTCTTGATAGAAACATAAAACAGATATTAGTAGTCACGATTTGGGTGCATGTCTGTGGTTGTTCCTGGGGCGACTTGTGGAAGTAACTGCTTGTCAAATGCCCCTCATTCTGAATTTGATGGATTTACTCTCATTTTAACCTGTTCCCCTCTTCTGTCTGTTTCCTGTAAACTACTAATTGGATCCAGAAGTCTGATCAAATCCAGGCTCCTTTTTCTCCTTCTCTTTTTTTTTCCCTGCCAGACTGCAGCAAAAGTGGTAGTGTGAACATGTTTCTCATATGCGACATCACGGGCACGTGACGTCAACCTGTCTCGTTTTCAGCGTTGCTGAGTGTGATCATTGTGTTTCCTTGACATCAGCCTGTTCCCACAGTATGAAGTTTTCCTCTGTTACCCTTTCAGCCACCGTCTTTGCAGCCTTGATCATCACCGTTGTTAGGGGTTACAAAATGGTGATTTTTCTATTTCTGTTATTTCACCTAAGTTGAACTGTGATTCTCTTATAAAGAGTATTTGTTCACTGGTTATGTTCTTAATTACCTTAAAGCACATTACAGTTCACTTAAGAAAAGCAGAATAAATGCTTGATTCTTTCTATCAATTTTCAGAATAATGAGTCATTACCCTACCAAACTCCAAAGGTGATAAATGAACATAGTTGGGTTTGGGGTTTTGTTTTTTATTTATTGGTTTGGTTAGGCTTTGGTTTCCTTGCCTGTCATTATATCTCACCACATAGCATTTTACAGTTTTCTGTTAGTTGATACCATTTTTATATACAGATTCTGATTTCTGACTTCTCTTGAGAAGTTGGAAGATCTGATGCTCCTAGGGCCTCATTTTCATAGGGCAGCCGTTGCTGACTCTAAGAGGGACAGCCCCTGCAGATGGACCTTTCTAGTTTATGTAGTCTCCACCATTCCCTATGATCTCAGAACACTTTCTCTAGTTGTGTTGAGAAGAGAGGGCAACAGTTCTTGATCCCTTGACTTGAGCCTGTTTGGCTTGTTTATGTCACCTGTCTGACCCTGTGTGCTTCTGAGCTTGCAGTTGCTGTCTTGTATATGTAGATACTGGAAGCCCTTGTCCGAATCCCTTCCTCCCTAGCTTCATTCTGTGCTTCCTACTCAGCTGTGGGTCAGGATTCTTGGTTACACTCATAGCAACCCAACCCTAAGTAAGTTAAACAAAAGGGAGCATGAGTCCTATTATCCACCTCCCCCAGACCAGGCAGGCAGGTAGGGTAGGGTACTTACTTAGCCCAGTGTGGGGCATGGGTCTCAAGTCCACTCTGACCAGGTTCTCTAACCAGGAGAAAGACTGGCCTCCCTCATGAGGGCTGACCACGTGGTTTACAGGAGCAATGCCCCAAAGTTGGTTTCAGGGATCCCTCCCATGTCTGTGCCCAAAGACATTTTCAGCCACATCTGTGTTCAGTCAGGTCTGCAATAGTCAGGAGGGCCGGGCTACAGCAGCTGGGTGAGTTCGTGATTTCCAGGGTCACAGTGTCAGGTAGAGCCTGACATGTAAAGCACACACATCCCAGTAACCAGGTGCCTCACACCTGCTGGGAGGCAGCCTGGCCTAATTCCAGGAGTCAGCATCTTCCAACTCATACTTGGTTTGAGTCCTCAGACCCTGCTGTGTCCTGGATGCTGCGTCTTGGCTGCTTGGAGCTTCATTTGCCCAAAGACTCCCCAAACCCGGTCAGATCCTCCTTGTGAAGAGGGGGAATGAACAGTGTAAAAGAGAAGACATAAAGAGACACAGATGCGTAGAACAGTCTTTTGGACTCTGGGAGAGGGCCAGAGTGGGATGATTTGGGAGAATGGCACTGAAACATGTATAATATCATATGTGAAATGAATCGCCAGTCCAGGTTCGATGCAGGATACAGGATGCTCGGGGCTGGTGCACTGGGATGACTCAGAGGGATGGTACGGGGAGGGAGGTGGGAGGGGGATTCAGGATGGGGAACACGCGTACACCCATGGCGGATTCATGTTGATGTATGGCAAAACCAATACAATATTGTAAAGTAATTAGCCTCCAATTAAAATAAATAAACATATTAAAAAATAACCAAAAAAAAAAAAGAGAGAGAGAAGACTTGAAGGCCACACACTCCTCATTCAGGACTTCTGGGCAGTTCGCTCAGAAGAAGAGGGTGTGTGGAGAGGGAGGGAGTGCATGATGTGGATGGGGGCACGTCTCCAGAGGATCCCCTGGGGGACCAGCACCCCGTCAGGGAACAGAGACCGCTGATTGTGTGGACAGAAACCACACACTGTCTGTCCTTACAGCCCCGGGGCAGCCCCCAGACAGTCTCCAGCTCCTCCACGCTCAGCCTCGTGCGCTTTTTACCTTCCTCCGTCTCCCGCCATCTCACCTCCTGTTCCGGTGCCAGTTTCTTCTTACAGACCAATAGTATTATAAAGTTTGACATGAGAGAGTTTCTCTAGTGAGAGAGAGCATGCATTTTGCTACATGTTCCCAGGAGTCAAAAACCAGAATCGGAGGCATTTGGAAGGAATTAAAAAGAAATTTTATTGAAGTATATTTGATTTATACTATTTCAGGTGTACAGCAAAGTGATTCAGTTATAAATATTTTTGAGATTCTTTTCCGATATAGGTTATTACAAGATACTGAATGTAGTTCTCTGCACTATACATTAGATCCTTGTTGTTTATCTATTTTGTATATCTGCTAATACTACTAATATTTTGTATATCTGCTAATCCCAAACCCCTAATGTGTCCCTCCTGCGCCCTCTTCCCCACACTGGTAACCATAAGTTTGTGTACTGTGTCTGAACGTGTTTCTATTTTATAAACAGGTTCATTTGTGGCATTTTTTTTCAAGATTTCACATATAAATGGTGTCAGATGATATTTTTCTTTGACTTACTGCATTTAGTATGTTAATCTCTAGGTCCATCCACGTTGCTTGGAAAGGCTTGGTTTTTTTTTTTTTCATGCACATTCCTGGTCTCTCCCAGCTATTGGACGTGAATCTTTGAGGGATGGGCCTGGGTTCTGGCACATACACACGCTTTCTCATGTGCTTTATACATGATCAGGCTCATTAAAGTGTGAGAGCAGTGGTGCAGTGGAAACACCTCGGCATCACAGCTGACCGCCTGAGCATTCAAACGCCCAGAACATTCTTACCCTGAGGCTACTGTTTCCTGGGCGCCAGATGGAGTGCCTCTAGGGGCACCGAGGCCCTCTTCTCACACAGGAGGGCTGGGAATAGGAGAAGCCATGCCTTCACCCCATCATCTTGATGCCCCTCTGGTCGACTAGGTGAGGTAGACGAAAGAATGGCCAGGCCTGTGCTGCGGCTCTGTCCTTCCTGGGATGACATGGGGTGAGGGGCAGCGCAAGGCACAGGCTCGACTGGGAACCACCCAGAGACTTGGGGCCTCAGTGGGCATGAGAAGGACATCAGTATATTCGAGCATGTTGTATATGTCACAAGAAAAGGGACTTTCCAGTGTTTCTTTTCCTCCCAAACTTTTAGTTTGGAAACTTTAAAACTTACAGAAAAGTTGTAATAGTAAAATGGATACCTTTCAACTAAACTCACCAGGTGCTAACATTTTGCTGTTTGCCTCCTTCCTTCGTCTGTCTCTGCTTTTTTTTATTCTTAATCATTTGAAAGTAAGTTGCAGACATCAGCATGTGTCTTCCTGTTAAAAAAAATAAAATTGTCCCCATAACTGTAATATCATTGTCACAACTAAGAAAATAACATCAGTTTTACAACATATTATATACAACCCAAATTCAGAAGTTGCCTCTTGTGCCCCAAATGTCTATATAGCTGTTAAATGTATCTCTTTAGTAGTTATAACTACCACTCCCTCATCCAAGATCTAATCAAGATTTAGACACTTGGTGGTTGTCTCTAGTCTCTTTTCATCTAGAGCAGAATCTACATTTTGTTCTTTTCTTTCATACTCTTCACTTAACAGAGAAGGAATGTGTGATGGAGGAATTGAATCTCTTGTATGAATTTCTGCCAAGAGAAATGAAGAGTCAGTAATGTGACTTGGAGGCCAAATGGCCTAAAGAATTTTCAGAGGAGGTTTACCTAGCTACAGTCGAATCCCTTGTAAATAAAGATTTGCCCTTGAGAGCAGGGCTCATGCTTTCAGTCGGGAAGTAGATGGATGTCTAGGAAAACGGGAGCCAGACAAGTGATGAAGACCACAGAGCGGGAGCCGCAAAGGCAGAAAGTCTGTCCCCCCCAACTGGCTTCCAAACCTGCGCATCCTGGAGGAGCTTAAAAAAAACAGTTCTGGAGGTTGGAAAGAGTGCAGACCATTTGTATACTGCAGAGTGTTGCACATTCTGGATACGCCCCCGTCTCACCTTACAGCTCCGTCCAGGTTAAACTGGTTGGGATGCTGTTTCTGCAGGTCGCTGTATCTTCACTGTCCCAGCAGAGAGCGTGGGATGCCTCAAGGTGGCCCCAGTGGAGAACTGAGCTTGACCACTTGGGTAGGTGGATGGTGGGATTTCCACATCTGCAGAGACATTTTTTCTTTGTCATAATAAGTAACCTGCGGGATGATGCTTTGTGTAAATACTCTATGCCCAATGACCCAACGATTTCAGCATCTTGATCCTTATCAGAGTCAGTTATTACATTATAGGGTGAAAATTGGTGGTTTTCTAATTTTATCATTAATTAGGAACAATTCTGCATTAATTAGTGCTAATTCTGGAAAAGAGAGCTTTCTTTCTTCTTTTTTTTTTTGAATCATCATTTATGGACACAAGGATTTTTTTGGTTGATCCTTGGACTGCAAGGAGATCCAACCAGTCCATTCTGAAGGAGATCAGCCCTGGGATTTCTTTGGAAGGAATGATGCTAAAACTGAAACTCCAGTACTTTGGCCACCTCATGTGAAGAGTTGACTCATTGGAAAAGATTCTGATGCTGGGAGGGACTGAGTGCAGGAGGAGAAGGGGACGACAGAGAATGAGATGGCTGGATGGCATCACTGACTCAATGGACGTGAGTCTCAGTGAACTCCGGGAGTTGGTGATGGACAGGGAGGCCTGGCGTGCTGCGATTCATGGGGTCGCAAAGAGTCAGACACGACTGAGCGACTGATCTGATCTGATTCTCATCTATGCCTGATATCACTTGAATTGTCCCAAACGTGGCTAGGGCTTTGACATATATCTGTTTGTCTTTGAGTACATCCTCACTTTTTGACATAACAGAATCAAATTTTACCCCTGGGAGCCCAGGGATATTTAGAAACCAAGATATGGGTACTGAGTATGTTCTTTCTGTCTGTTTTTTGGGCAGTTTAACTTGGTATTTTTGGTCCTAAAACCATAATGACATTTCCCTTCTTTTTTGGGGGGGGTGTCTTTTTTAATTTAGTTTGACGAAGAATTTTTAGAAACAAAAGAACAGTTGCAGAAGTTGCAGGATGGTGAGTATAAAAATGTATTACTGTCAATAATGCTGATTTTTTAATGTCGATAATGCTGATTTAAGTGGAAGGACAAAGATTCAGCTGACACTAAACGTCCAGAACAGTATCCTAAAACCAGATAAGCAAGAGGGAACAGTGGCCGAAATTGCTAGAAAATCACTTGATTTTCAGTAGTTCTATAAAAGCCAATCAGAGGGGGAGTAGTTCTTCCCTCTGTCCACTGAGCAGCCCTTTTCCATCTCTCTCTCCTCCCCGACCTTCCTCTGCCTTTTCCCCTCTTTCTTCTACTCCCTCATCCCTTCCCTCCTCAATTTCCACCTCTTACATATTACCTGAAGCATCTGCTTGAAGTGTGCAGATAAAAGTCCCCGTTTACACTGGGCTGCTTTCTCAAGTAAGTACCAAACGGATGAGACAGCAGTGAAAGGCCTGCCTTTAACTCCTGGTCCCACCCTCCCTCCACACCCAGACCCCTGTAAGCAGCTTCCTTCCTTGCCATCAGCAGGGTCCTGAGGCCCAACTCAGGGATCCCTGGAGAGGGACCAGCTCTGCAGGGCTGTGATGTCTCCATCAGGAGTGACACTGCGCATATGCTGAGTATACATCTGCCCTCAACCCGCCTCAAGCCCTCCAGGACTGGGCTGTGTGCTATGCTTGTGACTCTTCCTGGGGTTTGGTGTAGGTAAAGGGTTTGAGACAGTCTTCTTGAAGAAAGTAAGGAGTGACTTTTTGACCGGTGACTGCGTATTTGGCAGTAGGTGGGCTGTGGGCGTGGATGCCTGTACGTTGGGCTTCATCATCAGACTGACCAAGTGACACAGTCATAGACATTCTACACAGATGGGTTGTTGTGTTCTACACTGGCCGTTGCAGGAGCCACCAGCCATACGTGACTCCTGAGCACTTGTGTCCATGGGGACGAAGGAAGTGACTTTTAAATTTTTCAAAAGTTTTAGGACTTTGCTGGTGACTCAGTGGTTAAGACTCTGCACTTCCACTGCAGTGGGGCTTGGAATCAATCTCCACTCAGGGAGCTAAGATTCTGCATGCCCCATGGCACAGGCACAGCCAAAAAAAATATTAAGCTTTAAAATTTTTAATTGATTTAGAGTTCCCTGGTGGCTTAGTGGTTAGGATTCTAGGCTTTCAGTCTTGTGGGCCCAGGTTCAATCCCTAATCAGGGAACTAAGATCCTGCAAGCTGCATGCCTCAGCCACACACACACACACAAAAATAAAAAGTTCAATTTAAATTAAGGCTTAATTATACGCATGCCACTACTGGCTACTGTATTGGCCAGCACAGCTCTGTAAAGAGATGTCTTCACTGTGTTACCCCTCACCCCTTACACTGAGACTAAGTGTTTTTCCTGGGGTGAAAATTGAAAGGTTTATGTCCATGCTAGTTTTAAGTCTTGTTTTATGGCTAAATCAGCACCCCTGAATGAAGTTGGGGGAGCTTTACACTATTTCTTAAGGCTGTGGCCCCATTCAGCAGAGTATTTTTTGAGGGATGGGGGAAAGGGGAGAGAGCACGTCTAACTCCGGGCTTCCGTTCCCAGGTAACCACCTGCTGTTTCAGCAAGTGCCAATGGTTGAAATCGACGGGATGAAGCTGGTGCAGACCCGGAGCATCCTCCACTACATCGCAGACAAGCACCATCTCTTCGGCAAAGACCTCAAGGAGAGAACCCTGTACTGTGGCTCCTCCGGGGTGTTCTCAATTGTACCTCTAGCAATGCTTAGCTCATTAGCCATCCTCCACAGCCCCCTGGTCCACTGCATGTCCTGTATTGTTAGTACAAACAAGGAACAAACCTCCAGAAAGGTCATCAAGACCACTTGGAAAGTCAGTACAGAGAGTCTGAGTAAAAATGAGGGGAAAGGATTGAATTTGGGTATTAGAGACTGTGTCTGGGGTGTGGTGAGGTTTCTGCATCCTTAAATGTTTTGATTTTATTTTTTTTTTTACTGTTCTTGCAAATCTATTATCACTGAGTATTAGGGAATCAGAAGCTGCTGTGACATTCAAGGCCCAGAATACTGTGCACTGGCTTATAATTTGAACTCAGAGCCTGGTCTTTGTACCTCCTGGATCATGTCCCTGGGCAAAGTGTTAGGCTCTAGTGTCCTGATGAGTTTCCAGTGTGATGAGGGTTCTAATAGTATATTCCTCATAATGCTGTAGGATTCAATGAAATATTAGATGTAGGGTATTTAGCACCACTCCTCGTACACACCAAGTATTCTGTAAATGGTACCCACTATTTTTACAAATGTGAAGTTGTACCCATACTGAGCATGGGTGAAAGGACATCCATGACTCTGGTACTTCGAGATTTGTGATGGGTTTCTCTGAAGAAGTTTTCTGATTTATAACTAGAATTGACTTTGCATCTTTGCTGTTAAGGGACAGGTGGAGATGAATGCTTCTTGATATTTAAGTAGCCCGAGCTGTAAGAGAAAAGCATTCTGGATATTTAGCTGTGGGAGCCAATGAGGGGCCACTGAGAAAATGCTTTGTGTGTGTGTTTTGAAGGATTGACATGTATGTGGAGGGGACCCTGGATCTTCTGGAACTGCTTATCATGCATCCTTTCCTCAAACCAGACGATCAGCAAAAGGAAGTGGCTAATATGGCCCAGAAGGCTATAATTAGATACTTTCCTGTGTTCGAAAAGGTAGGTGGCAGCTAAGCCTGTGGAGACAGCATCACCAGACCACAAAACACCCCTCTTCTGCTCAGGCAGAGTAAAAGCTGAGCCCTGCAAGACCAGCCCTCTGGGTTCCAAAGAGCTGACGGTTGCGTCAGCACAAAGCCAGCATGTCTTGGAGCCTCCCCTACTCTTCCAGAGTCTTCCGTGCTCTCTGGCCAAGATACAGGCTCACCTCTGTATGCACTGTCATTGCATGCCTTTGCCAGGTGGCACCCTGTACAGGACACAGGAGAGCAGAAGCCAGCTCCTTCCTTCCTTCTTTCGTTCCATCCTACTTGATAGTTGGATATGAAGAGAAGAACCGTGGCTGTTTTATTTCTCTTCCCTTTTGTTCTCTTTCTTGTCTCATTACGGTATCTGTTTTACTGAACTTCAACTCCTCCTCTCTTTTCCTCAATGGAGAAGGATTATTTTAAATGCCTCAGTTAAAAAACAAGAGCAAGTAAAAGCCGGGAATTGGCAGATTTCCTCTGGCCATTGACGTGGACGTAGATAAGAAGGAAGAGAGGTGCTTTCTGAGTGTTTCTGCCCTTGGTTTCATGGTCTCTTGCCTGCAGGAACTTTGTGAATGTAAAATAGGATGATGCAGAAATGGGCTGTGGTGAGGGAGGAACAGGTGTCTCGGATAAGGGTCACTGCCAGCTTCTGTCTCCCTGTGAGTCAGACTACGTCAGAACTCCGCCAAACATACGGGCTAAAAGTTATTACTTTCTTATCTAGTTAGTTATTTATAGCTACACTGGGTATTTGTGGCTGCACACCGGCTTTCTCGGGTTGTGGTGAATGAGGGCTACTCTCTAGGTGTAGCGCGTGGGCTTATCATCATGGTGGTTTCTCCCGTTGCCAAGCTCTAGGGTGCGTGGGCTTCAGTAGTTGAGACACGAGGGCTTAGTTGCTCCGCAGCACGTGGAAACTTCCCAGACCAGGGATCAAACTCGTGTCCCCTTCATTGACAGGCAGATTCTTACCCACTGGACCACCAATCCTGTTACCTTCTTTTTACACATAATGAAATAGAACCACAGAGAGACTTCATGACATGCCTAAGGTGGGAGCCAGGACTGGAACTCTGGCCTCTGACTACATTCCAGACTCTGTCTTTCTCCAGTCTGGCTCCAGTCACTCTGTTTGATTTGGAATCATCTTAGAGTCCCTCTCTCTCTCTCATACACACACACATGCACGCACATACACATATCTGCAAAGGGGCTCTCCCCTGGTCTCCCCCTGTTCCTTGCTTCTTTCCAATCGCCATCTATTCCTGTGAATCTCCGCACCTAACCCTCAATATGGGAGTCAGGATGAATTCTCATTCTTTTAATTTTCTTGGTCTTGAAAGTGAAGTGAAAATATTAGTCGCTCCATCGTGTCTGACTCTTTGCAACTCCACAGATTGTAGCCTCTGTCCATGGGATTCTCCAGGCAAGAATACCAGAGTAGGCAGCCATTCCCTTCTCCAGGGGATCTTAGATGTTAAAGGAAGCCTGCTTTTTTTTTTTTCTTCTTCACTGTCGTGTCTAGTTTACGACTGTGAGTCCTGACAGTCATAGAAACACAGAACTGGGAAATAGATTAGACTCCTTGGACAGGACCAGTGGCTTACTTCTTACATCCTTCCCACCATCTCCTGAATGCATCAGGACTAATTCTTTTCTGCTGACGCATTTACAGAATAGCTGTATCCTTTTAAAGCACCAGATGCTATATCCAGAATTAATACTTCCTTCTGCTTTTCAGGGTCTCATTCTGTTATAAAGCAGAGACCTATGGATGCTGTCATTTCTACACCTTTTTTGCTCATTCTCTCTTAGGGAACTTCCTCTTAGTTGATGTTATTTGTAAAAAGATAAAAGAAAAAGGCCATGGTTTCAGCTCTTAGATGCTGCACTGATTCCATAGCTATATTAGTTTCTCCATGTCTACCATTGTAACCGATGTAAAACATTTATACCCTGCAGGTTTTACGGGGTCATGGACAAAGGTTTCTTGTTGGTAATCAGCTGAGTCTTGCAGACATAATTCTACTCCAGACCATTTTGGCTCTAGAAGAGAAAATTCCTAATATCCTGTCTGCCTTCCCTCACCTCCAGGTAAATAAACTAATGTTTTAGAAGATTGACCCACAACTCTTAGGCCTTCCTTCAATGTCTGTTGATTGATTGGCTCTGTGTGTGTGTATGTAATATTTTTGGTTCTCATTATGGTGGTGGTGTTGTGCAGTCTCTGAGTTGTGTCCAACTGTTTTGTGACCCCATAAATTGTACCCTGCCAGGTTCCTCTGTCCATGGGATTTCCCAGGCAAGAATCCTGGAGTGGGTTGCTATTTCCTTTCCTTCTCCAGGGGATCTTCCAGATCCAGGGATCAAACCTGCTTCTGGCAGGCAGGTTCTTTACCACTGAGCCATCGGGGAAGCTAGATTCTAGTTATTAAAATGAAATGAAAGTACAGACTTGAAATTGGTTTTCTGGTTCCCAGGCCCTTAGAGCTGAGCAGTTGTTTACACATGAAAGAAGTTGTCTCTCGACTTTGCTGCGTGACTACACTCTTGGAACAAATTCCATACTAGAGTTTTTGTTAATATTAGTGACATATGTGTGAATACTTCTGTATAATGTTTGTACACATGCTTAATTAAGGCTGTGCTTTGTACACAGGAGACATTTGGTAAATGGTAGCTTTTTAAGTAAATGACCTCTTTATTTTGAAAGATTTTATTAGAATAATTATAGACAATGGATGTTCAGTTCCCATATAATTTAGAATTTTTACCAGATCAAATGGATTTTTCCTCTCAATTACTGAAAATTGTTAAGATTTGACTCTATGAATGAAAACAGATTTCTTTTTCTTCTTTGCAGTTTACATGAATATCTGGTGTCTTGAACCCTACGTTACAAAAATGCAACTGGCCATCGTCCACACATAGCTGGAAAGAGAATTCATTTGTTAATAGAAGTAAAAATGTCCAAGGAAGCTGAACCTTAAAATGTAACTTGTACTGTCTGATGAATTTTAAAAGTATTTCTATTTAAACTTTCTTCTTAGAGCAATATATTTGAGGTACTTAAATGGCACCCCACTCCAGTACTCTTGCCTGGGAAATCCCATGGACGGAGGAGCCTGGTGGGCTGCAGTCCATGGGGTCTCGAAGAATTGGACACGACTGAGCGACTTCACTTTCACTTTTCACTTTCAGGCATTGGAGAAGGAAATGGCAACCCACTCCAGTGTGCTTGCCTGGAGAATCCCAGGGACGGCGGAGCCTGGTGGGCTGCCGTCTATGGGGTCACACAGAGTTGGACACGACTGAAGCGACTTAGCAGCAGCAGCATGTATTTTTTGTCCTTCTTTTTTCTTTAAGCAAGTATAATCCCATTCTAAGTATCTTTTTTATTTTGCTGTCTCTGAAAAAAGTTGACATCGTGGTGTGGATTTGCATAAAGCCTGGTCTAGATCCCAGCCACTGTGGCAGATTGTAAATAATACCAACAGATCAGCCCCTCAACAGATGTTGGATTATGGCTCTGTTTGGATCCCTGTAACAAATATTTATTGCAGACACTTTGATGGGCCATTTTGCAGCACCGTATTTTCATAAAATGGCTCAGCCAGTAAAGAATCCACCTACAGTGCAGGAGACCTGGGTTTGATACCTGGGTTGGGAAGATACCCTGGAGAAGGGAACAGCTACCCACTCCAGTATTCCGGCCTGGAGATCGCCATGGACTGTATAGTCCATGGGGTCGCAAAGAGTCGGACATGACTGAGCAGCTTTGAAGTTCAAGTTCAATTTTAGCCTTGAACTTTTGCGTTTTCTCTTTTCAGGAGTACACAGTGAAAATCAGTAATATCCCTACAATTAAGAAATTCCTTGAACCTGGCAGCAAGAAGAAGCCTCCCCCCGATGACATCTACGTGAGAACCGTGTACAACATCTTCATGCCATAGGACAGCAGTACAGCTGTGACTGAGCACTGCCCCCAGAGATTGATGTGTCCACAGTAGTGTCTTAATTGAAGCCAGGCTGCCGTGATCCAGCTCTGTCGTGGTGCTGTGTATATTGTTCCTAAGTTGGTCTTTCATGTCCTAATATCTCTTTGAGAAACATCGACCTGTTTTTTTGGTCCAGTGAGTGATTGTTACAGGACCTCTTCTGAAATATTTTTGGAGAGATCAGCCTTTAAGTTAGATCTGCTCTGTCTGTTCATTTCCTGGTACAGGGATGGGTAGGACCTTGTATCGTCTGTCCCCTGAGCTTTTGTCCTCTCCTTATCCCATTCTAAACTCCCTCCAGTCTCTTCCTGTTTTTAGTGTCTAATAACAATGGAGTTTTTACTAGATAGTAACTCTCCTCTGAGCTATAATAGATCCGTGGTAGTGATGAATGCCTTTGATATTCACTAAAATAAAGGATTTACAAATCATTGCCCTGCTGCTAGAATTTTTAAGTTAAATTATTTGGAATATATAATGCATTCACATGGTTCAAAAATCAAAAATATACAAAAGGCTATACAAGAACTTCCATGGTGGCCCAGTGGTTAAGAGTCTGCCTACCAATGAAGGGGACACAGGTTTGATCCCTGGTCCCGGACCTAAAATCCCACATGCCATGGAGCAACTAAGCCCACGCACCACTACTACTGAAGCCTATGTGCTCTAGAGCCCATGCTCCACAACGAGAGGAGCCACCTCAGTGAGAATCTCACCCACTGCAACCAGAGAGTAGCCCCTGCTCGCTGCACCTAGAGAAATCCCGTGCGCAGCAACAAAGACCCAGCACAGCCAAAAATAAATGAACTTATATTGTTGGAAGTGTTTCCAGCTCTGCCTCCCAGTTCTTTTCAGTTCTGCTCCCTGCAGGTAAACATCATTATCCTTTGTATATCCTTCCAGTTATATTTGACATAAGTGTAAGAAAATATGAATATATATAACTTTTATCCTGTTATTACCCAAATGGTTATTTAGGGACTTCTAGTTTTTTTTGCACTTCAGAACTAAAAGTATGACTTAGTACTGTTTTAAACATGTATTGACTTGCATCTTAAATATTAATTGAGCTCCTATTATGTGCCAGGCAGGGTGCCAGAAGGCAAAACCCTAAAACAGAGCCCTGCTTTAGAAAAAAGTCACCACGCAGTAGGCAAGATAGATGCATCAATAGCAGAAGTAATTTTAGAAAAGAAAAAATTGCCACTCGAGAGTAGCTAATACTTGGGAATTTAAAAACTGGAGAAAGGCAAGTATTTGATCCGCGTCTCATAAAGAAAACACACTCATTTCTTACTGCAAGAGGGATTTCTGCCCAGATGTAAAGAAACAGTCCCGAGGTGACCCTTCATGCCTGTCACAATCAATGCAAGCCCCTTGGAGTTTTATTAGAGGAAAATCCAACACATGTGGAGATGGTTTTCTGCCTTCACATTTTTACAATTTGAACACTCAGTCATCACTCAGATACTTAGAACTGCTGAAGGAGCAAGGGCTGGCAGCAGGTGCATCACCGGGCAGGCCTGGGGAGCACTGGTGTCCAGGCTGATGCTCCCACCAGCCTCCTGGGAGCAAAGGAACAAAAAAGAAGAAACTGAATGGGTGTGGGGGTGGGGATGCAGAAAGAGTCACCTTCCCACGTACAGGTCGGCCTTGGCTTCAGGAAGCTGATCTCTAAGCCTTGGAATCTCTCTTACCATTTACTATTCGGAGACATGCCTGATAGGAGTATCTTTGTTTGCCAGGGGCCCTGGGCCAGGTAGATAACAACGGCTATATGATTTCAAGCATAGGCTTTGAGCCACGGCAAACATGGAATGGAGGACGGGGCTCTGGGTCATGTGGTGTCAGCCCCACTCTGGAGGGGGCTGGAGACAGATCAGCCACGTGGGTGGTCAGTCATGCCCATGTGATGGAGCTCCAATAAAACCCTGGACTTCCGGTTCTGCCGAATGAGGACATCTGGACACTCTGAGCCTGGAACCCTTCTGGACTCAGTCCTGTGCATCTCTTCCCTTGACAGATTTTCATCTGTGTCCTCTCCGTAGTAAACCGTTGCTGTGAGTATGACCATTTTCTGTGAGTTCTGTGAGTCTTTCCAGCAGACTGTTCGGGCATGAGGCCGTTTGGGGGACACTCCGAGGGCTTTCCAGGTGGCACTAGTGGTACAGAACCTACCTGCAAGTGCAGGAGAAGTAAGAGACATGGATGTGATCCCGGGTCAGGAAGATCCCCTGGAGTAGGAAATGGCAGCCCACTCCAGGATTCTTGCCTGGAGAATTCCATGGACAGAGGAGCCTGGCGGGCTACAGTCCGTGGGGGTCACAAGAGTCAGACACGACTGAACAATTAAACCACCACCACCGTGAACCTGCCGTTGGTGTCAGAGCAAGGACGGTCTTGGATTGCTCCCTTCCAATGCTTCGGTGAGGGCAAACACTTTACCCTCACTCGGAGATTAATTTACACATGGGACCAGACACTGACTTGGTAACAAGATCTCTGTCGTTGAGTTGTGTAAGACAGCAGGAAATGGGAGCTGTTATATGACTGGGTGGGATTTCAATACCCAGGGCCATTGCCTGATAATATTATTCGAGCAGATCAGAAGCCATTGTGCAAACAGTGCTCTGGGGATTTTAATTCTCTCGGACACAAGGGGGCCCTCAAGGCTGGCTCTTGGAGAAGACAACCAGTGAGGAAGTTGGGTCTGTGCTGAATTGGAGGATTAGTGAAAATAAAGACAAAAGCCAAGCTGCCTCCAGTGAAGACAGGTTCCCATACCGCTCTGCTCAGGGTTATACGACCTTAAATCATTCAGTTCACTTCCCATGTTGGAGACAAGCTCCCCCTCCCCCATCCTGCACAAGTGCAGTTTCCTGGCCTTGTCACAAGCTTTTTGGGGGGTCCAGACCTTTTAGTCTCAACAGCCTCCACCATCCCATCTTCACAAGCCGCCAGACTCTGGTAAAAGAGCCAGGAGGTCAGGCAGCAGACGGTTGTCCTCAAAGATGTCAGCATGCTGTGTTCAGGAAGGAATCAGACGTGTGAGGCAGGGAGACAGGGCAGAGGGGGCCCATGAGGCTCACGGGCTACACCCCACAGCAGCTGAGCCAATGGGGTGAAAGGGCACCCCGGGGGTAAACGGGGCACTTGTGGGGGCTCCAGTGTCCTCTGGGACAAAAGGAGGAGCTGAACGGTGTGGGGTTCTGGTGTCTGTCAGAGGAGGAGGTGCAGCACCTAATGAGCCCAGGACCCAATATCAGCTGCTTAGAGGGCTTTGGCAGACTGGGTGCCCAAAGGAACCCGTGACACTCCTGCCTGGGTCCCTGAGGAGGGTGGGTATGGAAGGGCCTGTGGATGCAACAGCAGAAGGTGAATTCCAGCCTCTGCAGCAAATGGCTACCAGCCCAGGCTCTCGTACTTGCTGGTGTTCCCACTTTGTTGTATGTGCATTTTATTCCTTTACCCAAATTGTCTGCCCAGAAGATTCCGTGGCGGGATCCTTGTTCCATCAGCTTCAACGTTCCCACTAAGGGAATCTTCTGATCATGAACTCGGTGGCCCAACCCCGCACCCCATGTTTCTTTCTCATCATCCATCTCATCTCTCATGTTCTCATCATTTTATTTTCTTCAAAGCACTTGACACCCACCATCAATCTCTCTGTTTAATCAATCTGTGTCTTTAAAGTGGGTTTCTTACAGAAAACCAAAAATAGGGTCTTGTTTTAAAATCCACTCATGAATGTTTACAACATTCATATGGAGCTCTGTATCACGGTCACAGGTGTAAAGCCTTATATGGAGGCCACACAGGTGGAGCCCTGCACCAAGGTCATCTCCGAACTGACCAAGTCCCACAGTAACCATTGCCATGAGCCTCCCTGATCTAAACTGGCCAGCTCCCTTACCCCATATTAGGAAAATATACTCACCCAATTACCCACCCTATAGCACCCTAACTAATCACCTAATGCTACCCTTCCAGCAGGAATTTTCTGTCTTGAGACTATAAAAATTGGCTACTAATCCATGAAAGGAGTCAGCTCTTCCTTGAGCCAGCCCGCTGTTCTAACAGTATCTCCTGCTTTAATAAACTGTATACTCCTCTCATTCTGCCTCTAGAATCTGTGTCTAGAGATTCTTTTCCAACTTGTGCACAGACCACGGCAATTCACATTTAAAGTGATTATTGATGTGGTTGCATTAATCTCTACTCTTTTCTTTTTTGTGTGACTCTATTTGTTGCCTTGGTTCTTCACCCCCCACTGTTTTTGCTTTGTCTTCTACTCTTTTTCTGCCCTGTTTTAATTGAGCATGTTATATAATTCTATTTTTTCTCCTTTCTTAGCATGTCAATTATAGTTTGTATTTGTCTAGTTTTAGTGGTTGTTCTGAAGTTTGTAATATTTATATACAACAACACTAAGGCCTCTTCCAACAACACTGTATCACTTCACAGGTGATGCAGGTACCTTATCAGTTCAGTTCAGTTGCTCAGTTGTGTCTGACTCTTTGCGACCCCATGGACTGCAGCACACCAGGCTTCCCTGTCCATCACCAACTCCTGAAGCTTACTCAAACTCATGTCCATCGAATCAGTGATGCCATCCAACCATCTCGTCCTCTGTCGTCCCCTTCTCCAGCCTTCAATCTTTCCTAGCATCAGGGTCTTTTCCAATGAGTCAGTTCTTCGCATCAGGTGGCCAAAGTATTGGAGTTTCAGCTTCAGCATCAATCCTTCCAATGAATATTCAGGACTGATTTCCTTTAGGATGGACTGGTTGGATCTCCTTGCAGTCCAAGGGACTCTCAACAGTCTTCTCCAACGCCACACTTCAAAAGCATCAATTCTTAGCGCTCAGCTTTCTTTATAGTCCAACTCTCACATCCTTACATAACTACTGGAAAAACCATAGCCTTAACGAGATGGACCTTTGTTGGCAAAGTAATGTCTCTGCTTTTTAATATGCTGTCTAGGTTGGTCATAACTTTTCTTCCAAGGAGTAAGCGTCTTTAAATTTCATGGCTACAGTCACCATCTGCAGTGATTTTGGAGCCCCCAAAAATAAAGTCTGTCACTGTTTCCACTGTTTCTCCATCTATTTGCCATGAAGTGATGGGACCGGATGCCATGATCTTAGTTTTCTGAATGTTGAGCTTTAAGCCAACTTTTTCACTGTCTTCTTTCACTTTCATCAAGAGTCTCTTTAGTTCTTCGCTTTCTGCCATAAAGGTGGTGTCATCTGTGAATCTGAGGTTATTGATATTTCTCCCGGCAGTATTGATTCCAGCTTGTGCTTCATCCGGCCTGGCATTTCACATGATGTATTCTGCACATAAGTTTAAATAAGCAGGATGACAATATACAGCCTTGACGTACTCCTTTTCCTATTTGGAACCAGTCTGTTGTTCCATGTCCACTTCTAACTGTTGCTTCTTGATCTGCATACAGACTTCTCAGGTACCTTATAACTGCTTATAATTCCTCCGTCCTACCCCTTATAACACTGTTGTCATAGATTTCTTTTATCCGTAAGCTATAATCATCTGATACATTGTTGGCATTATTATTTTGAACACCTCGCACTTATTTGCTTATATATTCATACAGCCTGTTTTCCCCAACTAGAATGTAAGCAGTACCACCAATGCAGGAATTGAGTCTGACATATGTAACATCGTAGACCCTGGGACTAAAACAGTACCAGGCACAGAGCGGTACTCAGTAAATATTTGTTGCATGAGCCAGTGGAATCTTTCTTTCAACTTACTTGAGTAACCTGATCTAACATCCAAACAATGGATGTAAAGTGAAGCCCTAGAGGTATGTACAAACTCGAATGCTCATTGGCCAATCCCTTGAAGGGGTAGAGCATTCAATTAGAAAAGAAAGGGGTATAAATCCTCACGTAATCCCCCTGAAGCACCCCAGAGAGGAGATCCAGGAAGAGATAAGGTTAGTGGTGAAGTTCTTATCTGTTCTTTTTAGGCTTGGTTGAATAGTTTATTTTGTGACCAAATTTGTCACTTGTAGTCAGAAATTTTTGTGATTTTATGGTTAATGACTATTATTTACTTTTATTTTTGTTGAAGTATAGTTGATTTAAAATGCTGTTCCAGTCTCTGCTCTACAGTAATGACTATTTCTAAACTTGCTTATATCAAACAAAAGGAATGGGTATTTTTTTCTGCAGAGTAGATACACCTATGAAAATGAAATAGCATATGTACATCTAAACAAGGCCTTTGAAGACTATCATTTCGATGCATGAAATGTGCATTATGTCAGACATTCAAATGCCCTCAAAACTGTGTTACATATTAAGTGTAATTTCAAAAATAAGTATGTAAGAGTCAAGTGGTATTTCAGTTGATTGGTGGACATAACGCCCTTGGTGGAACTTAAGCGTTTGTTAATTTTTGAGCCATGACATTTTTTCCTCCTTGGCCAAATTGCATCGTTTTGAACACAGCTGGAAAGAACACAGAAATCACCCGCTCTGTGCTGGGTGCCTACAGGTAAACTCAATCTCCTGCATCCCTTGTATGCGTGGAAGATTCAGTTCAAATGATCTGACACTGGGGTCTTCCCCTGGGGTCTTGCTTCCTCAGGGGATGGCGCCAAGTTGAAAGCAGGAGTCTCTAAGTCAAACCCTGACACAGATTTTTATAGAATTTGCCCCAGTTTTTAACAGCAGTGGGCCGTGTTGTGGTTCACTTTGTTTATCCTCCAAGGAGCGTGGGATGAAAGTCTCCTCCCTCAGCTATATTTTTCATTTAAGTAAGTTGGTTAACCTTGCGAGGATAAGTCAACATGAATCAATCTGTTAGACTTTAATGCAAAGGAAATTTCATTTCTGTAACTGAAATATAGAAGATGCTTACTTAGCATGTGAACTTGGAACAAAATTACCTCCCTCATCATGCTATAAGTAATCCCCACTCCCACCTCACCCAGGAATAGGGTTCAGCTATTTGTGTCTTTAAAATGTCATGTAAACACTGCTGCTGCTGCTGCTGCTGCTGCTAAGTCGCTTCAGTCGTGTCCTACTCTGTGAGATCCCATAGACGGCAGCCCACCAGGCTCCCCCGTCCCTGGGATTCTCCAGGCAAGAACACTGGAGTGGGTTGCCATTTCCTTCTCCAATGCACGAAAGTGAAAAGTGAAAGGGAAGTCGCTCAGTCATGTCCAACTCTTAGTGACCCCATGGACTGCAGCCTACCAGGCTCCTCCATCCATGGGATTTTCCAGGCAAGAGTACTGGAGTGGGGTGCCATTGCCTTCTCTACATGTAAACACTAACGCAGCTCTTTTGGTGAGGGTGGAGTGGGGGTGGGGGCTCCATGTAGGAGACTTTCCCTCTGATAGCATGTCAAACCCAACTAATTAAGGTGTCAGATCCAGGAACTTCCCTGGGGGTCCAGTGTTCAAGACTCTGTACTCCCAGTACAGGGGGCACAGGTTCGATCCCTGGCTGGGAAACTAAGAGCCCATGCGCTGCTCTGCTTTGTCATGAAGGTAGACGGTTCTGATCCATTGGAGAAGCAGAATAAATGTCAAGGATATTTCTAGTGATAATAGATTCAAAATTCGCCTCTTGTATTCTGGCCCAAAACATCTGCTAAAACTGGCAACTTCTTTAGTTAATCTCTCAAAACTTTCATTATCTTAAAAACTCAATAAAAGCCTGCTTTTTGCCAAACTGAAATCAAAGAAAATGTGCATTGATATGCCTAAATTATCCAGAACAACTGTTAACATTGTCAGCAGAATTTCACACCCATCGCCCCCAAAAGACTGGCTGATTTCCCAACATGTATGTTCAGCAGATAGGAGCAAAGGGCGAATGAATATAGGGGAAAAGAAGTAAGATCAGAAAGACTGTTAAAGCTGAGAAAAGGAAGATGATTGAACTCTGAACCAACTCCTCATTTTACAGTTGAAGAAACTGACATCTGTTTTTCCAGATCTGCCCAAGAGCTTGGATCTACACACCTGGTACTTGGTTAATTTTGGAGATTGGAGGAGGCCTTGCATCCTAGGAATTCCTCTCTTTAAGGGGGTCAGTGTAAATGATTCAACATAGGAAATAGAATTCTGCCTGATTCTCTCTCCCCTTCCCTTTCTCTATTCTGGCCCCACACCCTCCTGCACATCACCATTTGCTCAGCCTGCTTTTTAAACATCAGATTCTGTATTTTGTGCCTGTGCAGCAAATCCTGGGAGAACCTGGGGCCACACCCTGAGTCCCAGGTGCAGTGTAGTTGGGCTTTCACTCTAGATCTGGCTTCTCAAGCTTAATTTTAGTACAGGCACATCTCGTTTTATTGTGCTCTGCAGCTATTGCACTGTTTCTTTGTTTTACTTTTTTTTCACAAATAGTAGTTTTGTGAAACCCTGCTTCAAGCAAGTTTGTCAGCATCATTTTTCCAATTAGTATTTGTTCACTTTGTGTCTCTGTATCACATTTTGGTAAATATCATGATATTTCAAATTTTTTCATTATTATTAACTTGTTATGATGATAAGTGATCTTTGATGTTACTATTGCAAGAAGATTATGACTTGCTGAAAGTTCAGGTGATGGCAAGCATTTTTTAGCAATAAAGTATTTTCTAATTAAGCTATGTACATTTTTTTAGACATAATGGTATATAGCACAGTTAAAAAATACAGTATAGTACGAGCATAACTTTTATATGCACTGCTGCTGCTACTGCTGCTGCTAAGTCGCTTCAGTCGTGTCCGACTCTGTGCGTCCCCATAGAAGGCAGCCCACCAGGCTCCCCCGTCCCTGGGATTTTCCAGGCAAGAACACTGGAGTGGGTTGCCATCTCCTTCTCCAATGCATGAAAGTGAAAAGTGAAAGGGAAGTCGCTCAGTCGTGTCTGACTCTTAGCAACCCCATGGACTGCAGCCTACCAGGCTCCTCCATCCATGGGATTTTCCAGGCAAGAGTACTGGAGTGGGGTGCCACTGCCTTCTCCATTAGATGGGGTCTAAAAGTTCTTCCAGATATAATTCCACAGACTCAAGTCGGCAAAAGCACCCTGAGCTTCAGGGACATCCTAAGGAAATCATAATGTCTTTACCTTGAAAATGAGGACTGGGGAGGTGGTAGTTTTTCAGAGAGGAAATGTCACTTGGGTCCTTCCTGCACTGGGAGCTGCCCTAGGAAACAAACCAAAAAAGCGTGACTCACTTTATTCCAGTATTCACTTTATTGCCATGGTCTGGAACCAAATCCGCAATTTCTCCGGGCTCTGCCTGCGTTCAAATGAATCCCTTGGGGGGTCTTGTGAAAAATGCAGCCTTTGATTCAGTAGATCCAGCCCAGGAACTGAGATTCTGCATTTCTAACAAGTTCCTTGACAAAGCTGATGCTGCAGGTCCAGTGTTCAGGTCTCTATGCTTCCACAGCAGGGGGCATGGTTCAGTCCCTAGTCAGGGAACTACGATCCCGCATGCCACACAGCCAAAGAAACAAAGCAGAAAACAACAACAAATACACTTCTAAAGAACGCCTTCCACTTCCATTGATTTTTTTTTTTTTTCTCACATGTGACTGTTGCTACAATCTGGAGATATAGGTGTGTGTATGCGTGTGGGGGGGGGGGGGCCGCAGGTGCCATTTTTTGAGTCCTTACTATGTTCAGCAGTTTGCACACTTTCACATTTCTGCTGCTGCTGCTAAGTCGCGTCAGTCGTGTCCGACTCTGTGCGACCCCATAGACGGCAGCCCAGCAGGCTCCCCCGTCCCTGGGATTCTCCAGGCAAGAACACTGGAGTGGGTTGCCATCACATTTCTACCACTAACCAAATGATTTAGGGACTATAAGGAAACTGTAGCTGAGAGAGGTTTAAAAAACTTACTCAAGTGAGAAGAGGAGCTGAAATCTAGACATAGGTCTTTGCTTTTCCTGGTATCCAGGGCCCGACTCAGATACATGTTCTTCCACATTTTCTAAAATTGTTTTTTTAATTTTAGTTTTATCTGCTCAAATTTTTGCCCACTGGGTTGTTTTTTTTTTTTTTTTTTTTTTGTCCACTGGTTTTAAGTGTTGGTTTTTATTTTTTATTATTGAGGTACAAGTGTTCTTTATACATTCTGGATGAGTTCCTTAAATCAGGTACGCTTTGTAAATAATTTCTCCCAATATTTGATTTGCCTTTTCTTTTTGTTAAAAAATACCTTTTGAAAAGCAAAGTTTTAAGTACTGGTAAGTGCAATTTTTAAAAATTTGTGGGTTTTGCTTTCTGGTTTTTATCACATAAGTCATTGCTTAATTTACGGTCACAAAAAAAAAAAAAAGAAAGAAAAAGAAATTTAGGGCATGCTTATTACCACACCGAATATCCAAAGGCTGTCATACCATCATGGCTGCTTTCTGCCCACCTTGCCTTGGGCACCTGGGGTTCTAAGTGGGATGTGCATAATCCTGCTCACCTCAGGTAAAGCCGCACACAGGAGAAGTTCAACACCCCTGAGTGATGAGTCTCAATTCCCACTGTCAAAAGAGTCATGTGGGGAGGGCTTCCCTGGTGGCTCAGCAGTAAAGAATCCGCCTGCCAATGCAGGAGACATAGGTTCGATCCCTGATCCAGGAAGATCCCACGTGCCGCGGAGCAACTAAGCCCGTGTGCCACAACTACTGAGCCCACGTGCTGCAACTGCTGAAGCCCACGTGCCCTAGAGTCTGTGCTCCTCAACAAGAGACGCCACCACAATGAGAAGCCTTCACACCACGACTCTAGAGTAGCCCCCACTCCCTGCAACTAGAGAAAAGCTCACATGGCAACAAAGACTCAGCACAGCCAAAATAAATGAATAAATAAAATTATTTTTGTAAAAGGAGTCAGGCAAGGAGTCTACTTTGGGAACAAGGTGTATTTAATTCAGGACACACCTGTTGGTCAAGGTCAACACAAAAAGCAGACTTGAGAGATGCGAGTGAATTTATACTCAGCGTGACTCCTCAGGCTCTTGTTCTTCCAGCAAGCTGTGTTCTCAGAGCTGTTTGCATTTGGGATGAAATCCAGAAAGAATTCTTTTGTTCTTGGCTTCTTTGTTTCCCACAAGCAGGATGAATATTTCCATCACACCTGTTCTTTCAAGCTTTGACAATGTTCTTTTTTTTAAACAATGAGAATGGGGTTTACTTTCTGAAGCATAAACTTGGGCCTCTGTGTTACCAAGTTGTGGTTTGGAATTAATCTTTGTTGAAATTCATTACAGGTCAAGGATAAAGGACTAAAGAAGTTGATTTAGGCCATTAATCTATAATGCCTTGGGAGTAGGGAGAGGTGGGGGCTCAAGGAACCAAACATATTTATATATATCTAATCTGTAAGGCTCTGTCCCTGTAATACTATATTATGCTTTTCGTAAACACTTATTCTGACTTACCTCTTCATGGTCTGGATATTTCCATCACTAGATACAAGGTTTTCAATGGCAGAAACCACATCTTATTTATCTTTGTATGACTGGAGTGTGCAGCCTAGGACTATAGCCAAAGAAGGAGATCCATAAACATTTAATGTTGAAAGAATGAATGATCAAACACAGAAATCTTAACAAATGAAAAAACTGGTCTTTGTATGTGGCTCATTGAGGTTATAGCTGCCATATGTCTAGGATAATGCTGGGTTGGTTCTGCAGGAGATGGAAGAACTATGTCACGACTCCTGCCTACCAGGAGCTTAATATATTGTGGTATTGAATCCAGGGGAGCAGTTCATCCTGGGCTATGGTGTGAGTTGTAAGATGTACTGGGCCCCTTGTCTGTCTCTGCTATTCTAGAAGGAACAGTTCCTCCTGGGAGGGGTTGAGTGGGGACCAGAGTCCTGTTGAGACTCCATCATTCACCTGAGAGCCCAATTCAGAACGTTGTGGAGCGCAGGCTGAGAGGTGAGGAAGAGCGGCTAGTTGGCTAGAGGCAGCCATCAATGGGGCACATGAACACTTGCTGGGATTTTTATAAGAAGTGGTGGCTGGTTACTAACAACTAGAAAAAAAGTTTTCTTTCTTTTGGACTGGAAGGTAAGATTGCAGGCTATGGTCCTGTTTATCTGAAATGAGTTCTCCTTCATTGTAACCCTGGGCTTTGGGGGCTCCCTTGGGCACCAGGGAAGACTTGGAGGTAGTGGTGGGGAGGGGAGTTGATTCATCCTTTAACTTCCTACACATCTTGAGAATGTTTGTGGGTCAGGCCGAGGTAAGTGGGTGGGGGAGGGAAATTGTGAACACAAAGGGTCACATTAAATTCCCAAATACACTTCTTTACAGCAGCAAACCCTGCACGTGCTCCAATTACCCTCATAACCACAAATGAAGGCAAAAACCACACCAGTTTTTACATTTTAAATATCTTCTATTGCAATATCTGATCAAATTTCCAAAAGTTTTAGCTCTCTTTTACAAGTATCAGTTGCGTTTGTGACAAACATAAATCATGTGTAAAACAAGCCAATCTTAGCATAAAAAATTCTAAGAAAATACCATATCTACCTGTAATTTGATTAAAGAAGCATGGAAGACTCTAGTTGATATGGCTGAGACATGATGGTATGTATTTTATCTATTAATTTTTTTCAATCCTTGGTCTTCACAACAACTCTCTGAGGCAGGGAGTACAACCACTACCCCCATCTTAAGGATTAGGAGACAGAGGCCTAGAGAGATGGAATAAGGTTGTACAATAGTGAGGACTCATGACTCTAAAGCACAGAGCCCCCAGCCTTTGAAGGATGGGAGTAGTCACACTCACTTATCATTTCTGTTTGAGCATCCAACCCCATGTCTAACACAGAGCAAGCTGTACCTGAACAGAATCAGATCCAAACTTGGGTCCACTTGCCTATGTTCAATAAAGCCATTCTACTGACACTGGGCTGTGGTAACGGAAAGAGTAGCACTTATTGCAGGGTACCAAGCAAGGCGTCCAGGACAGCTAGTGCTCAAAAAGCGCAAACTCTCCGATGGATTTCAGCAAAGCATTTTTAAAGGCCAGGTGAGGGTGGGGGCTGGTATCACGTTATCAGTCCTCAGGCTCTGGTAGGTCTGGGGCCTATGTGCTCGTGATCATCAAGTAATTAGTTTCTCCCATTTGGTGGTGGTTTTAGCATCTGTAAAACAACTCGGGAATGTCCATCAGATGCTGTTAGCTAGGTACTTCAGAAAGGAGTGACAACAGAAGACAGGAGAAAAGGGATCTGTTCCCAGAAGGCCTCACAAAGTCCTACAGTGAGTCACAAGCTTTCTCACTGTTCATTCTCTTGGACGGGCCCAAGGGGTTGTTAGCCACATCCAGGAGGTTGTATTCAACGGAGCCCAGGCCTCCCTCTCACTCAGTGACTCTCCCCTCATTCCATTCCTGACGCCAGACTGCTCTCCACTTGTCCGATGTTTGCAGCTTCTCACTGATTCCACCTCGAAAGCACGTATCTCTACATCCCTTCGAATATCAACTGCCATGCCAACAAGAAGCTTGTCCCATTCTTAATACGTTTAGAATGGCATTTTGCTTACAGTCCTTTTGTCTGAGAGTTCTGTATCATTGGCATCATTGGTAGCTCACTCTTGACAAGAACTAATACATAATCTGGAGCCTCCAAGTCATGACACTCAGTGGCCACATGAGGTGCCCATCTCCTGTGAGCAGTCCAGGGCTGTGAGTTTTCATCTCACTAAGAGAATAACCAGACAGAAGAAAGACTATTCAGCCTACACTTTAGCACCCACTGCTCAGAAACAGCTTTCTGGAAGCTACCAGAGATGCCTGTATTTAGATCCATGGTTTCTAAACCAAAGGGTAACTTTTGGCCAACTAGGGGAGCAGAATAGAATCACTATAAAAAGAGTCCCATTGGGTTTATTTCAAACAGAATTTGGACCAAACATTTCAGGGAGACAGAATGACAGGAAGCAACCTCAGAGCAGCCCCAGTTTGACTTACATCCTCATCCCTGTTTCTCAGGGCAGGTAGAGAGGGGTCAAATGTGGGAGCACTGTGCACCCAAGAGAGAGGAAGATGGAGCTTCCCAAGTGAGACACCAGCATTTGACTTCACCAGTATTGCTTGATTTTTATCTGAAAGCTGCAGAATGCCTGCAGACCTGGAGGGGGTGCTCTGAGCCAGGACCCATTTGTCAGTTGCCAGTTTCATTTGCCTCCTGACACATGATCAGGACCTGGAAGCTGGCCATCTGGATGTGAATGTCCCAGGCACAGGAACCAACTGTATGTATTTGGCTGCACCTTCTTCCTTTTGATTTCTAAGAGTATGAGGGGCTGCTTCTATCTGGTCCTTAATCATCCTATAACGGATGCTCCAGGAGATCAGAGGATTCAGGAGTTATCTTGTTGGAGAGAGGTTAAGAAGAAGACATAGTCACTGTCTCCTCTTCTCATATTTTCTCCACATTCGGTTTATTGTACAATTTGTTTCAAGGTTTGTTAGTAGTGAGCTGCTGGACCTAAGCATAGTTTCTCTAATCAGAGAACTGTGGTACCTTTTTAATCATTGTGTCTTCCGGGACAATACAGTGGTGGGTTTTCAAGAAGCTCTTGAAATTGTCATGCAAGAGCTAACCAGGCAGTTTAAAAGGAATGAATCTTGACAACCAAACATAGCCAGTGCCCAGGAAGTGGCAAGACGGCAGGAAAGGAATCAAACTTCTCCAAGAGTTAAACTGTAAATCCAATGCAGAGGAGAAGTGGCTGGCTGTGGGGAAATGGCTTCAAAAACCTCAGGACTTGAGAACCCAAGTGACTCCGTTCGCATATGATTGTGGGTATTAACAGTTACGTTTCTCATCATAAACTGACTACTGTTATTCTGATTTTCTTACTTCCTTGCGAGTTTTGTTAGCATAAGCAGCCACTGAAAGTGGGATCCTGGCTAGCATGTAATGCAGGGCAGTTTGGGGCTTAACTGGTTTGTTTGTTCTTTTCCTATTTCTTAAATTGTGAGACAGAGCATACACACAGGAAAGTGCAAGAGTATTTCTATACAGTTTAAAGATTAATTATAAAGGCTAATTACTAATTCTGTTTCAGAAACAGAACGTTATTAGCATCCCAGAACCCCCATACCCCGATCCAATCAGCCCCCATTTCTCCTCACTAGAGGTAACCACCATCTTGTGTCTGTCATAATTATTTCCTTGCTTCTCTTCATACTTTTGCCTCCTATGTATGCATCCCTAAATAATAGTTTTGTTTCACCAATTTTGGAATTAAGGGGAGATACACCATATAGTCTGTGCTAGTTTGTTCTTTTAAACACATGTTCTTATTTTGCCCTTCAGAAAACCCAAGCCAGCAGTCATGGCGGCCAAACCCAAGCTCTGGTACTTCCATGGCCGAGGCAGGATGGAGTCTATCCGCTGGCTGCTGGCTGCAGCTGGTGTGGAGGTGGGTTCCCGATTGGGAAATGGAAGTGGGGCGGGTAATCTGGGTGAGACTGAAGTGGTCCTCTTCACCTTTCAAAAGTCAGGATGGTGCCTTTCAATCTGTATCCACTCTTTCCCTTTCCAACTGCCTTCTTGAGGTGAAGGTGGGCTCATAGTCCTCTGCTTAAACAGGGGTAGGAAGGGAGAAGCCTAGGGAGGTGTTCTGGAAGCTTCCTGAGCCTAGAAAGATCTTCAGTTCAGTTCAGTCACTCAGTCATGTCCGACTCTTTGCGACCCCATGAATCGCAGCATGCCAGGCCTCCCTGTCCATCACCAACTCCCAGAGTTCACTCAAACTCACATCCATCAGGTTGGTGATGCCATCCAGCCATCTCATCCTCTGTCGTCCCCTTCTCCTCCTGCCCCCAATCCCTCCCAGCATCAGGGTCTTTTCCAATGAGTCAACTCTTTGCATGAGGTGGCCAAAGTACTGGAGTTTCAGCCTCAGGATCATTCCTTCCCATGAACACCAAGGACTGGTCTCCTTTAGAATGGACTGGTTGGATCCCCCTGCAGTCCAAGGGACTCTCAAGAGTCTTCTCCAACACCACAGTTCAAAAGCATCAATTCTTCAGCACTCAGCTTTCTTCACAGTCCAACTCTCACATCCATACATGACCACTGGAAAAACCATAGCCTTGACTAGATGGACCTTTGTTGGCAAAGTAACGTCTCTGCTTTTGAATATGCTATCTAGGTTGGTCATAACTTTCCTTCCAAGGAGTAAGTGTCTTTTAACTTCATGGCTGCAATTACCATCTGCAGTGATTTTGGAGCCCCCAAAATAAAGTCTGTCACTGTTTCCACTGTTTCCCCATCTATTTGCCATGAAGTGATGGGACCAGATGCCATGATCTTAGTTTTCTGAATGTTGAGCTTTAAGCCAACTTTTTTACTCTCCTCTTTCACTTTCATCAAGAGGCTTTTTAGTTCCTCTTCACTTTCTGCCATAATCTTGGTGGATCACAAATTGAGGAGATAGAAGAGACTCACATTTGAATCATTCTCTCAGTTGAGACCAGCTCATTTCCCAGGGTCTTTCCAACTCTGGTCAGCACTTCAGTCCTGTTCTACCCATGGCTGTCCACTGGAACTTCAGGCCCAGCTGCAGCTTGCCCACCACCCCTTGACCCTTCTCCTAAAGGCTTACCCCACAGGGATCTTTCCCTAATTTCAGTATTTTTTCTTAACCCTCTCTCTGACTTTTTCATAGATTTTTTACAAGTGCTTTGGAATTGTTCTGTTTCATGCAGGTATAGACTCCCTTGTCCCTGATTGAATGCCACCTCCTCTAGAACATGGACTTGGGATCTTCTTTATTTTGCTTTATTTACTCCCCTTATCTTAAGCCCCATTTCAAGGTTTGGTGTACAAAAAATCACTCTGTCCCACAAAAGCTCTGGAAACTCCATCAGTAAATGATGATACTCCCACTTGAGTAATGATCTTTGGGTCCCTTTCACTGAGTATGTGAGCAAAAAGAAATGCCTAATTTGACCTGATATGGAGGGAAGAGGATGCAGAAGAGAGAGAAGAAAAAAAGAGAAGAAAGGGAAGAGGAGAAATCAGGGGGCAATTGGAGGAGAGGGCAAGAGTTTGGAGAGAAGGTAGAGCTAAGATGAGGACAAGGAAATATATGAATGGGGGCTTGGGGATAACCTTTAATTAGGAAGGGTGCCTGTCCCATGTTAGCCTAAGCTACTCTTACATGCATGGTCTGTCAGAGTTTTCAGCTACATGATAGTTGATAACTTTGTGGTCTTTTCTTTCTTTTTTTGGGGGGGGGTTCAAGGTGATTTTTTTATTTGAAAATGAATATGTATGTTTATGCAGGAGATGCAAACACACTTATCCACTTAAAGGAGGGACAGATCCTCTCAGTAACAAATTCTTGAACAGGTGCTAATTTTTTAAACTAATTTTTATAATATTTTCATTCTGGAAGATGTTGGGAATTTTATACTATAAGCATTTCTTTTCTTTCTCTCACCTTAGGTTTATAACAATGTATCCTGTTTTTTTTTTTTTTTTTTTTTAGTTTGAAGAAGAATTTCTTGAAACAAGAGAACAATATGAGAAGTTGCAGAAGGGTGAGCCTAGATTTATTCAATGTTATCTTACGGGAAAAATAAAATATGTTCCAAGAAATATTCATTTCAGCACAGAACTCTAGAATGACAACCATTAGAAAAGGCAAACAGCATGATTGCTAATACTAACTCTTCACTTTGCCCCCAGTGTAGAGCTAAAGGTGTCATCTGCTCTGCCTCCTTAGCCTCATAAAAAGGTATCGAGTAGGTTATGACTCTGGCCTCAACTTAGCAACAGCCTGGGTTGATCCAGTGCCAACTGGTTCAATAATCCCCACCCCACCAGAGAAGGCTTCAAGGATTCTTCACAATGATCCAGTGGGCCAGAGGAGAGGGAAAAAAAGGGCAGGTGAATTAGATCTAAAATATTCCCTGGTTCTCGTGGTTCATATTCACTTTTTCTTAGTGGTTTTAGCAGATTAACAGAGATAATTTTACCAGGTCACAACTGTAGAATCAAAACTATAGAAAAGATCCAAATTTGATTACATTCAGAAGTTCTTAATCCCTACAATTCCCCGATTTTCTCCCACTAAGAGAGAAGACTGATATTTCTCCAGTCCTACTTCTCACAGCCATAATGTTATTTTTTTTATCTAAGGAAACCCAGGGTCCCTATCGTTGCTGATAAGCAGTCATGAAATTACCACAGATTATTTTTTAAGAAAGACTTTCAGCGAATCATCAGCAGACCTGCCATTTACAAACTGCATGGCTTTGGTCAAGACCTTTCATTTCTCTTCATCCTGTCTTCTTGCCATACAATAAGAGAATCTTTCTTGTCTTGACTGCAGAGTACCAGGAAATCTCACGGAGAGGGAAGACCTGCTTAACCCTTCCCCAGTTTTCATTCAGGACCTTTATTATCTAGAATCCCTCTGAAGCGTCTCTTCCCCTCTTCCTCTTCATTTCTGCCCCATTTTACTCTAAATAAGGACAGTCACATAGTAGTGGTTAAATACCTATGCATTGAATAAATAAATGGATGTTGTTGTATAAACTCCTCCATGATCAATCTGGCAGGAAATGCCAGGGATTTCCCTGGCACTCCTAGTATTCCCTAGAAATGCAGGAAATCCTAGGGAACCCTCCATCCCTCGCTGGGTCTGTGAGGCTGTTGAGGACAGCCTCCTGGGCATTGCTGCCATCTGTGAGCAGTCCCGAGAGAGCACTGGACTGGGAGTCAGGAGGCCCCCTTCTGCTGGCTTAGCTGTCCTCTCTGGGTCCGAGCAAGTCACTTTGCCCCACTGGCCTCCACAGTGCATTGTCCGTAATATGAACAAACTGAACTAAATGATCTCAAAGGTCCTCTCCTGTGTTCTTGATCTGAGATTTTCTTCAATTCTTCCGAAGAGGATCATCAGCTCCTAGAAGCAGGGATCATTTCTAACGGCTGTTTGCATCATTCATAAACAGCAACACAGAGCTCAGCTTTAGATGTTTATTCAGTTTTGGACAAATGTAGAACTGTCTCAGGAAATGGAGGTTTAGTAGTCTCTCCGCTAAAAATAGTATTGATATTTCTGAAGTACGAGCTTGCCCAAAGAAACTCAGTAAAATGGGCAGAACAGATACTGTTACAGATCAGAAAACAGGCTCGGAGAAGTTAAAGATGTGTCTAAAGTCCTCCATCACCCCCAAAAGACAGGGACACTGGCTCCCTGGAAAGCTGCCAGTGGTGCCTGTGCTAGCTCTCTGCCACCACGTTCCCACGTCTCATTAGGTCAATTATTGGAAGCTGGGGAGATTAACTGTGGCCTTTGCCAGTGCACTAGTGAAATCTGACTCCTATTCTGGGTAAAATTCCTTATTCTCATTAATGTACAGGTGTTTATGAAAATTTAAAGGCTATTCATTCCTTCAAGACCCCATGAAAAAGTACATCTTTAAATAAATTATTTATACAGGCAGTTCACTCAGAAAGAAGAAAAATTTGATTTTACTGAACCTTGATTGTTGACAGTATTCAGTGTTATACTTATGTTATGATATTTCATCTTTTCAAAATCCTGCTCGATGGATATTACAGCTATTTTAGAGAAAAGGAAACTGGAGCTCAGATAAGTCATTTATTTAAAGTCACAGGGCTCGAAGGGCCAAAGCTAACATATGGGCCTGGGACCTGGGTTCTTGCTGTCACATCCATCCCATTGCCATGCAGACCTAGAGTGATACCTGTTGTACTTTTTAAAGAATTCAGACTCCATCCCTGAATCAGAGTATCTGGAGGGTGGGGTGAGTATTTTTAACAACCACCTCTTCCAGGTGATTCTGATACACCTGAAACTTTGAAAACCAAAAACACTGATACTATAATACAGTCAGAGCAAATGTAGAAAGCCTTAAATAACCATGATTAACCAACGTGCAAAAACCCATGTACCTATCAAGCAAATCTCACATTTTCCATTAAACAAATGGTAGGCATTTCCTCAACAACCGGGGTCTTAAACTCACCCCTTTGGATGAAAACTAAGAATTACTCAACAAAATTAGAAGTGGATCCTCCCGTAGGCTGACCAAAACCATAGAGGGAGAGTCTCTTAACCTAATCTCTTCGCTCAAACCACAGACGGACGCCTGCTTTTCGGCCAGGTGCCTCTGGTTGAAATTGATGGAATGGAGCTGACACAGACAAGAGCCATCCTCAGCTACCTTGCTGCCAAGTACAACTTGCATGGGAAGGACCTGAAGGAGACAGTCAGGTACCAGAGTGCCCGTGCCAATACTTGGTTCTTCTCCAAGCTCTGTCTTCCTATACGGAGACTCAGATCAGATGCAGCCTTTCAGCCTGGAGGGAGAGGAGGAGACAAGGGGAGATGCTTGTGCTACCCCGTATGTCTTGGGTATGCTCTGAACACCTGCTCCTGGACGCCCCTTCTACTCTTCACAATGGTCTGCATTTGACATTCTCATATTCTCTCCCCACTCCTAACAAAGTGTGTTTTCATAAAATGATCTCATAAACTACTCTGCACAATGGTGGCAATGACTGACTCAGAAAACAAATATTGAGCATTGTATCAATGACCTATTACTGCAAATAATGCTGTATAACATGTCACCCTGAAGCCCAGGGACTTAAGTCAGCAAGGACTTGTTATTGCTCACTGGTCTATGGGGGAAGCCTTGGTGGCTCAGTAAAGAATCTGCTTGGCAATGCAGGAGACTTGGGCTTGATCCTTGATCCTTGATCCTCCAGGAAGATCCCCTGGAGAAGGAAATGACAACGCACTCCAGAATTCTTGCCTAGGAAATCCCATAGACAGAGAAGTGTGGCAGGCTACAGTCAATGGGGTCGCAAAAGAGTTGGATACGACCGAGTGACTAAACAATGCCACCAGTCAACGGGTCATCTGGGTGTCAGCATTTTCAGGCCAGGCTTGATGTATCTTGGCTGGACTCACTCCTAGGTCTGTGGTCACCTGGTAGTCAGCAAGGAGAATCTAGTTGGGGTGCTGGCTGACCATCAATTGGTGAGCAAGTGGCCACCTGTCTCTTGTCCTCTTTTCCTGAGCTTGTTCTGATTGCAGCCAGGTAGGGTTCTCAGAAAGCACACAGGCTGTTAGCTTCTGGGCTCAGAACTGGGACATCATTCTAGTGGTCAAATTGAGTCATGAGGTCAGCCCAAGCAGCAGACGCCATCTACTAATGGAAGAGCTGCCAAGCTTTACCACAAATACTGAAGAGTGAAGATTTGTGGCCTTTTTTTTGCATTTCTACACCACAGGGATCCAGTCTGTGCTATGCACTGTGCTAGGCCTGGCTGAGCATGGCTGGGTTCTTTCTCCCAGGAATACTGCACTTTTACAGGAAATGAGTAAACTTAAAATGAAGACTTGCAACAGTAAAAATTTTCCTGGATTTGTTGTCGGGGACCTGTTCAGGGGACCTATCACAAATTATACTCAATATTTTGTAATAACCTATAAGGAAAAAATAAATATATCTTATGTACTTATAACTGAATCACTTTTCTGTACACTTGAAACTAGCACAATACTGTAAATCAATTCTACTTCAATAATTAAAAAAAAAATAAGTCATCTGTTCCAATATCTCAGTTCAGTTCAGTTCAGTTGCTCAGTCGTGTCTGACTCTTTGCGACCGCATTGAACCATAGCATGCCAGGCCTCCCTGTCCATCACCAGCTCCCAGAGTCCACCCAAACCCATGTCCGTTGAGTTGATGATGCCATCCAACCATCTCATCCTCTGTCGTCCCCTTCTCTTCCTGCCCTCAATCTTTCCCAGTATCAGGGTCTTTTCCAATGAGGCAGGTCTTCACATCAGGTGGCCAAAGTATTAGAGGTTCAGCCTCAACATCAGTCCTTCCAATGAACACCCAGGACTGATCTTTAGGATGGACTGGTTGGATCTCCTTGCAGTCCAAGGGACTCTCAAGAGTCTTCTCCAACACCAAAGTTCAAAAGCATCAATTCTTTGGCACTCAGCTGTCTTTATAGTCCAACTCTCACATCTATACATAACCACTGGAAAAACCATAGCCTTGACTAGACGGACCTTTGTTGGCAAAGTAATGTCTCTGCTTTTTAATATGCTGTCTAGGTTGGTCATAACTTTCCTTGCAAGGAGTAAGCGTCTTTTAATTTCATGGCTGCAACCACCATCTTCAGTGATTTTGGAGCCCAGAAAAGTAAAGTCAGCCACTGTTTGCACCATTTCCCCATCTATCTGCCATGAAATGATGGGACCGGATGCCATGATCTTAGTTTTCTGAATGTTGAGCTTTAAGCCAACTTTTTCACTCTCCTCTTTCACTTTCATCAACAGGCTCTTTAGTTCTTCACTTTCTGCCCTAAGGGTGGTGTCATCTGCATATCTGAGGTTATTGATATTTCTCCTGGCAATCTTGATTCCAGCTTGTGCTTCCTCCAGCCCAGTGTTTCTCATGATGTACTCTGCATATAAGTTAAATAAGCAGGATGACAATATACAGCCTTGACGTACTCCTTTTCCTATTTGGAAACAGTCTGTTGTTCCATGCCCAGTTCTAACTGTTGTTTCCTGACCTGCATACAGGTTTCTCAAGAGGCAGGTCAAGTGGTCTGGTGTGCCCATCTCTTTCAGAATTTTCCAGTTTATTGTGATCCACACAGTCAAAGGCTTTGGCATAGTCAATTAAGCAAAAATAGATGTTTTTCTGGAACTGTCTTGCTTTTTCGATGATCCATCGGATGTTGACAATTTGATCTCTGGTTCCTCTGCCTTTTCTAAAACCAGCTTGAACTTCTGGAAGTTCACGGTTCACGTATTGCTGAAGCCTGGCTTGGAGAATTTTAAGTATTACTTTACTAGCATGTGAGATGAGCGTAATTGTGCGGTAGTTTGAGCATTCTTTGGCATTGCCTTTCTTTAGGATTGGAATGAAAACTGACCTTTTCCAGTCCTGTGGCCACTGCTGAGTTTTCCATATTTGCTAGTCACACCAAAAAAAAGTAGTGGATCAGGAAACCCCTCACACAAAGGTTTCTCTTGGATTGAGAGTTCCACTGTTTTGTCAGGATCGACATGTACGCCGACGGCACCCTGGATCTCATGCTGATGGTGGCGCTGGCTGCGTTCAAACCCCCGGAGGAAAAAGAGGAGAGCCTGGCTTTAGCCGTGAAGAAAGCTAAAACCCGGTACTTCCCCGTCTTTGAAAAGGTAGGCTGCGGGGATCCAGTTTGGCCGAGGCAGTGAGACCCAGCGTGAGGGTCTGCGACAGCTGGGAGTCAGGTCCTCCAGGGGAGCAGGGCAGGGCTGACATCTACGAGGGTGACTCTCCCAAGTCCCCGCCCCCCGGGTCCTGCCCCTGAGCCCAGGCGGCAGTGGGGGTAGGGGCGGGCGAGAATTGGGGGAGGGGCGTACACAGCGCAGCAAGTCCCCTGGTCTACCTCCCAGGCTGCAGGGATCGGGGACAGTGACGTTCCCTATTGCTGATAAGAGTAAAGACTGACATCTTAAAAGGCAGAAGCTGTGTTAGTGCTGTACTGCATTTGGACCAAAACTTTAATAAGGATTCCCAAATAAATGACGTAAAATTATGGAACCTCTAACCAAACAAAATTGGAATAAACCAAGGTCAGTGAAGGACTGATGCTGAAGCTGAAGCTTCAATACTTTGGCCACCTGATGCAACGAGCAGACTCATTGGAAAAGACCCTGATGCTGGGAAACATTGAGGGCAGGAGGAGTAGGGGATGACAGAGGATGGGATGGTTGGATGGCATCATCGATTCAATGGATATGAGTTTGAGCAAACTCCAAGAGGTGGTGAAGGACAGGGAAGCCTGGCATGCTGCAGTCTATGGGGTCACAAAGAGTTGGACATGACTGAGTGACTGAGTAACAACAAATTTACCTTTGTTCCTTATTCATGGAATAAAGTTGTGTTTTTTACATCTGCTACTCAAAGCAGCACCTGAGGAATTTTTATATTCATTTTTCACTGGATGGTGAAAAGGCTCATGTTTGAGCTTCTGGTATCCCACTGGTACCTTATCTGTGGTGTAGTAGCCAGATTCTAGTTAATTATGACCTTTATGTCTTCTATGCTGGTGGGTACAGCCAGCTCTAGGCTCACAACAGGAGTTCCACTCCAGCACTTCACCACCCAAATTGTCTTGATCATCACTATCAAATTTCCAAGAAGATTGTGTGGATTACGACAATGTATAAGGGTGTTAGTCGTTCAGCCGTGTGATTCTCACAGATGTGGGTTCGATCCAGCAATCTTCCTGGGTCAGAAAGCTTCCCTGGAGAGGGGAATGGCTACCCACTCCAGTACTCTTGCCTGCGGAATTCCGTGGACAGAGGAGCCTGGTAGGCTACAGTCCACGGGGTCCAAAGAGTCAGACACGACTTGAGTGACTAACACACACACATAAAGGTGTTAGTTTCATTCTCTCCTTGCAAGCATTCTTGGAGATTATCAAGAAAAAGATTCTTAAGTAAATTTGATCTATACAAAAAACCCCATGCTTTTGTTAAGTGTTTAGCCAGGCAAAATAGTCTTTAGTTTTATTTGATATTCTTTATTTTTCTTTCTGTAGATTTTGAAAGACCACGGAGAGGATTTTCTCGTTGGCAACAAATTTAGCTGGGCAGACATACAGCTCCTGGAAGCTATTTTAACAATGGAAGAACTTGATGCTTCTGTTCTTTCCGATTTCCCTCTGCTAAAGGTAGAGTTTTAGCATCCACCCAGAGTCCAGGGAAACACGAACAGACACAAAGACTGAAACAAAATATGCCCCCTGGCCAATCTCAAAAGAAAGGTTAAAAGACTGTTTTAAAAATCATTACTTCACTCATTTTGGTAATTGTCTCCTGCTCACAGAATAGGATGATTAGGAAGTAAAACCTTATGGAGGGAGAAGGAAGATTTTAATTTCTACCATGAACATTTAATGCTTTCCGTTTTTTGTGGTGCTTTGAATGTTCTTCCTGGCTGATGGGTCTGCTTGTGTTGTTTTCCTCTCCAGCTCCTACCAGACCACTTTGTCCCTTTTCCTCCCCCTGATGCTATCTGTCCAGTCAGTTCAGTCACTCAGTTGTGTCCGACTCTTTGCGACCCCATGGACTGCAGCACGCCAGGCTTCCCTGTCCATCACCAACTCCCAGAGCTTACTCAAACTCATGTCCATTGAGTTGGTGATGGCATCCAACCATCTCATCCTCTGTCATCCCCTTCTCCTGCCTTCAAACTTTCCCAGCATCAGGGCCTTTTCCAATGAGTCAGTTCTTCACATCAGGTAGCCAAAGTATTGGAGTTTCAGCTCCAGCATCAGTCCTTCCAATGAATATTCAGGACTGATTTCCTTTAGGATGGACTGGTTGGCTCTTCCTTGCAGTCCAAGGGACTCTCAAGAGTCTTCTCTGACACCACAGTTCAAAAGCATCAATTCTTTAGCGCTCAGCCTCTTTATAGTCCAACTCTCAACATCCATACATGACCACTGAAAAAACCATAGCTTTGACTAGGTGGACCTTTGTTGGCAAAGTATGTCTCTGCTTTTTAATATGCTGTCTAGATTGGTCATAACTTTTCTTCCAAGGAGCAAGCATCTTTTAATTTCATGGCTACAGTCATCATCTGCAGTGATTTTGGAGCCCCCCAAAATAATGTCTGTTACTGTTTCTATTGTTTCCCCATCTATTTGACATGAAGTGATGGGACCAGATGCCATGATCTTCATTTTATGAATGTTGAGTTTTAAGCCAACTTTTTCACTCTCTTTCACTTTCATCAAGAGGCTTTTTAGTTCTTCCTTGATTGTGTCATCTGCATATCTGGAATATATGCAGGTGACTGATATTTCTCACAGCAATCTTGATTTTAGCTTGTGCTTCATCCAGTCCAGCATTTCTCATGATGTATTCTGCATATAAGTTAAATAAACAGGGTGATAATATACAGTCTTGATGTGCTTCTTTCCTGATTTGGAACCAGTCTGTTGTTCCATGTCCAGTTTCTTCTTGACCTGCATACAGATTTCTCAGGAGGCAGGTCAGGTGGTCTGGTATTCCCATCTCTTGAAGAATTTTCCACAGTTGTGATCCACACAGTCAAAGGCTTTGTCATAGTCAATAAAGCAGAAGTAGATGTTTTTCTGGAACTTTCTTGCTTTTTTAATGATCCAATGGATGTTGGCAATTTGATCTCTGGTTCCTCTGCCTTTTCTAAATCCAGCTTGAACACCTGATGCTATGCAGGCCCTCAATTGCTCAGAGCCTCTGCTGAGAGGGTACCGCCTCTGATCAGTCAGGACAACTGAGCGACTAACACACACACAAGGGTGTGTGTGTGTGTCTGTGTGCCTATGTGCCTGCCTCTCTCCTACCACACTGCTAGTCCTCAGACCTCTCTCTGAATCCTGACACTGCCAGACCTTACCTAGCTTCTGTTTCAGTTCCTTACAAAGATTTTCTCTATTAGGTGACCATAGGTTTTGTACTTCAAGAATAGCATTTTTTATTTTTTGGCTTTGCCACACAACATGTGGGATCTCAGTTCCCTGACCAAGGATCGAACCTGTGCATTTGCAATGCAAGTGCAAGGTCTTAACCACCAGACCACCAGGGAAGTTCCAGAGCAACATTTTTTAATAACAAAAAAAAAGTACATACGCATTTATATAAACCTCCCCCCCCAAAAAAAGACCTATAATCCTACCAACCAAATGGTTCTGCATTAGACTTCCTGACGTCTTATTTTACATTTTCCCCCCAAATGGTGTCATGCTAAATATTGTTCTGTGGCCTGCTTGTAACATTTTTTAATTTATCATAAATATATTTACAGTCAATGCATATTCTTCTGCAATCTAATTTTCTTTTCTTTTATTAGGCAGTAGAGTCACATCTTTTTGAAAAATCAGAACTTATAAAATGAAATTTCATTCTCACCACTGCCCTCCTACATTCTCACCTCTATAATCTCTTTTATTGGCTCCTGTGTGCCCATCCAGTGTTTATGCAGATACAAGGAAATATGAATTATATATTTGTCTCCCCTCCTGCCACTTTCTCACACAAAATGGAAAATTGTGTATATTATGTTCTACCCTGGGCTATTTTTTTTTAAACTAAACAATGCAATGCAGTTCAATCCCTGTCAATACAGGGATCTTCCTCTTTTCTTTTATATCTAAAACATCATTTTAAATTACTGACCTATTTCTTTTAGGGATATAACATAATTTATATATAGTTTTATTTTCCGAGAAATATAAATTATTTCCAATTTTTCATTGTGGTAACATTCTTATAGTTATCTCACACTCTTACTTATTCTCGTATAATTAATTTTTAGAAAGGAACTGATACTTCAAAAAATATGAATTTCTAGAGTTATTGATATGCACTACCTAATGGTGTTAATGATTTTTCACTAAGAAAATTTTACTTATGCCAAACAGGCCTGCAGTTGTATTACTTTCTCAGGAATACCCAGCAAACATGTTTCAAGGGATTGACTTGGATTCAACATTCTAGGCGTCACCAATTGAGGATCTAAGCTTTCCACCTCTTGTAACAAAGTTTTGGGCTCCCTTAAAAATTGTGACTGCTCTTAAGAGCCTGATTTTACTATTTCTCATTTCAGGAATTTAAGACAAGAATCAGCAACATTCCTACCATTAAGAAGTTCCTGCAGCCTGGGAGTCAGAGGAAGCCGCCCCCAGATAGCCACTATGTTGAGGTTGTCAGGAACATCTTGCAGTTCTAAAGGCAGCAGTCTTACAATGGCAGACTAATGAACCAGTTGCAGCACTGGCTCCTGTCGTGAAGCAAAGCAAATGGTGTAGATTCTAGGAGCAATCTAAGTGTAGATTCTAAGTAATCCAAGTGTAGATTCTAGGAGTAACGTGTCCAAAAAGAACAAAACCATATTGCCATCAGCAGCAAATGCCAAGTAAATGCAATTAAAAAAAAAAAGCCATTCTGATGTGTGATAAATTTTTAAGCTTGTCAATTGTGGATGATGGTTACAACTTTTATTAAATTACTACTCTGAGTAAATAAAGAGGAAGTTGATACAAAAAAAAAAAACACAAAAAAACAAGAGCTTCTCTGATGGCTCAGATGGTTAACAATCTGCCTTCTCAGTCAGACACAACTGAGTGATTAACACAGTCAACACACCCTGATATAAAATTCTTCAGGCAGAGGCTTACAGAGGGCACTGTTCTTGCTTTCTGCATCTACACCGGGACCATTAAGGGAAGTGGAAGTGAAAGTCACTCAGTGGTGTCCGACTCTTTGTGACCTCATGGAATTCCCCAGGCCAGAACACTGGAGTGGGTAGCCTTTCCCTTCTCCAGGGAATCTTCCCAACCCAAGTATTGAACTTAGGTCTCCCACATGGCAGGCAGATTCTTTACAAGTTGAACCACAAGGGAAGCCAGTGAGTGGTGATTTGAGAGGGCAGGATCTCTCCAACACCCACAATGATTCTGAGTATTGGGGACAGAAAAAAGTGGCAAATGACAAATCAGGAGTAAGATGATGTTGACACTAGTTAATCCTAAGAGGAAGCATGGGGGACAGAGAGGGTCCAGAAAACATTTTACAGCCATGGAAAAATCGTGGACAATTAGACAACCTTATTCTACTTAACAGAGACACCTGAGGCTAGGTTTTTCCTTGGTTGAACAATTCCAACTACAGAGACACTGAGATTAGATGCAGTGTTAGTTAAACTAGTTACTCAGTTGTGTCTGACTCTTTGTGACCCCATGGACTGTATGTAGTCCACGAGGCACCTCTGTCCATGGATTCTCCAGAGAATACTGGAGTGGGTTGCCATTCCTTTCTCCAGGGGATCTTCCTGATCCAGGGATTGAACCTGGGTCTCCCTCACTGGCAAGCAGATTTTTTACCATCTGAGCCACACAGAAGCATAACCGATGAATAATTACACAAATTGACCAAAGTTTCCCTAGCCTTGATATACTTTCTTTAAAGGTGATTATTAAGTTCCCAAGTTGTGAAATTTGAAAATCAACCCCAGTCCAGGGCTCTGTTGAGGGAGGGATGAAGAGCTATTTAGGGTGATGTTCCAAGCCTTCTCCGTGGGGATGGGAGTCTCTGGTCTGGAGCAGAGCCCCTGCCAATGACTTCGGGTAGACAACTTCACAAGCCCTCAACTGCTACTGGGATGTCTGCCCAGGCTACACACTGGATCTGTTTCTGCGTGTACACCTCGGTACATGACCTTACTTGTGAAATGACTTAATGACTCATCAGACTTCTTGCAGTTTCCTCAGGACCACCACAGGACATGACCATTCCCATGCTACATCCTGTCCCTTCCTTTCCTCCTGCCCTTTCAGAGGACAGACTGCTCATCAGTTATGACAATCCAGGCCAGTCAGCACCCCCGCCCAGTCAAGCTGGAGCCTGAGACCCTGCTCCCTGTCAGTCAAAGCTCAACCTAGGGATCACATTTAGCAAATGGCCCTCTTCTCATCCCTGATCTGGGCAGCCATGGCCAAAAGATGGTGAAGAAGAGAGGGAACGATGGGTACTCAGGAGAAGCCTGGCCCTGTGTGTGTGCGATGACTTCTTCCTCTGACTTCCGCCAAAGCCAAGAGTCTGACCTGATAGAAATTAAGGAAAAAGAAAAAGAAATTATGTGGGGAATATTCAAAACTATGACCCAGTTTCTTTTAATGATCATTGCACGGTCTTGATAAGTAATTCTATTTGGAAGGTTTTTTACACTGAAAGATAAAATCCTTTCCTCATTAGATTGTTTTTAAAAACAACCACTTCCTGGGTCCTCACTCCTTGCCCTGGCACCTGCCTTGAGAAGCAGAGCATCACGTGGTTGGGTTCCCTTGGCTCCAAGCTGGTTTTGCCTTGTTTTGCTTCATGGGTTTTGAACACAAGCCCTAGGCTTGAGCCCAACCTGGCATGTTCCCCAAGGGTACTGACAAAAGCTCAGCCTTGATGTCAGAACAATTTTCATTGCGTGGTAATCCCATTAAGTGCAACTTCATGCCTTTGTTGTAATTCCTTCCCTACAAGGCTCTCTTTGGGCTCAGCGCCTGCTATGCAAACTAGTAGGGTAACTGGGTGCCCAAGCAAGTGAGCCTCGGAGATCACAACGACCCCCTGAGAAACATTCGAGATCCTACCTCTTCTCCCCCCACACCTGTGAATCTTAGCTTCGGACAGAAAGAGAAGCGCAAGTGAAGGTCATTGACTCAGCCTGTCCCCAGAGACAGAGGGCAGGGCCTTGTGGGTCCCTGTCCTCTCCCCCAGGGGATGCTGATTGGAGATCCTGGTACCAACCTCGCTCTCCCGTTTCAGGAGTCTGGAATTTTGACAAATGAGAATGTCTCCTCTGGGTGGCTATGAATCTCCCCTATTGCAGTTAAAGCCTATTTATTTGTTTGGGCCTCAGCATACAGAGAATCAGAACCATCACATTATCCATTCCCAGAAAATTTTAATCATCCCAAACTGAAACTATACACCCATTAATAACTCCCCAGCTCCCCCGCCCCAGCCCTGGGGTATTATTAGAATTATTAATTATTAATAGAAATTAATAGTATTATTAATAGAAAACACTATTATGTTTTCTGTTTCCATGAGTTTTCCTATTCTAGGTGCCTCACTGCTGCTGCTGCTGCTGCTGAGTCACTTCAGTCATGTCCAACTCTGTGCGACCCCATAGACAGCAGCCCACCAGGCTCCCCCGTCCCTGGGATTCTCCAGGCAAGAACACTGGAGTGGGTTGCCATTTCCTTCTCCAATGCATGAAAGTGAAAAGTGAAAGTGAAGTTGCTCAGTTGTGTCCGACCCCCAGCGACCCCATGGACCGCAGCCTATCAGGCTCCTCCGTCCATGGGATTTTCCAGGCAAGAGTACTGGAGTGGGTTGTCGTGGAGTGTGTAACAGAACAAGACCCTGTAGGGACTTCCCTGGACAGACACCCTCTCCCCCAGGTTCTCTGCTTAATTCCTATCTGAAGTAACTAACTAATAGTTTCTGATGCATTTTTTCCCGAGTTGTTTTACAGATGCTAAAACCTTCACCAAATGGAAGACATTAACTACTTATGACCATGAGCCCTTAATCCTCAGACTTACTGGAGGCTGAGGGTTGATAATGTTAATCTCTGTGACACAACCCTATATCTTACCATTAGTCAATCCGAAAATTGTACACGAGTTGATCACACACCTTGGGACTCTCCTTTCTCACCTGGCCTTTAAAAATGCCTCACTTTAGGATCTACTTCCTTGACCAGGAATCGAACACTGGTGCCCTGCATTGGGAGCAGAGTCTTAACCACTGAGAGGCAGTGTCCTGCAGCTAAGACCCAGCACAGCCAAATAAATTTTTTTTAAAAAGCCTCCTTGAAACCCATTGGGGAGTTCAGGCCTTTGGAGCATGAGTTATCCTAGACTCCTCTGGTGCCTTAAAATAAGCACTGCACTTTTCTTCCCCACAACCCAGTGTCAGTAGATTGGCTTTACTGCTCAAAAGCCAACAGATCCAAGTTTGGTTCAGTAACAGGTGGAATCATATATAATTTGTCCTTTTGGGTCTCTTTCACTTTGCATAATGTTTCCAAAGTTCATCCATGTTGCAACATGTGTCAGAATGTCATTCTTTTTCAAAGCTGTCTTGTTTTCTTTCCTGTTCTTTTGCAGGGCTGGGAGAGGGGGGTTGTTTTTATTATTTATTTGTGTTTGGCCGCACAGTGCCACATATGGGATCTTAGTTTCCCCAGCCAGGGATCAAACCCATGCCTCCTTCATTGGGAGCACGGGGTCTTAACCACTGGACTATCAGGGAAAATTCTGTCTTGTTTGTTTTTAACAAAGGTGAACTTCCCTCCTGCTGTGTGACCCCCAGAGGCACTTGACACAGGATGCAGCAGTGTTTCAGGACCCATGGAGCTGACACAGACCCTGGGTTGCAGGACCCTGTGCACACAGCCATCCATGTCAAAGAAGCCAGCTAGGATCCTGTTCTTCCTGGATTTTCTAACTACAGCCCTTTTCCCCTTCACAATTAGTTCTCAGATTTACGTTACCTCTCTCTGCAGTGTGTCCTTTATGCCTCATATTTAACTGTGGTAAAAGCATTATCCGATCAAAAAGGGATTTCAAGATCAGAAATAGGTACAGATGTATCAGGGATCAAGGGTCCCTCAGGGCCCAACTATACTGCCTCGAGGTTAGAGATTGCTCCAGACAAAGGTCATGAGAAAAAAGAACACCTACCAGGCATTTTCTGCAGACCAGGCTGTCTTCCAGGAGATCTATATCCATTAACGATTTTATCCTTTCAGCAACCTTCCAAGAGACATATGATCATTTGCATCTGCCCAGGTGAGGAAATTCAGGCCCTGAGAAGCCCAAGGACCAAGATTCCCAGACCTGGGACTGGGTTGAGGGTGAGAAGCCAGGCTTGCTCCTGCCAGGGCCAAGACACTTTTTCTTCCAACGTTAACAACAGATGACATAAAACACAAGCACAAACACATTGTAAAACAGATCCAGATACTGTTGGGGAGCGATTATCCCATCTCATTCCTCAGCATGGTCTCTGATAGCATTGAGTCCAGGCCTGCAGGGACCTCCTTGCTTGGCTCAGCCTCTGGTGAGGGAATTCTAACAAGCAGGTCCTCCAGACCTGTGGCCCAGGTTGGGAATGAAGCTGTGGCAAGCCCCTGTGTCCTTGTCTTTTGAAGTAAAATGCTGAGCCAAGAGTTAATGATTGGGAAATGGGAAGAGGTAGAAACAAAGAATAGCTATTAGACTAGGGAACTGGTAACAATTTGGACTATCATTCTGCCACATAGCAGAATCCCCAAACTCACAGCTCCCTGAAAGATTAGATAAAGGCCTGACACACGTTCCTAAATTGTTTTTTCAGGAAGCAGACCCATCCAGGTGAAAACTGCTGACCACAAGAATGTAGACCCAAAACTGGTTGAAATCAGAAAACTGATGATGCTTGAAACTTTACCTTGTGGCCAATCAATCCAAGAATTATCCATGAGCTGATTACTCCCTGATCCTTGAACACTATAAAACTCACTTCCCCCTCCAAGGTGGGTCACACAGTCTTAAGGGTGTTAGCTAACTGTGGCCCCCTTTGCCTGACAAAGCAATAAAAGCTACTCTTTTCTATTTCACCCAAAACTCTGACTCTGCATCTCTTTTTGGCACTGGTGAACAGAGGCCGAATTTCAGCAGCAGGAAAAGGGGACTGATTCGTTTTCCTAGTAGTGGTCATGGTGTTACTGTTATGTGTCAAGTTCCTATTGCTCACCCCACAACAGATCAATAAATCGAGAGATGAGGTGTTGGGGCAAGGAACAGGGACTTTATTTGGAAAGCCAGCAGACCAGAAGATGGTGAACTATTTTCCCAAAGAACCATCTTATCTGAGTTAGAATGCAGGGTTCTTTTATACTAAAGGGGGATGGGAGTGTGGCTGGTGATTACAAACTCCTTGGTGCTGACCAGACCCCAAGAGGGAGGTAAAAGCCTTTGTTCTTGCAGCTGTCTATGTAGGTCTGGTCACAGTGTTCCCATAAATCTCCAAGGAGACAAATGTTGTTCTCTGTTCTATAAAATTTTATCTCTGTGAATGGAAAATCATCATACTTTAAAGGTCAGAGCCTTGAGAATGGGCTATCCTGCGTACTTCATGTTACAGGCAACATTCTTTTATAGACGGTGCAGAATCAGCATGACTAAGCACAGGCTATAGAACACAAGGGTTAGAGCTAAAGGAATAGAGCCCACCTGGAGTCAGATTTTGTGGAGTCCCATACTGAGGTCATAGGTGCAAGGCCTTGTACCAAGATGCAGAGCCCACAGATGCAGAGCCCAGAACCAAAGTCATCTTCAGAACTGACTGAACCCCATTGTAACCAATGCCAAAATCCTCCCTGACCATCACCAGCAGGTTTCCTGACCGCAAATTAGATAAAAATACCCACCCTGGTATTCACCCCATAGCACCCTAACCAATCTTCTAACGCCACCCTTCTAGCTTCCCTGGGCTTCCTTGGTGGCTCAGATGGTAAAGAATCTGCTTGCAATGAAGGAGACCCAGATTTGATCCCGGGGTGGGGAAGATCCCCTGGAGAAGGGCATGGCTACCCACTCCAGTATTCTTGCCTAGGAAATTCCATGGACAGAAGAGCCTGGCAAGCTACAGTTAGTGGGGTCACAAAGAGTTGGACATGAATGAGCAACTAACATGGGCTTCCCAGGTGGTACTAGTGGTAAAGAACCCACCTGCCAATGCAGGAGATGTAATCCCTGGGTTGGGAAGATCCCCTGGAGGAGGACATGGCAACCCACTGAAGTATTCTTGCCTGGAGAATCCTAAGGACAGAGGAGCCTGGCAGGCTACAGTCCATGGGGTTGCAAAGACTCAGACATGATTGAAGGGACTTACCACACATGTACATAACCCATACATCAGGTTTCCCTGTCTCCACTGCATTTGCAGTGCTTTCGTTATCTCTGCTTCTTGCTCTCAATAAACTCACTCCCTTCTCGAATACTGCATCTGGAAATTCTTTTCCAACCTGCGCTCAGACTACCACAACAGATTGGTCATCTGTTGTTCCTTCTTGGTGAGTGTCAAACCAAAGGACACAATCAAGCGAAAGCCCGGGAGAAAGAAGAATTTATTACTTGCGCCATCTCCCAGTAAGAAGAACACTGGAACACTAGGGATCTTTCCCAAAGCAGTGTGTCCCTGAACTGCAGTATTATGGATGTTTTAAGCTAAGCGTGCATACATGTTCATGAAGGGGCTTGAGCAGAAGATCATTCAGCATAGGATTGGGCAGAGGTTGCCAGAGACCAGGCTTTAGTTGATAGAAGTCATGAGGGTCAGAAAATATCAACATCAGGACTTCGCGATGTTGGGAATAGTTAAGACCGTTATTAGTTAAGACGGGTTAAGTTAAGATGGGTCCAATAGTTAAGATTCCACACTGCCAAGGCAAAGGGTATGGGTTCAATCCCTGGTTGGGGAGCTAAGATCACATGCCCTGCAGCATAGCCACACACACAAAAGTCACCATCGTCATTTCTTAGGTTCCAACCAGTCTGGGCTCTCAGCAGGTAGTTATTATACCATATTCCACCTGGGTGGAGGCCTTAGTTCTTGCAGAACTATAAGAAATGTATCAAAGTATAATATTTTATCCCTTAAGAAGGAACTGGGACTATGTCTTATCGTTGAATTATTGTTTCTTGTCTGCTGTTCCTTTGTTTCTGCATTTACTTCCCCTAAGATTATTAATCATGGAAACCTGTTCAAGGGTAATCATTGTGGCTAAGCTTGGACCACAAAATGGTTTCGGCCCAAGATAGCATCTCTTATGTCAAGAAGAACATGTTTGGCTCTCTTTTCTGGGAATGCTCCCCTCCTTATCTGCTTAAAATAACAATTATGGGAGTCCTCAGGGGGAGATTATGTGGCTTGTTCTCCTTTAGGGTATCCCCAGTTCCTGCCTGGTAAACAGAGGTCAGCTTCTGGCTAGATTTCTATTTACTTGAGACAGTAGCCTTTTCAGAGGATATGGGGGCAATTGGCTTACCTCACTTATCCCCACTTTGTGTTTTCTCTTGAATTCTCTTTCCATTGCCTCTGCTATTTACAATGACACAACAATCATAATATCTAGTGTCTTTGAGTGCCTGCTGTGTTTCTAGCTCTGTTCTAGACAGTTTCCACTTCTTAACAACTGTCTTAGAAGGTAGGTCCCAGAGAAGTTAAAGTAATTTTCTGCAGTCATAGAGCAAATAAGAGGTTGAAAACAATCTTGATCTGCCTAGCCCAGGAATGCTTGTTGTCAATCTCAGTAGCAGAGGAGGCGCAAGGATTGGGAAGTACCTGCATTGTCATCAGACTGTGAGTAACAAGGAACCAGTCCAGTGAATGGGGGTGTGGAGAATGCCCCCCAAGTTCCGCTTCAAGCTGGATCACCTATTCACAGAGCTGTAATGTACACCTAGAAGTAGCTGCTCTTTCCCAATAGTCTAAATGCCTTTGTTGTCCCTTTACAATTGCAAAAGAATCTGATAATCTAGTTTAATTGGACTGTTTTTCCTTTTAGGTCTTTGTGGTTGAATTTACAAGTACAATTTAGCTGCATTTATTATTTCCAGAAGGCGTCATAGAGAATGGCTTTAGGTACTCAGGTGTGAAAGAAGCAGACAGAAGAGTCAGGGTTTGGAAGGAATGCCGGAGTTCAGTGAAGCGGATGATACCTCCAGGGACATATTTGCCAAAAGGGAGGGCCAGCCCCAGTCTCTCCTGGGAAATGGAATTACAAAGCCTTTTTCACATGAAAGATTATCTGAACAGTTTCCAAAATCATCTTCTGTTTAATCAGGGCATCCACATTAAGAAAAGTAAGAAGATACCCTTGCAGCGTCTGGTTTGTCTATAAACTCTAAAAACAGATGCTTATTCATACAAATGAAATAAATTTAACAAAAATTAAAAATTGGACAAGTGTGTGAATGCAATGGTGAATTCAGGCTAGTGACCCTTCATAAATTTCAGTTTTTCTCTCCTTCCAAACCTGGAAGGGGTGGAGAACTGAAGATGACATTTGCCTCCAAGTTGGCCAAATATGAGGTGTGAGGGCAAAAACAACAGAGACTCATTATCCACAGCAGCCTCATGGCTGGTCCTGGGCAGGGAAGCCTCTCTGCTCCCAAATGACCTCCCGGACCTCCTGCAGGAGGGTCGGCCCCACAGTTCAGTCCTGCTCCCTGTAACTCAAAAAGAATTAAGCATTGGAAAGTGGGATTGTGGGAAAGGGGTCCCTTTACTTTAGAGGCAGAAACATGAAATGAGTTCTCTGCATCTTTTAACACAGGTATCTGTGGGAACATAAATGTTCTGCCCCACTAGGCCACAAGTGCTCAATTTGACCACCGCAGAAATCGCTGACAGAAAAGAGAGCACATCCCTGGTTCAACAATCCTGGCCGAATGGTGCTGTGTGTGTCTATTGCCAAAAGTGAATGATTGAGACCAACAGCCTGACTGTAATTGTGGCAGAACACAGCAGATGGGTCTGAAGCACCGATTCTTGAGACTTCAGCCATGGGCCCCCACTGCCTCCTGCTCATCGCAGTATGAATGACTCCATCTGCAGAGTGCTCTGAACTACCCACATGGTTCACGCATATCACTGAAGTGCAGCCCTGGGCCAGCAGCGTGGGCAGCTCCTGGGAGCTGAAATGTAAAGTCTTAAGCCCAGCCCCAGACCTGCTGAATTTAACCTGCGTCTTAACAAGATCCCACATATCTATGTGCCCACTGACATTTTAGACACGGCCTTGTATTCTTACTCATCTTTGCAAACAAACACACTCTTGGCTCCCCAAGAATGGGTCATAGAATGTGACCCTCAGCAGGTTTGAGAATGTTTTATCTCCTTTCACCCCCTATCTGCTGTCTATACCATATAGGAGCCATATAAACATGTATCACACATATAAACATTTGCTTATTGAGGACAATTTCAAGACTGCCTCTGAGTCAAACTAACCAGACACAAAAGATACTCAGGAATAGGGTTGCAGATTTAGCCAATAAAAATCCAAAATGGCCAGTTTAATTTGCATTTCAGATTAGCAATGAATAGTTTTTTAGGCACAAGTAGGTCCCAAATGTTGCCCGTGTCCTGTGTCGTATCTACTCAGGAGTCGAAGTCCCAGGCTGCCCTGTCCACCTCCCCACTCTGTCTCTGCCTGTTTTGTGTCTGAGACCCTCTCTTGTTCCCAGTGGTGGTGGCCTTGGTACAAGTTTCAAACCCCAGTTCATGGTCTGCTTCCTTTCTTCCGTGAGGGTGAGAGGCACGTGGAAACTCTAGCACAGACTTCAGCATCAGAAAGACCAGGGATCTGGCTCTGCCAGCTGGATGACAAGCACATTTTATCTTCCTGAGTCTCTATCTCCTTGGCTGTAGAATGAGGGCCTTGGTCCTCTCAATGCCATGGAGATAGTGCGTGGAACAGAATGCCTCCACCGCCCCATCTCCCTGGCAGCCTTGGTTTCTTTTGATAACTGTTGTCCTTGGGTCCATACCCTTCTCCAGTTTCAACTCCAAAACAGGATGTGAACAGCACTTACGATACAAACCAACGCCGCCTCCACGTAGCATCTGCTACTGGTCTGCCTTCGGTTCTGATTTAGGCAGTTCCTAAGTTGCAAATTTAGGTTGAGATTCTTCTTCTGGTTTTTTTTTTTTTTTTTTTTTTTAGGTTGAGATTCTTTATTCAAGTTGCTTCCCAGGTAAAATGTTAAGGACATAGTTGTAATTTTTCAACTATGGCAGCGTTTTGTTTAAGAAGAAATCATATTTAACTACCACCAATCAATAAGTTTTCGTGTCAGTGGCCTAAACTGCATTTCTAACTAACACATATTTGGGGCAATCCACACATTCCACAAGAAGCATGTCCTTTTTTCCCTCTTCTATTTCCACCTGCTTTTTCTGTTCTTTTTAACCACGATCGCTGGTACCACTGGAGGTCAGCAAAGGTAAGAAGGCCCATTCTCTTCAGATGGGCAACTTGGTGAGAGGAAATTGAACTTTTCTGCAGTATTTTTTCCCAAATTGATGTATATATATATATTTAATCTTTATTTTTACTAGATATATTATACAAGTTGTATATATATTTAGTAATATCTGAATAATCAAAAAGGTAAAGAATACCAGTTTTATGAAGTGTGTCGCTTCTGCAGTTTAATTTGATTTTATAAAGTCAAATCAGTAGCAAGGCCAGTCCCTGCCCTTAGTGTTGCAGATGCAGCTTAGGGGTCTGGGTTCCAATTAAGGAAACAATTTTTCAAGACAATAAGAAAGAAGAGCTTGGATTAAAATATCAAATCTACTTGCTTTTCCTCAGTCAAGATTTTGACCTTGGTTTTTGTTTTCCAGCTTGCCCAATTTCTCAACACAGACATCTTGACCTACAGGTTTGTATTCCACTCTGGGTCAGCTTGTTCCATTTACGCTTGTAGGCCTCTTTTATCCTCTGTGACCTCTTTTGTCCTCTGCATAGTTCCAAGCACTTTGTCCCAAGGAGGGAGGGGTGTCCTGCCAGGGGTCCAAATCTGGTGTGGTTCTTCTCAACCTAACAGCATTGGCGTCTGGCTTTAACAGAGACACCAATTTGATGACTGGAGAGATTCAAATTGTTTATTTCCACAGTAGAGCCGTGTAGCAGAAGGGAGAGATATTGAAATAGACGTTCTTTCTAGACTACTTTATTGAAATGAATTTGGAATTTCTAACCCTTGTTGTAAAACGAAAAAACTGGTTGCTCTTTACATACTGGGCAGAAGCCAGCCGACTGTTCGCTTTGTCTTGATCCGTGTCTCTAAGGGGGAGAAGTCCCCCTCCTGGGAATGCCACAGCTTTCCTTCTCCAGTGACTGGACAGAAATACACATTCTTGGCTCCCCATACCTGAGTCAGCTGAAAAAGAACCTCTGCTCAAGGAGGCCCAACAATCTGTGCTTTTATAGTCCTTGGGGAATTCTTTCACAACCACAGGTGGAGGAGCACTGCTCGGAGGAATGCCCCAAGGGTGGACTTGCCTTCGATTGCATTTCTGATAGCCTTGTCTTTGCCTTGGCTCTGCCCCTCTTTTTGTGAAATTCACCTGGAAAGTCTCTCCCAGCGTTTCAAACACCCCCACCCCATCACCCTCTCTCCAGCACTACCGCTTGAGCCCTGGAGGCGGAAACTTTTGCCATTAAGGTGCTACTTGTACATATAGCTCCCCTCTATCCACACAAAATGCAGACATGCGATGATGATGATGGGCAATTTTGAGTAATTATATGCCAAGCATTTTACACATATTATCTTTTGAAGCCTCGCAGTAATCTTACTGATGAAGGATTAGGTTCAGAGATGGTAAGCCACTTTCCAAGTTTCCTTAGTGATTGAGATAATTTTTTGCCTAGAACTCAAAGCCCCACACTTCTTCATGTACAGTTACCATAACTGGTGAGCTACAAGGACATGCTAAGCTAATACAAAGCAATGCAAAGCCAAGCTAAAGCCTGCACCCAGGATTGGGTGGGAATGGGGCCCGTGCTAATATGCGTTCTGCCCAGCACTAATGCACTCAGTATATGGTGTGCTGTCCTGAAAAGCTGTGCGAGGCTCCACGACACAGGGCGATGCTGGACTGTGCAGATCTGCGCCCAGGTACAGTGAGTGCTGCTTCTGTTAACGGAGGAGAGTTTGAGGACGACTCCTCCCTTGGGCCTCAGTTCTTGGTAAGGATGCAAAGAAGAAGAATCTAAGGTCTTACCTACTGCAAGAAAGTTTACTGACAATACTGAAAGAAAGAACAGAGAGAACACCTCAAGAGAAAAGTGGGCCACACCAAGAGAGACGATGGTCCTGGAGGGCTTAGGTACAGAGTTTTTAAGGCAAGGTCATTTGCATAATCCAGGGGGTCATTGACTGACAGTCTTCATTGATAGTTGCAGGTTGTAAAACAAGGTGCTCTACTGTGCATGTCCTGCCCATAATTCAGTCTGTTATAATTAGATGTATGTGTTCATGGAATATCTATGAGCAGTTAATGAGTCCCATGGCCACCAAAGGTTACTTTATTACATGATAATGTGAGGTGTGTGCATGTACAGGAGTAGGGAAATTTCTGCCTGTTGGCTGGCGGGGGATTTTTCTGGCCCCTTGACTATTTTGGAGTACTGTGGGGTAGGGGGCATGTTAGAGGGCGGGGCTGGTAAATTGCTTGGTGGGATTAGGCAGCCATTGGACATTTAGCTGAAGGGGCCGCCTCTCCTTGCTCTCCTCACTAAAATGACATACATACTGACCTCCCCCCTTACCTCTTCAGAGCAGTTTGTCAGAGATCTCTGATAGACTGTCTCCTGGACTCTGGTTTTCATTTTGCCCCAGATAAAACTTAACTCAACAGCTCTCACGTCGTGCAATTTTTTCACTTGACGTGTCTCTCCCTTCTTTTCTGTTTGTAGAGAAAGTTCCCTTTTGCTTCATGTCTGTTCTCCTGATTTTAATTAATTTATAAAGAAATGATAGTATGCTAAAATTCCAGGACATTCTAAAAGAAAATTAATTTACTCACAATCTGCACCCCAATACACATTAGTTTTCTTGTTCTGCTCCTTCGTGTCTTTGCTTCTGTACGTGTATTTGCAACCATAGTGTAGAAATAATTGAGTATTTTGATTCTTTTTAATAATTGCCTACCTAAAATATTTTATCACCTTTTTCTAAATGTCAAACACAGTATAGGCTCAATGCATAACACTTTTGAAAAAGCGACATAATGTGGTCACATACACATCCTGATTTCACAACCCAAAGATAACCGTTGTTAATCAACAACATGTATATGCTTTTAGATATCCTCACACCCCTCCTATAATCTAATGGGGTTAAGGTTTTGGCATTTAGGAAGCAGTGTGATAGGAGCAGAAAGGTAATGATTAAGACATACATATCATGCTTTTTTACTGCTCTGAGCTAAGCATTTTGCACATCATTCTCACAACACACTTAGGTCTTGCATTCCCATTTAACAGATGGGAAAACTGAATTATAGAAAGAGAAGGTAATTTACCCCAAGCCACATAGCATCAAGTGCCACCGTGAGTTTACCCGGGCAGTCTGTCTCCAAAGGCTGGGCCTATAAACCACCACCATGACCAGAAGTCAAGCGCTTACCCAGCCCCGGTCTGTGTGACTGTGTCAGAGAAAGCTTCCAGCAGGCAGTGACACTTTAGCAGGCCTCAGAAGTGAGGAGGAGGGTAGCCAGGAAAAAGGAGGCAGAAGGAAGGCAGATATAGAGAGACTTCTAAGAACCAAGAGCCCATGCAAGGGCAGGAGAGCAAAGAGAGCAGGAGAAAAGTATTAAGGTGAGAGTGTAGGGGTGAGGGCAGAAGAGTGGCTGAAACGAGGCTGGGCAACAGTGGGAGGCTCTGGGGAGGGGCTTTCTAAACTCTGTGTGAGAGTCTGATCTTTACCCATCACCCTTTTGTTCCCCAACTGCTGCTAAACAACTTTGTTTGTGAGCCCCGGGCATAGCCCAGGCACATACAGAGCCCAAGAGGAAAGCACAGGATGTCACAGGGCATCTCCAGGCCAGCCCCCAGCCTGTCCTTGCCCCAGGTCCTGGGGTGTGCCCCAAGATGCAGCAGCTCAGGCAATCAATGGGCTGTGTCCCTGCCCCTCAGGCTGCAGAACAGGTTTGGGCCTGCTCACATGCTCCCTCCAACTGGGCCTCCAGGCTGGTCATAGACATCTCAGCAGCCAGAAGAGGCTCAGGGAAGGGTTTTAAGCCAGAAACTGATAGGATTCAATCTGCTTCTTAGAGATATCCCCTTGGCTGCTGCAAGGAGGGTAGAATGAAGGACCACAGGACACAAGCCTAGACAGTATATGAAGCCAAGCAGGACCCTTTGGGACCCTCTCAGGTATATGATCCCACTTCATCCCCTGTCACTCCAACTCCTTGCAGTAAAAGACTTTGCTTTAGTCCCTTAGGCTGCCTCCAAGTTCTCAGAAAGTCAGCCTCAAGGATTGATCTCTGAAAAGGATGTGAATGTGCAGCAACGAAGAGCTGTAGTTGGGCCAGGAGAACTGGTGATAAATTGAAACAGTAGATCAGCAATAGAGCAGAGTCACAGAACCTCTAGTTCCACCCAGAAGGACACAGATAACAAAATATGATATGCACATTCTTGAATTGTTTTTATAGAAACCTGATTCCCACCAGAAAGCAACTGCTGACCACAAGCCCATCAGACCAGTTGGTATCAGTTGGTTGATGATATTGACTCCTGAAATATCACCCTGTTATCTCACCACCAATCAGTACAGAGGAATGAGAGTTGATAAGACACCCTGTTACCCATATCCCTACTATTGCCTTTAATAACACTCCCCTGAAAGACCTGAATTTGGGTAAACTCCAGCAGTTGGTGATGGACAGGGAGGCCTGGCGTGCTGTGGTTCATGGGGTCACAAAGAGTCGGAAACAACTGAGCGACTGAACTGAACTGAACTGAAAGACCTCAGGGTGTTAGGGTTTTTGAGCAGGAGCTGCCTTTTCTCCTTACTTGGCATCTGCAATAAACACTATATTTTCTGGCTCCACCGACCACCTCCTTGCTGCACCCCCAGGCCCCCAGAGTTCAGTCTCAGGCAATTTCCACAGTGTTCAAACGTGTTATTTTCTAGTTTTGGTTAATTTTTCCTACATAAATTCACCAGTGTGAAAATGAGACAGACCATGATGGCAGTTAAGGATAAACCTCTCAGAACGACAATGAGGCAATGAAAATGGGACCTGACAGAAGACAGTTACGTTCAGCCTTGCTTTTCAGGTGTTTGGTTTGGTTTTGATTTTGAAACATCAGCTGGTGTTGAGTCTCCATTAGAGAACCAGGAAAAAGGAATCCTCCTTCTTGGTTCCCCAAGATGGATCCAAGGATGAGAACGGCGTAACAGGAGAGTAGTGCTCAGATTCAACTTCCTACCTGGACCCTTCCTGTGGGATGGAGATACCAGGAGAAGGTGGGGGGACAGGGAGCTGGCCACCTTCCTGCTTGTTTCCTCCTCAAAGTGATGTATCTTTGGCTGTTGACATGCTCAACAGTGCAAGAATCAAGGTTGTTAGCAGAACCTAGGACATGAAGAAACCAGAACATGAAAATAAAGCTCTTTGTTAACAACAACAACAACAAACCCAAAACAAAACAAATAAACAAACAAAGAAAATGACTACACTTCACAGATGGCTCAGTGTTAAAGAATCCTCCTGGCAATGCAGGAGAAGTGGGTTCAATCCCTGGGTTGGGAAGATCCCCTGGAGACGGAAATGGCAACCCACTCCAGTATTCTTGCCTGGAGAATCCCATGGACAGAGGAGCCTGGCAGGCTACAGTCCGTGGGGTCACAAAAGAGTCAGACACAACTTTGTAACTAAACAACAAGAAAAACAACCACAGCCTAGAGTTGGTTTTATTGTGCGCAGGGCAAGCAGACCCAAATCCAGGTTGGGTAACACATTACAGGATGCTGTGGAAATTGTGCAAGAGATGATAACAGCCTGCATGGAAACAGGGTGGTGCCGAGAGAAGAGAGGGACTGGTGAGAGTGAGGGGGAAATGGGGAGATCTGGAGAGAGGAAGCTGGGTCAAGGAAGACAGGAAGCTTCCAGCCTGGGCAACAGTGTGGATCAACAGCATCAGTCTCAGATCTGGAACCCGATTTCTGCTTGGGCTTTGGTCAGGGTCTGAGTTACTGGAAGGACAGGCGGGTGGACATGTCCAGAAAGCAGATATACTCAGGCCACATGCCCAAGAGACAGATCCAGGCAGATCTCCTCCTGGACACCTGCCTATGGTATGAGGTTGCTGACTTTCCCCAAACCCTCAGGTTCCCCCCAAGTGAGTTGCCAGCCCTGTGTCTGCCTTGGGGAGAAGCGGGTGGGATGACATCTGAGGGACAGAGAATGTGAGTTGTGTTGCCTGTGCATGGGTTGGAAAAGAATTTCAAGACATGAGGCAGAATGACGGGAGAATAGAGTTTATTAGAGTGGGAGATGCTGTTAGAGCAGTGGGCTCAAGGGAGAGCTGACACTTTCATGGGCTAGTCACTGCAGATGCTGACTGCATCCGTGAAATTAAAAGACACTAGCTCCTTGTGAGGAAAGCTATGACAAACCTAGACACCATATTAAAAATCAGAGACATTACTTTGCTGACAAATGTCCATATAGTCAAAGCCATGGTTTTTCCAACAGTCAAGTATGGATGTGAGAGTTGGACCATAAAGAAGGCTGTAAGTGGGTGAGTGTTAGTTGCTCCGTTTTGTCCAACTCTTTGTAATTCCATGGACTGTAGCTGCCAGGCGCCTTTGTTCATGGAAGTCTTCAGGCAAGAATAATGGAGTAGGCAGTTATTCTCTTCCGCAGGGGATCTTCCTGACCCAGACCTGGATAGAACCCAGGTCTCCTACGTTGCAAGCTGATTCGTTACCATCTGAGCTACCAGGGAAGCCAGCCACCAGGGAAGCCAAAGAAGACTGAGCACCAAAGAATTGATGCTTTCAAATTGTGGTGCTGGAGGACTCTTGAGAGTCTCTTGGACTGCAAGGAGATCACACCAGTCAATCCTAATGGAAATCAACCCTCAATATTCATTGGAATGACTGTTGCTGAATCCAAAGCTTCAATACTTTGGCCACCTGATGGGAAAAGCCAACTCATTGGAAAAGACCCTGATGCTGGGAAAGACTGGAGGCAAAAGGAAAGGGGGCAGCAGAGAATGAGATAGTAGATAGCATAACCAACTTAATGGACAGGAATTTGAGCAAATTTTGGGACACAGTAAAGGACAGAGAAGACTGGCATGCTGCAGTCAGTCCATGGGGCCGAGGAGTTGGACATGACTTAGGGACTGAACAGCAACAACAAGCCAATTTTTATAACTTCAAGACAAAGAAAATTCCTGTAGGAAGGGTGGCATTAGGTGATTGGTTAGGTGCTATAGGATGGGTATTTTTACCTAAAATGCAGTCAGGGGGCTGGCCAGTTTAGTAGATCAGGGAGGCTCGTGGTAATGGTGGCTATGGGGCTCCATCAGTTCTGGAGATGACCTTGGTGCAGGGCTCCATATCTGTAGCCTTGGTACAAGGCTTTACCCCTGTGACCTTGGTATAGAGCTCCACAAGTTGCTTGCCTTGGGGCTGGTTCTGGGGATGGGAGGTGACACGAACCTGCTTCATCCCATGAGTGACACAGATCTGGGCTCCAGTTCACCTTTGCTCCCTTCCTGGCCAACTGTTCCCACTTGATGGCACTTAGCTCCTCACCTTAGTGCTACCCAGGGCCAGCTGGGTGCCCCTCTGGGCTTCTCCCAGAGCCCGGTAAGTCTCCAATAATCCTGAAAGCCACTGGCCTCCCCTGCTATCTGTGAGCTCCTGGTATGGGCATGGCCCTGCTGCACTCCCTGGGCTGCGCCATGAGCAGTCATGTGGTCATGTGAGATTTAACATCAGAGGAGACTGGGTAAAGGGTATTTGGAAACTCTGTACCACTTTTGCAATTTTTCTGTAATGTAAGTAATTTCCTCAAAGCTTAAAAGACACATATTAAATCATGTATTGATTAAATAAAAATGAAACCTGCAGTTTGCATCAAACTGTTGCTAACAATTGTTGAAGCAAGGTGATGGGTGTGTCAGGGCTCCTTATAACTCTTTTCTACATTTATATATGTTAGAATTTAGGAAAAGATAAATTATGAGAATTCCCTGGTGCTCCAGTGGTTAGGATTCCATGCTCTCACTGCTAAGGGCCCAGGTTTAATCCCTGTTCAGAGAACTAAAATTCCATAAGCTGCGAGGCAAGGCCATAAAAAGAAAAAGACAGATTTTATGTATATTGATGAAGTCCCTTTCATGTGCCAGGCACTGTAGTCAACTGTGAGCCCTTGGCAGTCTTGTCCTCAAGGAGTTCACAGCATAAGGTTGAAACCTTCACAACATAAGGTTGAAATTGTGGTATGATAATAATTACTTTAAACGGGGTATAACCTATAAAAATATAGAACCACTATGCTATACACCTGAAACTAACATGACATTGTAAATCAACTATAGTGGGATGTTTAAAAAAACTTCAAAAATAAACAAACAAAATTAATATGTTAGAGGACACACGGGAATTGAGTGTTCCAAGCAGAAGAAACAGTGTGTGCAAAGGCCCTGGGGCTAGAGAGAAAAGCCAAGGTGCAGTCAAGAAGAGAATGGTCTGAAAATGACCCAGGTGATGTAGTGAGCCCTCCCACCCAGAGCGAGGGCAAACTGGGAAGGTTATTTGGGAGTGTATACAATTGGGGTTGCAATACCGTTCCTCATGTAGTTCTTTTTACCACTTTAGATTGCTATCTCCCTATTCTCTTGACCATATCCTCCTTTCTGCCATCACCCTCTTATGACACACTCTCCCTCTCCCTCCAAGATTCTTCCATCTGCCATAAACTTGGCATCTCATTTCATGAAAGCATGGTCCCCACCAGTCTGCTGGGCAGCCAAATAAATCTGGAATCTCTGTGTGTGCATTTATGGATCACCTTGAAATGGAACATTGTTAATTTATCATTTTCTTTGTGGCATGTACAGAATGTTCTACCAGCCTGGTCAACTGTGTGGGGCTATTTCCTATTGGACCCACCCCCACCCCTGAAGCGGGGGCTGGTTGTTAAATTATTAAAGCATCTAGCATACACCCAAGGACTGGCATTGAGGAACTGAGCAGAGAGGCAGCAGGACTTTTATTAGGTTGGTACTGACCTTATCATCTTCATATAGTTTCTCATGTCTGTTTCAGGAGGAAAATATTTTTCAATGTGTTATTTTATGTGGGTACCTGGCGTTATTGCCTTTTCTTGGGTGTGCTCAGGAGATGATTCAAGTGTTGTTTATTAGTTCCTCAAGGATGTGTCTTTAGAGGAAAATAATAATCAAGAATTTAGAAAGTGAGGGCAGAGAATTTGATGATTTGGGGAAAATAAGAGTGTTACTAAGAGCAATTTGAAAATGCAACCATGTCAGTGCTGGGAGGGATCTGTGAGCTTATGTTAGAGTTGCCTTCTCTAGACTAGATGGTGTATCAGTGTGATTCATATGGAAATCACACAATTATGCTGGACTGGAATTTGGCAGAGTCACACATTTGGGAATCCCACTTGAGAGATGAGGGAAAAATATATGTGAGTGGTTGCATGTCACTTGAACTGGCAGCTCCTGTTGGGAAGTCAGTCATCAATGGCGGTGGGTCAGAATCAGAATTTGCACCTCCAAAGCTGATTTCACCACTGTGAGCTTGTTGTTTATATGAGTTACTTTGTGACTGAGCACAGAGTAGCTTGCTGCTTTCCCTTCTTCTCCTCCACCTCCACCTCCTTCTTCATGTTCAGTATTTTAGGGACCAAAGCCTGGGCACAGTTTCTTACGAAGAAAAGATTCAAAATTGCAAGTGAATCTAAACGCATAGGGCATATAGGCAAGTGCATGTGGATTTATTTCTTAGGCAATTCGAAAAAATAATGCCCTTTTCTTGAACTGCCCTGTTTCCAGCCCAACAGATAATTTGCAAATTCTATTTGCCAAGTTAAATATTCTCCTGGGCTACCCTGCCAAAGCACTTGTCCAATTTTTTTGCACAGTCATTATGTTTTCAGTTTGTGGGAGAGTTCTACTGTTTTGATAGTTGTGTTTAAACAGCACAATGTTGGCTTTTATAAGCAGGATTGATTACTTTATGATCACGATCCCAGTTTATTATTTAATTGTTCTAAACTACTGAATTGCGAAATTGCAAGTCCTCTAAGGGAAATGCTGAAGAACACATGTGTGGCTCTTGGGCTGTCTAATCATGCCACGTTACACAGAAGGCGTGTTGAATTTTGAGCAATGTCTTGTGTTAAAAACTATGATGACGTCACTACTTCCTGAGAGCTCACAGGTTAGTGGGGGCACAGAAACTGTAATCTCTGCAGGCTGTGAAAATTCAATAACAAAATAGATACAATAGGCAGAGACTAGTCTGTCTGGCAGGAGGACTAAGATCTAATCCAGACTTCATCACTAACTAGATAGCTGGCCAACACATGTTCTCTCGGGGGTACAGTGTATTAATTACACACTTGGAGGAGTGGCTAGCTGACTTCTAGCTCTATAACTCGAGAAGTCTTGAGGGAAGAGCTAGGTACATCAGTGGAGCACAGAGCTGGTTTCTAAAAGATGCATGAAGCAACTAGGTGAAAATGAAATCGTTCAGTCGTATCTGACTCTTTGTGACCCCTGGACTGTAGCCTGCCAGGCTCTTCTGCCCATGGACTTTTCCAGGCAAGAGTACTGGAGTGGGTTGCCATTTCCTTCTCCAGGGGATTTTTCTGACCCAGGGATCGAACCCGGGTCTCCCACATTGTAGGCAGACACTTTACCATCTGAGCCACCAGGGAAGCCCCCCAGGAGGTAGGATGCAGCATAATGGGAGTCAGCAGAAATGTCAACTTAAAAAGAATAAAACAAAGGTCTCATGCACAGAAGCCTCAGAATCTCAAAGACCCTGCAAAATCAGTGAGGTTGGAGCTTCCAGGGCAAAAGAGAATTCACAGGAAAAAATTCAAATAAGCCCATGGGAGAAGATTTGGAAATAGAAACAAAAAACAAGCACTTGTAATGTCTATGAACAGATTTTAGACAAAAATGAGGAGCACCCCTAATGTAGGGTGGGGAGGGATGGAAAGGTCACAGCCTGGATGACGCTGCTGTGAAGGTGGAGCCGACCTGGGCAGGGCACAGCAGCCTGTGCTTTCTCAGCCTTCAGTCGCTCCCATTGCTCTGACTTACTTGACTTCTAGAATCATTATCCTTGGCTCAGAACCAATTAAAATGAAGCCACCGTTGGGCTCTTTGTGCATGGTAGGTTGTCGACAAACCTGTTCTTTTGACTAAATTTAAACCCTTTAAAAGCAGATTCCCCATCAGGCTCCTATCTTGTTTCCCACCAGCCATTATCTCTTGATACCTGAAACTGCAGAAGGGGTCTTAGGGGAGGAAGCTTGAAGGAAATTTGTTAAAAAGAAGAAATACATCACGTGTCAGCCGAAAACAAGGTGTCCGTGAAGAAAATAGATATACAAATAAATAAAGGTCTTCTGGAATGTTTAAACTATTTTGACAGAAAACTCAAGTTTTGTAACCAAGCAAGTGAGCTCCTTGTCCCAAGAGAAAGACCAAATACTGGGGCAATGGTCTTTTGCAAAAAAAAAAAAAAAAAAAGGCTTTATAGCCCGACAGCTAAGCAAGGACACAGGAAGCAATGCTAAGATCTGTCTTCCTGACCCCTTTTGAGTGGCATATTTATCTTAGGAGTAAGAAGCAAGTGGGCAGGGGGAGAGCTCAGAAATGGTTAGTGTACAGTAAATGTAAGTTTCAATGTAAGTTTTAAGAGTTCTCTGTGCAGGCATGGTATATTTTCAGCATGTGACTTCTAAAGTTGACTGTCAGTCATCCTAGTCCGTCAGTGTGAGTGGGCAGTGCTCAGTCGGAGAGGCTGTCATCAAGTTGTCTCCATATCTGTAGTTACTCTGCTAAGTAAGTTGGTATTCTTGGCATATCATTTTGTTTCTACCTTATGGCCTTATAAGTTACAGGGTACCAGTTTCACATGCCTTTTTTGAAACATAACTATTGTGCAGGGACTTCTGTGCTAAAGATTCAACAACCACAAAATCTTACAAGAATTTTTTTTTTAATTGTTTTTTTTTTTTTTTTGGCCAGAGGTCTGTTGACTAAAAATGGGACTGAAATTGTCCCTCCCTAAGTCTAAGCAATTGAATCCTTGCTTTTTAATGACTCTTGTGCTTCTGTACTGTCTTCACTGATAAAACTTGCCCAAGGCCACTGCTGAACTCACCCAGCCACCTTGGGGACAGGAGCACTATGCTACTGGCAGCTCCTGGGGACGATGCTAAGTAACTACACTCCGACGACGGGACAACAAAGAAGGATCCAGCCCCAAATGTCACTAGTGCAGACACCTCAGGCTAGAGCAACATCTACCAGACTTCTTTGGCTGGTCCCAGTCACAAGTGTCTCTTACATTTTACAACAACCCAGACCACACAGTCACATACTGACACATTACTGAGTCCCGGTTCCTACAGCTTGCCACACAGCCATCCATTAAATAGAGAAATGAGGTATTGAGGCAAGGCCTGGGATTTTATTGGGAGAGCCAGCAGACTGAAAAGATGGTGGACTAGAATCCCAAAGAACCATCTAACCTGTGTTAGAATTCAAGCTTATACTAAAAGGAGAGGGTGGTGTGGCTGGTGGATGCAAATTTCTTGTTGCCAGCCAGACTCATAATAATACAGGATGTGCATTTTTTGTTCTTCCAACCATCCACATAGGTCTGATCATGTTTCTATAAACCTCCAACAAGGCAAATGTTATTCTTTGTTTTGCAACTGTTTTATCCTTATATGGAGGAAAAGACTTTTATCTTTATATGAAGGAAAAGACTTTGAAAATTGGCTATCCTATGTATTTCAGGCTATAGGTAGCATTCTTTTACAAAAGGTGCAGAGCCAGCATGACTAAGCAAAGGCTACAGAGCACAAAGGTTAGAGCTAAAGGAACAGATCCAGTGCGCAAGCAGGTTTGGCTTCGCTGTTACAGACAATCACACAACAAATATATCTGTTACCAAAACTCAGCCTCTGTTCACTGGTGCCAATGCAGAGACAGAGTTTTGGAGGAAGTAGGAAAGAGTAGCTTTTATTGCTAATGCCCTCAAGACTGTGACCCACCCTGGATAGGGTAGTGAGGAGATTTATAGTGTTCAGGGAGCAGGATATGATCCGCTCATGGATAATTCTCAGATTGATTGGCATCAAGGTGAAGTTTCAAGCATCATCAACCTTCTGGTTTCAACCAGTCTAGGGTCTATGTTCCTGTGGTCAGCAATTTTCATCTGGAGGGGATCTCTTCTTATAAAACCAATTTAGGAATACGTGTCAGGTCTTTCTCTATATCATTCAGGGAGCCCTGAGTTGGGTGATTCTGTTATGTAGCAGATTTATAGTCTACATTGTTACCAGTTCCCCAGCCCAACAGCTATTCTTTGTTCTCACATCTTCACATTTCCCAGGGGTTAACTCTTGAGTCAGCACTTTATTTCAAGGACAAGGACAAGGGGAGTTGTACATGGTTATGTAATTCAAATGAAAGTTTTAGCAAAAAGTGCTTACTGTAACTGTATATGACACACCCTCATATTTACTATTATATTGCAGTTAAAAAACACTAGTCAGAACCTGCTGTGTTAATTTCACAACCCGCAATGGGCCACAATCCATCACTGGCACACACTGGTATAACAAAATCCCAAGACATTGACATCAAATAAAAGTGCCTTCATACAACCACTATAGAGAACAGAATGGAGTTTCCTTAAAAAACTAAAATTAAAACTACCATGTGACTCAGCAATACCATTGGTAGGTGTATGCCCTGAGAAAACCATAATTTCAAAAGGCTCATGCACCCCCATGTTCACTGCGGCACTATTTACAATAGACAGGACTTGGAAGCAACCTAAACTCTTGATGAAAGTGAAAGAGAAGAGTGAAAAAGTTGGCTTAAAGCTCAACATTCAGAAAACTAAGATCATGGTCCCATCACTTCATGGCAAATAGATGGGGAAACAGTGGAAATAGTGGCTGACTGTATTTTTCTGGGCTCCAAAATCACTGCAGATGGTGATTGCAGCCATGAAATTAAAAGATGTTTACTCCTTGGAAGGAAAGTTATGACCAACCTAGACAGCATATTAAAAAGCAGAGACATTACTTTGCCAACAAAGGTCCATCTAGTCAAGGCTATGGTTTTTCCAGTGGTCATGTATGGATGTGAGAGTTGGACTGCAAAGAAAGCTGAGTGCCGAAGAATTGATGCTTTTGAACTGTGGTGTTGGAGAAGACTCTGGAGAGTCCCTTGGACTGCAAGGAGATCCAATCAGTCCATCCTAAAAGAGATCAGTCCTGGGTGTTCATTGGAAGGCCTGATGTTGAAGCTGAAATTCCAATACTTTGGCCACCTGATGTGTAGAGCTGACTCTCTTGAAAAGATTCTGATGCTGGGAAAGATTGAAGGCAGGAGGAGAAGGGGACAATAGAGGATGAGATGGTTGGATGTCATCACCAACTCTATGGACATGGGTTTGGGTGGACTCCAGGAATTGGTGATGGACAGGGAGGCCTGGTGTGCTGCAGTTCACGGGGTCGCAAAGAGTCGGACACGACTGAGCTCCTGAACTGAACTGAACTGAAACATTCATTGATGGATAAATGGATAAAGAAGATGTGGTACATATATATACAATGGGCAATTACTCAGCCATAAAAAGGAATGGAATTGGGTCATTTGTATTCTTTCATACAGAGTGAAGTAAGTTAGAAGGAGAAAAACAAATATATGTTAATGAATATATATGGACTCTAGAAAAATGGTACCAATGAACCTATTTGCAGGGCAGGAATAGAGACACAGATGTAAGACAGACTTGTGGACACAGGAGGGGAAGGGGATGGTGGGCCAAGTTTAGCGAGAAATACTAGCACACGTACACTACCATGTGTAAAACAGGCAGCTAGGGGGATGCTGTTGTGGCACAGGGAAGTCCGCCTGGTGTCTGTGACGACCTAGGGGGTGGGATGGGGGTGGGGTGGGAGGGAAGCTCAAGAGAGAGAGGATAGACGTGTATGTGTATAGCTGACTCAAGATGTTGTACAGCAGAAACCAACACAGCATTGTAAAGCGAATATGTCCCAGCTTTCAAAACCAGTTTAAAAAGCAAGGTACAATCGAATGGGCTCACCACTTACTTTAGACGAGTCAGAATTTACCTCAAGTAATTTCTGTGAAGAAGAAATGAGGATCAAAGTGAGAAAATGGCCACTATGTGGTAGACACTAAACCTATGTTAGTTCTTTTCCGTGTGCTATAAAGGTAGGGCACTAGCATCTCTTTCTCTAGATCGTAAAATAAAATTCATCCAGCGGTGAAAAATATATAGAATTCCAATAAGAAAAAAAGGAATGAGTTTTGTCTTCTGTGGAGAGAATTTAGAAGGTCTAGAGACAGTCAGGGCAGGATTCAGACACAGTTAATGCTTTTGAACAAGACCACCTGCCAGTCAAGGCCCGACTCGGCTCCCTGCCCCTTTCTGTCAGTGAAGTTTCCTGGTTTCAAGTCCCCTCACCAGCCCCAGGTGACAGCTGAGCAAGATTAAGCCCCTGCTCTATTTAAGTCCTCTGAGAGAGGACAGATGCAATCTGAGACTTGGTTTGGTGCAACTGCACAATGACACCTGTTGATAGGTGGGAATTTAGACCAAGGAAGAACCACATGGGACTGTTGCAATGCCGCCATGAAAAAGGCAGACTCTACCCCTTCTGTTCAAATGGACTGGACGTTGTAAAGCACAGTTTGCCTCTGTGGTCTGATTCATCCAGGTTCATGGGAAGTGAGGAACTGCTATCATGGCAGGGAAGCCCAAGCTTCACTATTTCGATGCCCGAGGCAGGATGGAGGCCATCCGGTGGCTCCTGGCTGCAGCTGGAGCGGAGGTAGGTCCTCTTAACTTGGATCGCTATTGACTATCAAAGCACTTTCTCACATGAGCCAGACCTCCTCATTAAAGGAGCTGAGTATGATTTTGCGTTGCATAAAAATAGCTGCACATTAAGAAAGAAATGGACTGATCTGACCAAATGAAAATGTAAATAATCCTGCCTGCGGAAGAGCATAGAAACATTTTTTTTTTTTTTGAAAGGAAACAAAAAACTCATAAACTAGTCCAATTGTGTGAAACTTACTTGGATTTCATTTTTTAACAAACTGTAAATATTATTTATGACACGTTCAAGTAGAAACTTGATTGCTGATTGAATATGTTATAATTGTTAATATTTTAGGTGTAATTTTTAGGTTTATTATGTTTATGTTCAAAATAGTTCTTTTGGTTTAGAAATATGCACGAAGTATACCAGGTGACATGATATGATACCTAGAATCTGCTCCATTTTTACATAAAGGGGAATGTGGATGGGCATATAGATGACACAGGACTGGCTTGAGTTGATAATTATTGATGCTGTTGAAGGGTATGAGAAACACTGTACATTTTTAAAAATTTTATACATGCTAGAAATTCCCACAATAAAAGAAAAACTGTATGTAATATTAGAAAAATAAATGAAATTAAGGTTAAGATGAGCCAACTGTAACAAACCACTTGATAAGATTTAATATATTCACTCAGCAATAATTTTGGGTGGGAGCACTTTAGGGCTTCTCTGGTAGCTCAGCTGGTAAAGAATCCACCTGCAATGCAGGAAACCCTGGGTTAATCCATTCCTGGTTTGGGAAGATCTGCTGGAGAAGGGATAGGCTACCCACTCCAGTATTCTTGGGCTTCCCTGGTGGCTCCGCTGGTAAAGAATCTGCCTGCAGTGTGGGAGACCTGGGTTCAATCCCTGGGTTGGGAGGATACCCCGGAGAAGGGAACAGCTACCCACTCCAGTATTCTGGCCTGGAGAATTCCGTGGACTAATGTATAGTCCATGGGGTCACAAAGAGTCAGGCATGACTGAGCCACTTGCACTTTCGCTTTTGTGCCAGGCTTTGTGCAAAGTTCTGGGGATACAGAAATGAATGAGACAGACACAGTCCTCGCCCTCAGGCAGCTTGCACTCTAGTGAGGATGCAAACAAGTAAGCGGGTGATTAACAGAGGGATGGGAGCATCCACGAGCACCCCCAGGCATTTTATAGTGTTAGAACATCACATTCCCAGGAGCAAATGTAGGACTCTGTTAATGGTGCTATTGCTCCTGCTGCTGCTGCTGCTGCTGCTGCTAAGTTGCTTCAGTCGTGTCCGACTCTGTGTGACCCCATAGACGGCAGCCCAGCAGGCTCCCCCGTCCCTGGGATTCTCCAGGCAAGAACACTGGAGTGGGTTGCCATTTCCTTCTCTAATGCATGAAAGTGAAAATTGAAAGTGAAGTCGCTGAGTCTTGTCCGACTGTCCATGGGATTTTCCAGGCAAGAGTACTGGAGTGGGGTGCCATTGCCTTCTCTGGTTAATGGTGCTAGTACTAAACAAACCACCTGCCAAGGCAGCGGGAGAAGTGGGCAACAGATGATGAGATGGCTGGAGGGCATCATCAACTCAATGGACAAGAGTTTGAGCAAACTCCAGGATACAGTGAAGGACAGAGAAGCCTGGTGTGCTGCAGCCTATGGGGTCTCAAAGAGTTGAACAAGTGTTTTTCTCAGTGATAACTCTAGAGGCCATGCATGGATGCTAAGTCGTTTCAGTCATATATGACTCTTTGAAACCCTATGGACTATGCCCACTAGGCTCTTCTGTCCAAGGGATTCTCCAGGCAAGAATACTGAAATGGGTTGCCAGGCCCTCCCCTAGGGGATTGAACCAGCATCTCTTCTGTCTCTTGCATTGGCAGGCGGTTCTTTACCACTAGCGCCACCTGGTATTCATTGGAAAGGACCCTGATGCTACAGTCCACAGTGTCACAGAGTCAGACATAAGGATTTCATATTTAGTGAAACGAATTTTTTTTCTAAAATTACCCTCATTTTTACCAAACACAGCCAAGACGAATTTGTTTTTAAAATAAATTTGGTGACTTTATAGAACTGCAACTAAAGATCCCACATGCTGCAAATAAGATCTGGCACAGCCAAACAAACAAATGAATAAAATAAATATTAAAAATAAAGGTAGCCAGGGCTTCCCTGGTGGAATAAGAATCTGCCTGCTAATGCAGAGGACACGGGTTCAATCCCTGGTCCGGGAAGATCTCGTAGGCCACGGAGCAACTAAGCCTGTGCACCACAACTACTGAGCCTCTGTGCCTCAACTACTAAAACCCTAGAGCCTGTGCTCCACAACGTGAGAAGACCCTGCAATGAAAAGCCTGCATAACCCCACAAAAAGGAGCCCCCACTTGCTGCAACTAGAGAAAGCCCGTGTGCAACAACGAAGATCCAGCACAACCAAAAGTTAAATAAATAAATTTAAAAATTAAAGATAACCATTGAAAATAATAATAATAGATTTTTAAAAAATTAAATGTTTGGTCCCTTGACTATGTAAGGTATTTAATGCTGACTCTGGGTGTAACTCCTCAGAAAGAGTCTCAGACTAAATTCCCAAAAGGCTCTCAAGGCCAAGAAAGCCATGCCAAAGGCTTGCTATCAGATTTGCCCAGCTGGATTTCTCTCTTCTAGAGGTTTTCAAAATAGTTTGAGATTCCCGTATATATCAGGAGACAGTCTTTTTTTCATTTACCTGACATACATAAATCCAGACAGAGATCCCATAGTTTTCTGCTTGAGATTTAAAATGTCTCTTTGCCTCCTTTTTTCCCCCCTTGGCTTGAAGTTCTACTTAACCCAAGGCCAAAGTTTCAGGCAAAGTGGGCTGTGTTTGTATCTCAAGGACATGGTAAGAGTTGATATAGCTTTTTCCTAGGCATATTTTTATTCTCTCAGGGTCAGAATTAAAAAAAAAAAAAAGTACTTCAGCAAGTTAGCTTTTTCTAATTGCACATGCTAAAAGAGCTAGTTTTGCAATTAAAAAAAAAAAGTTGTTTTAATTAATTTTGTGGTCATATTATCAAGAAAAATCATCTTTCCTTTTTTTTTTTGTAGTCATAGTTTCATAGCTAAAATATAGACCAAATAGTGTCAAATTGGTCTTAATAATAGGGGCAGACTGGCTGAAAGATGTTTTTCCAGAAAGATTTGTTCTTCTGAGGATGTAGGCGTCTTAGTTTGATCAGAAAGACCTGGAGAAGTAAGGGAACGTGTAGGAGTGGGAGAAGGTTGGTTCCCCCCTGAGAGTTGGGAGAAGTTAGAAGGAGATCGTTTAGAATGTTAGGAGAGTTTTTTCTCATTATGGTAGCCACATAGAGCAGAATTACGATAAAAGGCCTTAAAAACTTGAACATAAGGAAACAGTCCGTTATCTCATCCTGTGGCAATAAAAATTGAATTGTAAGAGATTCATTTCCAGGCCATTTTCCTCATCCCTCAGTTTGCATAAAGGCCAGGCACTGTTTCAGTAAAAGCTTGCTAGTTCTTAAGGATGTACTCCAGAGGTGTTCTGGCTTAAAAAGGGATCCTCCTATATTGAATAACTTGCAACCCAGAACAGAGACCGCTTCTAGCTATGTAATGCACCATCCTCTATACATTTAGGAGACACCTGAAGGGGATTCAGAGCATCCCCTGAATTTACTTTGACCTTATTCCTTGACAGGGTTTGGGGCATCCTCTAGCCCCCACTTAATTTTAACCAGCAGTCTCCAATTGTCCTTAGTACCTTGAGTAAGATGTCCTCCTTTCGTACCTGGAGAGGACATGTGGACCAGCACATAGTGATTGCAGGTTTTCCCTTAAGCTTTATAGATGACAGATACTGACCTAGATGTAGGCTGATTGGAACTGGCCTGCTCAATAAGTAGTCTGTCCCAGCCTATGGGCTGCCAAGGCCTGGAGTGAAGGGGAACTCCTGGAGGAACTGGAGTTGGGGCTAAAGTACCACAGCAGTCAAGTATGGGCTTGGCAGCAGCAGCAAGACTTCAGTTAGTCTTTCCCCAAGAGGATTTTAAAGAATTAGGTAAAAAAAAAATCTTACTGTGCAAGTAAGGCAGGAAAGAAAATCTCAGCCCCGTGGAAGACAGAGTGAAAGTCAGGAGTCTCCAGCCAATAGTTTTAGCGAGATCTGCAGTTCACCTTGAACTCCCGGGTTTCTCACCAAATGATCTCGGAGAGACTGCAGTACTGAAGAGAGATCTTAGTTCCCTGCCCAGGAACTGAACCAGGAATACTAATCACTAGACCTCCAGGGGCTAGAGGCTAAAAGCAAAGTAGCCCCGGCTCTTTCCCCCGGCTCTTTCCCCCGTTTGAAAGCAAGAATGTTTCAAGCAGGCGAGAACCGTAAAAACAGGTGCAAGGTTTATGGGAGCACAGCATATGGGAAAGCACACGGAGAAGCAGGTTATTTGAGACAGAAGCAAGGCAGAAAAACACACCTACAAAGAAAATGTATAGGTGTCCTCTCTAATCAGGAGAAGGAGTAAAGGAGTGAATTAAATCACTTATATAAGACAGTCCTTCCAGATCTTTGTTTACCTTTGGCCAATTAGCTTGTTTCTTTTTTCATATCTGTCTGGTCCTAGGACCCTCCCCGGGATGCATGCTCCTTTTGGCTAAGATGAATCCCACTGCAGATGTCTGTGGGTACATGTCCATACTCATTATGGGGAGGCACCCCCTCCATTTTTTACCCCAAGGAGACGTCTTGTAGATGTGCAGACAGGGAAGTCTTCCTTGACCTCAGGAGTGGCCACTTTATCTCTTTATTCCAGCAGAGCTCAGCTTCAAGGACAAGGGCTCTGTCCTTGATGTTTGAGTGAAAACAAGGCATCAGCTTTATTCCACTTAACAAACACCAGCAGCCCAGCCCAAAGGCCCATCAATCGCCTACCTCAGAATCATGGAGAAACTCTGGAGATTTGATCCCTTAGGGGAGAGCTAGCAGTAAAGGAGGGTCTCAGGTGAGGTGGGGTCCTGCAAAGGAACCTCTAGTGTGCTCCCTTAGCCTCCTAACATATTTACCTGAGCCTCAGATTCAGTTCAGTTCAGTCGCTCAGTAGTGTCCGACTCTTTGCGACCCCATGGACTGCAGCATGCCAGGCTTCCTTGTCCATCACCAACTCCTGGAGCTTACTCAAATTCATGTCCATTGAGTTGGTGATGCCATCCAACCATCTCATCTTCTTTCAGCCCCTTCTCCTCCTGCCTTCAATCTTTCCCAGCATGAGGGTCTTTTCCAATGAGTCAGTTCTTTGCATCAGGTGGCCAAGTATTGGCCTCAGATTACAAAGGAGCCTCAGATTACACTTTCTTGATTGCCAGACATTAGCACGGTCCGTTCTCAAGTGTGTGAAGAAACAAGTACACAGAAAAACAAACTGAACCATTCTAGCTTGTTTATTCTCTATAAATCAACAACCAATAATTTTTGCTATGGTCCAGCCTTGGGGCTCAAGGATGTGTTCAGAGTTCCTGGGAAGGATGAGTTCAGCACAGGAGGGTGAAGAGCTGAAAGCATCCAGGTCTCCTCTTGTCCAACCCAGCCCGAAGGAGGAGGGTGTGGGGCAAGGCTGACCAGAGGCCACTGGTCAGGACTTCTGGGTTCTCAGGGCCCAGAGGCTGATCCTCACAACCCCATTCATCTCCCTCAGCCTCATAAGCAACAGCCCACCATCAAGTCCCATCCTTCCTCTGACACCTTCCCACAGTGACCACCCACCACCCCTCATGTTGTCTTGAACTGGGCACTTTGCGAATTGTTGCCCGCACACCTCACTATCTGTGTGGTCTAACCCTAAGGAATCATGTAGATCCACAATAAACTGTTTCACTGAGTCAGTTGAAAGTAAAAGTGAAAGTGTTAGTCACTCAGTTGTGTCCGACTCTTTTCGACCCCATGGACTGTAGCCCACCAGGCTCCTCTGTCCATGGAATTCTCCAGGCAAGAATACTGGAGTGGGTTACCGTTTCCTTCTCCAGGGAGTCTTTCTGATGCAAGGATCAAACCCAGGCCTCCTGTATTGCAGGCCTGTTTACTGTCTGAGCTACCAAGGAAGCCCCAGTTAGAAACCTCCCAATTCTCAAACTTTTCATCATCAAGACACTTTTTTAAAATAAAAAGTTGAATGGAGGGAGGTAATATACAGCAGAGGTCCCTGGTGGCAGCATCTTGGGAGTCAGTGACCTCATGGAAACCCCATGCTGGGGGACACCCCAAATTCCTGTCCTGATTTCACAGGGAGAGAAAGACTTTCCAGAGACTAGTTAAAACTCCATAACTAGAAGAATTTCCCAGTCCTTTCCCTCCAGTGACATTCCCCTCCCCCCAAATCATTACATAATCACTGACAGAGGTGGGGACAAGGTAGAGGTGAATTAGCCTGCAAAATAAGCAGTTACTTGCTGCAACCCACGCTTTTATCTTGGTGGCTCTAATCTAAATCTCCAAATGGCCTTGATCACTGTCCTCTGTGCACCCTGCCGAACTTGGAAATCCTACAGTCTCCATAGTGGGCAGCAGGTAGAGGCCATGCAAGTTCAGCAATGCTATGGAATGAAATAAAAACTCAGTGACTGTTTCTGTTTTCCAGTTTGAAGAGAAACTTATAGAAAGTTCAGAAGATTTGGATAAGTTAAGATATGGTAAGAAACTGAATTCTTCTAATGGGAGGATCTAGTAGCAGCCATAAGTTGAGGTTTGAATACCAAAAAGGCCTTGTGTGTGCAAGGTAGGGATGGGGTCAGAGGAGAGGAAGAAATGTGAATAAAGGTAAGGATGGGGCTCCTTGAGAAGGTCTTGCAGCTCACTTGGGACTAGGAAGGGCTGGAACTCTAGTATTTGCTCAAGGAACCAGCCCGAGTGCCCTGTGAATGCCCTTGCTGGTCTCTCTCTCTCTGCTTTTCTGCACCATGAGTGACCATATCAGTTCAGGATGCCACACAGCCCTCCCACCCAAGGTCAGGGAAACACATGCATCAGAGAGAAGAGGGGAAAACGAGGCCCAGAAATTGCCATGAACCCTTTTTTCTGGCAAGTTTGACAAGTCTAGCAATATTGCAGACTCAGTGAGCAGGAAAAGGGACCTGCACATAGAAATCTCTCAAAATCTGCCTTATATGACGTGAGACTTATTTAGAACGTCTCATTCAAATTAGCAACCAGGTGGCGGCCCTATTGCAGCCTCTTCCAACTTCTTTCTAAAATATCCCTAAAGACAAATAGACTCAGAATTAGAAGGAATCACCCATGTAATTCAAAAAAGATAAATGAAATAATGGGTTAAGAAAATAAAAGTTTGAGCAGGAAAAGGACTATGGGAAGCCAAAAACAAAATGCCATGCTGCTTAATTATACCAGGTCATTTTAGTATTTCATTTCATATCTTCAGTTACATCAACATTTTTTTTTTCGTCCTAAAAGGGTGTAATTCATCCAATAGTTCTCTCTTCTTTTCTCCTTTCAAAAGATGGGAGTTTAGTGTTCCAGCAAGTGCCAATGGTTGAAATTGATGGGATGAAGCTGGTGCAGACCAGAGCCATTCTCAACTACATTGCCACCAAATATGATCTCTATGGGAAAGACATGAAGGAGAGAGCCCTGTACGGTATTTTTTCCATTCTTTCATGAGTGATAAGTAGGAACACTCCTAGGTGTTTCCTTGAGCAATTAGGTGTGTTCATGGGGATCATGACCAACACCAGCTATAGACCATAATGGTGTAATTGAGCTCTAGTACAGCAGGGACCTATGAAGATGAGAGAAGGGTGAACTTGGAGTGGAATCAAGAGCTTATGTAAGAAGTCGTGGTCCGTGGGTATAGCACAGTGACGGAAGATTCCAAACACGAGTAAACCATTAAGCTGGGAAGAAGGTGGAGCCTTGACTCCAGGAGCTCAGACTAGACACCCACCAACAGCTAGAGACAAGGGACAAAATGTCCGAGTGTCTAGAGGATAAAGTCTGAGAAGAAGAAGATCTAAAGGAATTGAGTCTTAAGTTCCAGGAAGTTTAGAATGATAACCAGGAGCTTAATTTATCAGTCCTCTTTATGGACCGGTCACTTGACAGGCGATAACAAAGTACGTAACTTTGGGGATAACAGTGGATAACAAAGGGGATAACTCAAGACACCAGAGTCATCTGGAACATTTTAATATACGTCTGAAGCAGCCAGATTTATTCAATACAAGCAAAACTGGGGGAAATCCTCTCTGTTGCAATGGGACAACTTGACTGATACTAAAATCATGTAAGGAACTGTTGGCAGTTACTCAAAAAGTTAAAGAGTTACCATATGACTCAGCAATTCCACTTCTGGGTATACACCCAGGAGAGTGAAAGACACATTCACATTTCATAATTCAAGTTCAGCATGATGCCTGTCAGTGGGTAGCAACATGTGCTGTGGTCAAGAGCACAGCCTCTGGGGCGGAATGGCCAGCACTCCCATTGCAGGTTCATCACTAAACAGCTGGTGACTTCAGACACTTTCATGAACATCCTGCTCTTTACTATTTTATCTGAAACCTAGTCTTCAGCTCCACGGGATTATCTGTGAGGATGTGTGGCTGAACCGTACTGATTGCATTTTGCCCCCCTCCCCCATCTTCAGGTCACCATTCCTACACCCTCATCTTTCTGCATGCTGCGCTTTAGCCTCCCGACAAAGAATGTGCCCCAGCTGGATAAGTTCCCCATCAATTTTTACCCTTGCCTTCATCTAATAAGAAAACTGGAAGAATGCATTTTGTTGACACAGAAGGTTAATGGTCATGAGACCCCCCAGGGGAGGAAAAACCACAGGTTCCTTCAGTGTAGACTTGCTTCTCACTTGGTAGTCAGATTCTAATTTTAGTTTTGACCCTTTTAAATTCCCCTAGATCCCTTTTGGGAGGACAAAGTGCAGCTGTAATTGTCTGTGGACCATTGTTTGCACTGTCTTTCCTGCCTGTTTATAAGTTACCCATAATAAACTTCATCAGTTCAGTTCAGTTCAGTCGCTCAGTTGTGTCCGACTCTTTGCGACCCCATGAATCACAGCACTGCCAGGCCTCCCTGTCCATCACCAACTCCCGGAGTTCACTCAAACTCATGTCCATCAAGTCAGTGATGCCATCCAGCCAGCTCATCCTGTCGTCCCCTTCTCCTCCTGCCCCCAATCCCTCCCAGCATCAGAGTCTTTTCCAATGAGTCAACTCTTTGCATGAGGTGGCCAAAGTACTGGAGTTTCAGCTTTAGCATCATTGCTTCCAAAGAAATCCCAGGGCTGATCTCCTTCAGAATGGACTGGTTGGATCTCCTTGCAGTCCATGGGACTCTCAAGAGTCTTCTCCAACACCACAGTTCAAAAGCATCAATTCATAGTGAAAAAAAAAAAAAGGAAACAAAACACATCCACACTCGAACTTGTACACGAAAGCGCACAGCGTTCATAATATTCAAAAAGTGGAAACAAACAAAATATCCAAGAACTGATGAACGGATGAACAAAGAATGATACATCCCTATAATGGAATATTTTTAGTCACGAACAGGAGTAAAGTGGAGTAGGCCACGGTAACCCACTCCAGTATTCTTGCCTGGAGAATCCCAGGGACAGAGGAGCCTGGTGGGCTCCAGTCCATAGGGTTGCAAAGAGTCGGAGACGACTGAAGTGACATAGCACGTACGCAGGAGTAAAGTACTGATGTATGTGACAACATGGATGAACTTTGAAAAATACTAGATGAAAGACACCAGACACAAAAGGCTACATATTGTGTGATTCCAAATATATGAAATGTCCTGACGTTCAAATCCATAGAAACAGAAATAGTAGTTGAGTGGTTGCCTGGGGCTATAAAGCTGAGGAAATGGGGAGTGACTGTCAAGGGTACTGGATTTCCTTTTGGATACAACGATTTAAAAAGTTCTGGAATTAGAACATGGTGATGATTTCAGAATGTACCAGAACTACAGAATAGTACCATTTAAAGGATGAAAGTAATGCTATGTGAATGTATTTCAATAAGGCTTGTATTACCAAAAAAAAAAAAAAACAACTTTTGTAGGAAATTCTTTTGGAACAAAAACAAAAAAGAAATCACTTGAAATTTTCATTGTTGAAACTGTATGAAGAACTGTACTATTTCAGGGGATATTTTGGGTGGCGCATTGAGAAATGCAAATGAGGCCAGAGTCGGGCAATCATATATGGAGGAGGTTGTGGAATCATTTCTATCAGAAATAACTGGAGGAACTACTGATACTGGGCATCTAAATGGACCTAGTGGTGTAACAGGATGAGAAAGGGAGAGCTAGAGGGACATGACTGGGACCACTGTGCCAGGACTCTCTCTAGACGTGACTGAGGTGCTGCTAATGCATCACACTAACTGTGCATAGACTACGTCACAGCAGAGATGGCAAACCCAGGTATGGTCTCAGAGGTTACCTGCAGGGATTTACCCATTTCTCTCATGCCTCTACGAATGGGTCCCCAGTGTGCTTTGTCCCTATATTTGATCATGCGTATAACCAAAATATTCGCTATGTCTACCTTGATGGCTTGTTCTAGAATGAAATGTTAAAATTAATAAAAATCGTAACTCCATGACTGGCTTAGAAAAATGTACCCAGTGGAGAATTACTTTATCATCTTTTGATGCCCCATTCTTATCTATTCTTAAACTAGAAAATCTAAGGCAGGAGACATTTGGCAATTTGGTCATTTTGTCTTTCAGGATTGATATGTACACAGAGGGTGTGGCAGACTTGGGGGAAATGATCATGCTCTTGCCACTGTGTCCCCCTGATCAAAAAAATACCAAGTTGACCCTGATCCAAGAGAGGGCAACAAACCGTTATCTCCCTGCATTTGAAAACGTAAGTGGACTGTTTAGTGGTCTTGACGCTGAGATGGGAAGACAAAGGAATGTAGTGCCTGGTGGTGCTGGGGAATCGACCTTCACTTCTGTGAACCTTCCTGAGTACTAATGCAGCATCCTGACTCTCAGGGCATTTTCTAAAAATTGACTCTGAGGGAGAATTGCACCAGTTTTACACATATTATCATTTTTCAGCATAATTTCTATTGACTCAGACCCAATTTGAAATTCTCTGTTCAATGGAATTTCATGGTTTTACTTAGAGCTTGGGCTGTGGAAGTTCTGAAAGCCACACAGGAGCCTGGGGTAGATGGATCCTGCAGAACATAGCACAGGGGCTTTGATCCAAGAAGAGCGTGATGTCAGCCATACATCAGAAAATATTCTGGTACCACGTGTAGGGAGACATGAGAGCAGCTGCCTGTCGGGAGAATGTGGAAGTGTTTCTGGGATGGATGAGATATTTCTCAACAGAGATGGGGGAAGAATTGGGGAGGAAGAGAGAGAGGAAAAGATGTTCAGGAGAAAATAATCACAAATTTTGGGGACATGGCTCTCAGACTTTTGAAGAAGGTCATACAAAGCCAAGGAAATAATGTTCCGTCATTATGCCTAGTATGTATCTTAGTTAATGCTTCTTCTTGATGGTAAGAGGAGAGCGTTTCAAGATCAAAATTACCCGAAATCATGCTAAACAAAAATGATTAACCTAGAAAAAAATGATTTTAAGAGATTCAGGAGGGTTACATACATATATAAAGATTAACACAGAGCATAGGAGCATTCTTTCATTTATTTAGCAAATGTTAATTCATTGCTTGCTTATCTGACCATATTCAAGGAGCAAAGAATTTAATAGTAATCAGAGAGCACACCCTCCCAGCCCTTGAGGTGCTAAGAGTTTATGCAACGTTCACAAGATCATAAACTCTTTGATGATTAGCAGTTTGAGTTCATCTGTACTTTGATTTATGGGTTGAGAAGATTCTCCTAGAAAAGGAAATGGCAATCCACTGCAGTATTCTTGCCTGGAAAATACCATATACAGAGGAGCCTGGCAGGCTACAGCTCCATGAGTCCAAGAGTTGGACAAAACTGAGCATGAGCAATGATGGACAGAGGGTACTTTGAAAACAAAGGGCCAGTGATAGCATAAGTAAAAATTATATTTTATAAAATATGTTTTGATATTATATTCTTTTCCAAATGATTATCCATTTGTCCATGCTTTTATATTTTTTGTTTTGTTTTCAAAAAGTTTCTCAATCATATCCAACTTTTTGTGCCCTCATGGACTGTGGACCACTAGGCTCCCCTGTCCATGGGATTTCCCAGGCAAGAATACTGGGATGGGTTGCTATTTCCTTCTCCAGGGGATCTTCCCGACCCAGGGGTCAAATCCCGGTCTCCTTCATTGCAGGCAGATTCTTTACCACTGAGCCACCTGGGAAACTCTTCATGCTTCTGTATGTATATATAATCTGAAAGTGTATTTGCCAAAATGTTATTATGTTAGTTAGTGGTGCTGTATGCATTTTTCTCTTTATACATTATGATTTTCATATTGCTGGAATATTTTAATAAATATAATATATTTCCCTAACATATTATTATGAAACATTTCATACATGCAGAAAAGTTTAAAATGTATAAAATGAATTCATATGAACCTACCATGTGGATGCCAGAATTAAGCTTTTGTTTCCATGATCATATGTGATTATCTCTACATTCCTCTTCTCTCAATCAAACACCTAATTTTAGCTATATAACAGAGTGAGTTAAGTCATCAGTGAAGTTCACCTCCAGACGTTGTAGCGTGTAAATTGTAACATGGTGCAAGTTAGGAGTAAGGGAGAAGGGACTTCAGGTTGACCCAGGTTTATTTCAGGCCCCAGAGAGAGACCAGGAAATCAGGAAGCTTCAAGAAAGAAGAGAAATGTAGACCGAAATAGTTTGCTCAGGGTTGAAGAAGGTTGTTAAGAAGTTGGAGTCACTGCCCAAGGGAGAAAGACGAGAGGGACAGAGAGAGAGAAAGAGAGGAGAAAGAGGCGAGAGAGAGATGGATGAAGGGTCATGTTGTGAAGTTCAGGGCTGCACACTTCAGGATGTAGGGTCAACAGCAACACTGTGCAGACGGTGCTAAGCCCTTGGCCCAGTGGAAGAAGTAAGGCAGCCACAGTGAGGAGGGAACAGGAAAAGGAAATCATAGTCTGGCTTCCACTGGGGATGAGGAGGGAACAGCAGACTCAACTGGCCCATCTCACTGAGTTGGGAGGAGCAGAAGGTCTGGGGTCCCCACCCGCCCAGTGAGGGGCAGAGGGAGAAGTGGGGCTGGGTGGTGGGCAGGGGAGGAGCATGGCCCAGGCTGTCTGAACCTGCATTCCTGATCTGACCCCTCCATTGGCCAGGTGCTGAAGAGCCACAGACAAGACTATCTTGTGGGCAACAAGCTGAGCAAGGCTGACATCCACCTGGTTGAATTGCTCTATTATGTGGAAGAGCTAGACCCCAGTCTTTTGGCCAATTTCCCTCTGCTGAAGGTGCGCTCTCCCACGGCCCTGGACTGGGAGGGAGGGAGGTTGGGGTGGCGGTGGAGGGGTAGGGGTGGGGGTGTGCCCACGCCTCCCACCTCAGAATCTGTTCTCTGAACAGTGGGACTGCAATGCTAGGGTCCCCACCGTATCACTTCTTCCCCTCAGTTCCTGTTCCTTCTCTCACACGTTGATTTCTCTGTCTCCGTCTCTCTCTCTGAGGGCAGATTGGCTCTGACTCACCTCACAGATTACCTTTCATGCTTTCTGCCTTCACTTCCAGCCCCATCTCCTAGCTCTTCTTGTCTTGATATCTGGAGCCTTAATCTGTGCTGATATCTGACACTTTTCCTCACACTGCACTCGAGGGTGAACCTTCAGGACTGATGTGTAGGAAGATTGGGATGCTGAATGGAGTCTTATACTAAGACATCTCTGGGGAAAACGCCACTGGGCTGTCATCTTCCTGGCTCACTGGGTGTCCATGTCCAGCCTCCTCCTGGTGCTGATGGAGGGGCCTCAGCTGGCCCTTGTCTAGGAGGGTCTCAGAGTCCCTGCTGACTAGTGTCAGTGACGGGGCTGGTCTTTAGCGGCACTCTAAGCTGTGCTCTTGTGCATTGCAGGGCCTGAAAACCAGAGTCAGCAATCTCCCGGCCGTGAAGAAGTTTCTGCAGCCTGGCAGCCAGAGGAAGCTTCCGGGGGGTGAGAAAAGTCTTGAACGAGCCAGAAAGATTTTCAAGTTTTAATAAAGCCAGCAGGGCCACCCAGAACACTGAGGACCAAACTTATGAAACTTCTGGCAATGAAGTTTTTATCTAAGTGTAGACCCTGGGTGTTGTGAGACTAATAAACTATTCCAAAGTTTTAGTGGCCATTAAATAATAAAGCTCCAATGAGCAGATTTAGTTACTCTTTTTCTTTAGAATTGAATATAAAATCAGATTTTCCATCTCTTTCTAGCACATCTTTTTTTGGAATTAAAAATTAAATACAAAAGGGAAATATAGATTATGTCATCCCCTTGATTTTTTTGGTAGGAATTATCATATAACATCTGTCACATAGCTTATCAAAGAATCAAGTGTAGAAATTAATAATCTGACATTCTTCGGTTTCCACAGGAAACAGCTATTTTTCTGGTGTCAGTGAAAACAATCAATAAGCAATAATAAGAACAGGCAAGAGTTTTACTTGAGCAAACTGAGGACTAGCCAGAAAGATACCTTCCCAGATTATTCTGAGCAGCTTGCTCTGGACATATATGGTTTCCAGCACAGTTTTGTATATCTTTGTTAGAACAAAGGCCATTAAATGAGTCAGGGATACATTTTTTCAAGATTGGGGAAAAAAACACCACACAGATCAGCACATGTACAGTCAGCATGGCCTTGGCACCTGGCACAGACTCTTATCATGGAAGAAGGACCAGCATTGGAGTCCCCCAGGAAGGAAGGCATTTAATCTCCCCACTCTGCACCCCCCGACCCCCGGCCCCCACTTCTGCTTGCACGATACAGGATCTTAGTTCCCTGACCAGGAATCAAACCTGTGCCCCCTGCAATGCAAGCATGGAGTCCTAACAACTGGACTACCAACTAAGTCCCTTAATCTTTATTTTTAACATGGACTATATTTCCTTCTGGTCAAAGTGCTCTTGTCTCTAATAACTAAAGCAGATATAGAATGTATGTTTGATTGGCCACAAACAGGTATTTCAGTTGGCATAAAATTCAAGTTGGCTCATGTATAAGTCAGAATGACTTCCCTATATCTCAATATGTGAACATTTCTTTTATCACTGGCCATGGCAAAAAGACATTTTTAAAAAATTTCTTTGAGAGACATTTTGCTTCTGATAATAAAAATAACTTTTCTTATGCATTTTGAACAGCTATTTTTTTCTACTGTGGGCTCTCCAGTGTTCAGGGAGGTGGGGAAATAATGAGAACCCAGTGGACCCAAACTGTGCTCAGGGGAGCCTGCCTGGTCATCACAGCTCAGCTGCATGAGGCACTATGGGGCCCTGCACAGGGGCCTCACCCCCATTTGACGGGATCCCCCAGATCAGATCTCTATGACACAGGTGATGTGTGAATTTGATACGAATGAATATACATGACGTCATTTCCCCTGGCCTCTCAAGGAGCCAGGGAGCCTGGACTGGGAGTGATTGTGGCTTTGGTCACATGTGGGGCCTGCAGTGATCACTCCCCAGAATACTTGGCCTTCGAAGTATCGGATTCTCTTCTTCCTGGAGTGAGCTGCCTGCCTCACCCTCACCCCTGAACCTCCAGTGAAGGGGCGGGGCCAGAGGTGACAGACACATGGGGGTCCCTGACCGCCCTTCCCCTCGCCCTGGTCTGTTCTCCACTGATCAAAGATTATCAAAATATTTTTCTAAAAAGCAAACCTGAGAATCACCACCCTGTTTTACCTCCCTCAGTGACTCCCACGGCCCGCGGGGTGCCCTCCTGCCTTCCCTCCTCACCCCTTGAGTGCCAGTCCCATCACACAAGACGTGTGGGGGTGGCCTGCTCCCTGCCTGGGCACCTTTGTTCCCTCCCAGGCCAGCTCCACCCCGGGGGCCACACTGAGCTCTGTGCTCCCTGGGGAGAGCTGGACGCACCTCTTTGCTTCCCCCAGAGCCCAGTAAACCCCCTGATGGCCACTGGCATCCCCCAGCATCTGTGAGTTCCTGATGGGGGCCCAGCCCTGTGTATCCCCAGGGCTCCACCATGAATGGTTGTACCTCCACACACACCTCCATGGCCCGGGGGTCTGGGCTGTGGGAATTCCTCACAGTCCCCACCCACTCTCATCTGCCTGACAGCTCTATTCATTCATCCAAGTCTTCAAGACCAAGATGTTCATATCACTCCAATGCTATGGACAGACCTTGCTTTGATCCTAATGCAAGTAAGCCAACTGCACATAAGTCTTTATGAGACATTGGGAAAATTAGAATGCTGAACATTTAATCGAATGAACTTCAAGTATAAAAGATATAAATTATAACATTTTAGTGTGACAGAATAGTGTGATTATGTTTAGAAAAAGAGTCCTTACCTCTTAGAGGTAAATTTAATAATTGTGGGATGGATGCAGTCATGCGCTGTGTAGGATTTGCTGCACAGTAATCCTGTGCTCTGGGGAAGTAAACAGGTCTGTGTGTTGGTTTTCTACGGTTGCTGTGTCAACTTACTACAACTGGGGGGCTTAAAACAACACGATGAATTCTCTCACACTTTTGGAGGCCTGAAGTCCAAAGTTAAGGTGCTGCATTGCCTCTGGACACTCTTGGGAGAAGTCTTCCCTGCCTCTTCCGGCTTCTGGTGGCTTTTTCAGATCAGGTCAGTTCAGTTCAGTCACTCAGTCATGTCCGACTCTTTGCGACCCCATGAATCGCAGCACGCCAGGCCTCCCTGTCCATCACCAACTCCTGGAGTTCACTCAGACTCACGTCCATCGAGTCAGTGATGCCATCCAGCCAGCTCATCCTCTGTCGTCCCCTTCTCCTCTTGCCCCCAATCCCTCCCAGCATCAGAGTCTTTTCCAATGAGTCAACTCTTTGCATGAGGTGGCCAAAGTACTGGAGTTTCAGCTTTAGCATCATTCCTTCCGAAGAAATCCCAGGGCTGATCTCCTTCAGAATGGATGCTTGGATCTCCTTGCAGTCCAAGGGACAATCAAGAGTCTTCTCCAACACCACAGTTCAAAAGCATCAAATCTTCGGCGCTCAGCCTTCTTCACAGTCCAACTCTCACATCCATACATGACCACAGGAAAAACCACAGCCTTGACTAGATGGACCTTTGTTGGCAAAGTAACGTCTCTGCTTTTGAATATGCTATCTAGGTTGGTCATAACTTTCCTTCCAAGGAGTAAGCGTCTTTTAATTTCATGGCTGCAGTCACCATCTGCAGTGATTTTGGAGCTCAGAAAAATAAAGTCTGACACTGTTTCCACTGTTTCCCCATCTATTTCCCATGAAGTGGTGGGACCGGATGCCATGTTCTTCATTTTCTGAATGTTGAGCTTTAAGCCAACTTTTTCACTCTCCACTTTCACTTTCATCAAGACGCTTTTGAGTTCCTCTTCACTTTCTGCCATAAGGGTGGTGTCATCTACATATCTGAGGTTATTGATATTTCTCCCGGCAATCTTGATTCCAGCTTATGTTTCTTCCAGTCCAGCGTTTCTCATGATGTACTCTGCATAAAAGTTAAATAAACAGGGTGACAATATACAGCCTTGATGTACTCCTTTTCCTATTTGGAACCAGTCTGTTGTTCCATGTCCAGTTCTAACTGTTGCTTCCTGATCATCCTTCCTTTCCATGACTCATGGCCACATCACTTCAATTTCTGCCTCCATCTTCACATCACCCATATGTGTGTGTCTGTGTATTTTCTCTTCTGCTATAAGCACACTTGTTGTTGGGTTTGGGCCTATCTACATAATCCAGGATAGTCTCACTTCAGGTTCCTTAACATCTGCAAAGACTCTTTCTCCGAATTCCATCCCATCCAGAGGTTCCAGGTTTTCAGACGTGGACTTTTTTTTCTTTTGGAGACCACCATCATGGCTCATGTAAAGAATTCACCTGTAATTTTCTGCAGGAGATCCAGTTTCAATCCCTGGGTCAGGAAGATCCCCTGGAGGATGGAATGGCAACCCATTCCAATATTTTTGCCTTGAAAACCCCAGGGACAGAAGAGCCTGGAAGGTACAGTCCATAGGGTAGCAAAGAGTCAGACACAACTAAGCATGAACCCATGCTATACAATGTTTAGGATGTATTTATATGAAAAAATTATTTATTATATGTCTGAAGTTCATATCTAATTGGGTGTCCTATATTTATCTACAACTCAGGGTAAAGAGTATGGCAGAGGTCCATGTGAACCTTCATGACCGCAGCTCCCTGGGGTCCCCACAGTAGATTTTATCATCTGCTTTAGTGCCTGTCTCCAATTCATGAAAGCCAATTCAAGAAAAGTAAGTTTTCTGCAAAGGCCATCCTTCATTGACTGGCAAGAGGAATACAATCAACTTGAAATACTGTGTTTAATCTTTAATTGCTGATCTCTAAAAGAGTTATTAACAAGATGTATCCCAATAAGAGAACAATTTGCCTTTTTCTTTTTTAATCTAGCATAAAACCAGTGGCCCTGAACACCATGGGGGTGGCTTTTCCTTAACTGGACTCTGCCCCTTTCAGAGAGGAGGAGTCAGTCAGTCAACTGTGTTAAGAGCTTATAAATAACATGAACTTGGCACTGAGGTGCTGAGTCAAGTGGGAGACAGACTTTCGTAAGGTAAGTGCTGACTTTGCATGTCTGTATAATGTTTCCTTAGCACAAGAAAACTGTTTCACGCTCACATGTGCCTTCTTGCTGTGCTTAGGGGACATTCAAGCTGTTTAGTCAATTGCTGTTGGATACAGAAATGTAAAAATGAAGAATGTCGAAAACTAAGCATGAGAATTTAGATCTGAGAAAAATTAATGATATGAGGGGAAAAAAGGATGGCAGCATTTTAGACAATCAGAGAGTGCGACCAGCACGAAAGGGGAGAGTAGGTGTTTATGTTAAAGCTGCCTGCTCCGTAGACACAGGCAACACACAGCAGGTGGGAATTGCGATGTGGTAACACTATGTGGACTTGGAAACTCAAAATTAAGATTTAACTATAATTGGAATGACTCAGTTACTGCCAGCAAAACTGGATTTTAACTCAGTCTTTGCTGTGACTGGCCAGCTGGCAAGTCCCCCTCTGTCTCTCTTGGAGCTGAAGCAATTCATGCGAAACCTAGAAATTGGCTGGAGCAGGGTTTATCAACCTTGGCCCTATTGACATTTCAAGCTGGGTAATTCTTTGTTGCGGGGACCTGTTCTGTATAATGTCTTTTTTTGGTTGTTGTTTTAGTTAAAAATATTTGCTATAGAAATGTATATTGAATTAGACTTAAGAAATGTACTTAACAACAGTGTTGACATATACATTGATATTTCTTCAAATTTGCAAACTTGACGCCTCTCAGATACTTGCAGTGATAGTTTAAAAAGTTTTAAAAGAAACTGTCACTTCATCAATATGGTTGACACAGTGAAGATCAATATTCTCACTTTCCCTTTCACTCTGTACTTACAGAAAGAACACAGGCTGTGGGAGAGGTTCCTTTCTCATGTAGTGACCACCCGGAAAGTAGACTAGAAGATAAACATGCCTACAGAAGAATTTCTGTGTTTTACAAAATACCTTATCCTGGGAGATATCATAGTTTAGTAGCCAGCTGCATCAATCATAGATGTTTCCAACTAAATATCCAATAAATGTGCCTGTTAAGATAACAGAGTTGTAGGGTGAATTGAGAAAGCAGTGACGATATATGTACATTATCACATGTGAAATGGGTCACAGTGGGAAGCTGCTACAAGGGAGCCCAGCCTGGAGCTCTGTGACCCCCTAAGGGGGGTGGGATGGGAGTGGGGAGGGAGGCTCAAGAGGGAGGGAATATATATAGTTGTGACTGATTCCAGTTATTGTACAAAGGAAATCAACACAACATTGTGAAGCAATTATCCTCCAATTAAAAAAGTTTTTTATATTAAATTTAAAAAGACCACAGGACTGATGGAAAAATCTGGATACAGTGCAGACTGAGGAGTAACGAGCAATCAGACGCACGGGGGAGGCAGCTCCACCACCTCAACATCAGAGACACCTCTGGTCTCTTGCCAATTGTGTGCCGCCCTTCCACCTAGTTTGAACAACCAACAATGTCCTCAGGCGTTGCCAAATGTTCTCTGGGATGGGGGAGCAAAATCAGCCCCAGTTAAGAATCACTGGTTCATATGACTTTTCAGACTCCTAAACACAGGAAGTCTGGATGTGAAAAGTAGGTAATACAGGAGCAGAGAATTAGCTTCCAAAAGTAAAGAAATTCACCTGACTGGAAGGTACAAGTCATTCGAATCAGAATGCAGACAAACAACGCTCTGTTACCAGTATTACTATTGGGGGTAAATCAAAAGCCTGAGGCAGGAGAGGTTCAGTGAGATCCTGTGAAAGTCCGAGAGTTGTCCAGGGCATGGCAATTCACAGGGGAAATATGGTACCTTAGCCTGAAAAGAGAAGATACTGAGACTGGGATGAGAAGAAGTACTTTGCAAGATGCTACAGAGAGCAATGTTTCAATGGGGATGAGGTTTGACCCCATGAGAGTCACTGGCTTGGAGGCTGAGATGCTATGGCTCTGGGGCCAACCGAGTCAGGGGGGCAGCACTCTCTGCTTTCTCAGCCTGCAGCCTCTCCCCTTGTTCTGACTTGGTGGCTGAGAGAATCATGCTCCTTGGCATGGAACCAATTCAAGTGAAGTCATTGCAGGGCTCTTTGTGTGCTGTCAGTTGTCTACAAACCGGTTTTTCTGACTAGATTTCAACCCCTCCAGGGCAGGAACCACATCAGATTCCTCTTGTGTTCCCCACCAGCCATCATTTCTTAGTGCAGGCAACTGCTCAATGAGTGTTAGTTGAGGAGGAAATCCGTGGACAGGTCAACCGGACAGAAGATGCTGAAGAAAGATCAGTGAGGGACAGGAGGGTGGAGAGAAGGGTACTGAGTGAGAGCCCCTGGACTCCTGCTATAGAAAGGAGTGGGCTTCCCATTGCCATGGCTGGAACCCATTCAAAGGGGCTGGGTGGCGGGCAGAAAATTCCAGAGGGTCCAGATCAGGGAGTGAGTGGGAGGGCAAAGGCCTGGGGGAACGGCAGGCGGGGTGCAAGGTTCAGGGGCAGAACCGGGGGTCCACTTCAGTCTTGGGGTTTCAAAAGGCTGTGCCAGACCTCGCTGAACCTTTGCCAAGAACTTCCTCCAATCCAGGTTATCTAGTCAGCGAGCATCACTGATCTTTCACACAAGACAAATAAAAAGAGAACCAGTTTATAAAGTAGTTGACAGAATCTGGATATATGTAAAATCCTGTTCTTACTAGAGCTCTAGGGGCTGAAGCGACTTAGCATAGCAGAGCACAGCACGAGAGCTGGAAGTCAAGAGGGAGATAGCAGATAGACAGACACACAGACAGAAGCCTCGCATGCTCCCCAGTGTGCTCACTCAGCCATCTCCCAGGAACTGGGAGCAGAATGGAAGCTGGATTTGCTGCTCCCTGTTATGAATTTTTTATGCCTTATCTAATTGAATTTCCTCAACAGCCCTCACTAGTAGACATAGCTGTATTTCAAAAGAGAACACTGAGGTACAGAGATTAAACAACTCCCCTGGGTTTATACATCTTATAAGGAAAGGAGTTGGGCTTTGTCTCTAAGCCTCCTTTCTCTCTGCTAAGAAACGCTGTTATTAGGAGCCCCCTCCCACCTACTCCCTGAGATACAGCTCCTTTAGTTCACACTGGAATCATCCCAAGACACATTCCTTTTCAGAGAATGTAAGCCTACCTCCTTATGAAGGTCAAATATAGTTATACTAGTGCTCAGGATACTCACAGTAAGTTTTTAAGGTCTGGGTAAAGTACGTTATGTTTTTATCCGTTTTTCCTCAGAATCAGCCAACAGAATTAATGTTTCCTTCTCTCCCATTGAACTGTTAATTGGCCAAAGGATTCTGCATGGGGAACAAACTAATATCAAGGGTCTCAGAGAGCAGCAGAGGGGAACATATGCATTACCTGCTTGGGGGGGGCCCAGACCAAAATTCAGAAGATGTCTTCAAAGGACCCCAGTGCTCACAGAACTCTTTGAATTTGAATTTCGTCTTCCAATAGGATACTAGAAGCCATTTCTGGGGTTGTCCTGAGGGTGGACACACTTGCTAGATATTGAGTGTGAATTGGGAACACACGTATGTGACTGATGGCAAGTCACTGAATCTCTGTAGTTCTCATTTTCTGGGAGCCAGGAAGTTTATATCATGTTTGCCCCAGCCTTCAAAAAGTGAAGAAAGTTACTTATAAGAAAGATATGATAAAGTATTATGTAAGTTGAAACTTCATTTCCCTTTGTAATGTGATCCTTAGTCAATGGATAATGGAATTTAATGTGAGGAGGATCTGTGACTTCCACTTCACAGCAACACCCTTCTCAGAATTCTGCTGAGTCACAGCTCCTCCGTTCTACATGATAAGTACAATATACACAATCTCCAACTTCAAGATGGACGAGTTAAGTATCTTTCTAAGGATCCTTTATTTTGCAAAGGTTAGACCATTGATCTCACATTAAAAATGTGGATATGTAAATAAAAAAGTAAACCAAAACTAAATAAATTTTTTAAAATGTGGATATTGAAAACATGTGGATATTGAAATTTGTTATCTAAAATTCAAGTTATTCATTCTTTATCCACTAAAGAGAAATATATTTTTGTCCTGAACTCCTCAACAAAAAGTTGCAAGATCTTAATGTTTACTAAACAGAGCTAGGATTTGAATAGAAAACGCAGGTGTTTCTTCCTATGTTCTGGCTTTGGGGTTCCTGCTTTTATTAAGTCCTGTATGTTTCTATGGAAAAGGCAATGGCACCCCACTCCAGTTCTCTTGCCTGAAAAATCCCATGGACGAGGGGCCTGGCAGGCTGAAGACCACGGGGTCGCGAAGAGTCGGACATGACTGAGCGACGTCACTTTCACTTTTCCCTTTCATGCACTGGAGAAGGAAATGGCAACCCACTCCAGTGTTCTTGCCTGGAGAATCCCAGGGACAGGGGAGCTTGGTGGGCTGCTGTCTATGGGGTCGCACAGAGCCGGACACAACTAAAGCGACTTAGCAGCAGCAGCAGCAGTATGTTTCTATTCATGCCCATGAGAGAACAATTGGGTTGGTCATAATGTTTGAGTTTTCCTGTAACATCTTACAGAAAAACCCAAAAGAACTTTTTGGCCAATAATTTCTGTCTGTTGTTGGAGCCTTTGAATTTCATTCTCTGGTTCCCTGCTATGTCCACTCTACACATAGGCTGCTGTAGTCTAGGGGCTTTCAAACTTCACTGACCTGAAAAGACCCACGTATCTCTTACCAATACCATGACCAAATGAGTGTGCCTATGTGCTTTCTTCTACCTGAACATACAACGCACACATAGCTGAAATGAGCAACTCATGAAACAATGCTTTATTTTAAAAACTGGAAAATTTCACAGTCCACTGAAGGATTGTCATGCCTAGTTTGAAAAATGTTAACATGAAAAATGAGGCCAAGACTTGGGTTCATATAGAAATGGGTTTAAATCCCAAGTTCGCCACCTACTTTGTGCAAGTTACCCTAGAAATCTCAGTATCCCCAACTGCAAAATGAGAGCAATGGCAACTTCATAGCAGGTGATTCTTGTAGGGTTAAATGAAGACAAATTTGTGAGAATGGGCAGTGCATGACAGACATAGAACAAATGTCAGTTCCACCTAGACTGTACAGTTAATGCAATAACATCCCTTTCTCTAGATACAAAATGTACAATAGAGATAAAATATACAATTCCAAGAAAATGGAAGTATTTGGCATCCTGTATCTGTGGAAAGAATCGGGATCTTTTGAGCAACAGTTAAGCAAACTGAGCTCTAATTTCAGATTTTGAACAAATGCAACATAATAGCCAATGAGCTGAACATGGATTCTGTCTCCTCCTCCTCCTATTCCTGCTGTCTGTGAAGTCCTCTGGCTCCAAGGCCCCTCCTTCCCAGGCTCCCAGGGCCTACATATGTGTGGGTTCCTGCCCTGCCCTGGTTTTAATCCTGGGTGTGGATTTCCATGAATGTTATTTAAGCTTTGAGGTCCATTTCATCAACTGAAGAATGGAGATAATAATTATTTCATGGGATTCTTGTGAGGATTAAAGATATAATGTGTTCAAAGTGGTCAGCATTCAGTTCAGTTCAGTTCAGTCGCTCAGTTGTGTTCGACTCTTTGCAACGCCACGGACTGCAGCATGCCAGGATTCCCTATCCATCACCAACTCCTAGAAGCTACTCAAACTAATGTTCATCGCATTGGTGATGCCATCCGGCCATCCCATCCTGGGTCATCCCCTTCTCCTCCCACTTGCAATCTTTCCAAGCATCAGGGTCTTTTCCAATGAGTTGGTTCTTTGCATCAGGTGGCCAAAGTATTGGAGCTTCAGCTTCAGCATCAGTCCTTCCAATGAATATTCAGGACTGATTTCCTTTAGGATGGACTGGTTGGACGTCCTTGCTGTCCAAGGGACTCTCAAGAGTTTTCTCCAACACCACAGTTCAAAAGTATCAATTCTTCAGCGCTCAGTTTTCTTTATGGTCCAACTCTCACATCCATACATGACCACTGGAAAAACCAGCTTTGACTAGATGGACCTTTGTTGGTAAAGTAATGTCTCTGCTTTTAATATGCCGTTTAGATTGGTCATAGCTTTTCTTCCAAGGAGCAAGCGTTTTTTAATTTCATGGCTGCAATCACCATCTGCAGTGATTTTGGAGACCCAAAAATAAAGTCTCTCACTGTTTCCATTGCTTCCCCATCTATTGGCCATGAAGTGATGGGACCGGATGCCATGATATTAGTTTACTGAATGTTGAGCTTTAAGCCAACTTTTTCACTCTCCTCTTTCACTTTCATCAAGAGGCTCTTTAGTTTTCTTTGGCTTTCATCCATAAGGGTGGTGTCATCTGCATAGCTGAGGTTACTGATATTTTCCCCAGAAATCTGATTCCAGCTTGTGCTTCATCCAGCCTGGGATTTCACATGATTGTACTGTTTATATAATTTAAATAAGCAGGGTGACAATAGGCAGGCTTGACGTACTCCTTTCCCGATTTGGAACCAGTCTGTTTTTCCATGTCCAGTTCTAACTGTTGCTTCCTGACCTGCATACAGATTTCTCAGGAGACAGGTAGCATTGGGGCAGGAATATTAGGAGTTTTGCAATAAATACTAGTTCTCTAATCTTTGCCCTCCCTGACACCCACCCACGCATCCATATCACAGACTCAGCTCTTAGCCTGCCAAGAAAATCAGATTTTACCCAGTGTAGACTGGACAATGATTGGTGGAATTTCCCGCAGGTGGCTAATGAGAGTGGGAATTTGGTCTAAGGAAGAAGTTCCAGGGACTCTTCCAATTGCCCTGAGGGAGGCCGATTTTTCAGCATTGTTTGTGCTGTTCAGCCATATATCATAAAGGCTTCTATGCTTTTATTCTTTGTTCATTCATTGGTTCATTTGTTGGTTCATTAAGGGCTAGAGAAACCAAGAGACTGCCACCATGGCAGGGAAGCCCACTCTTCACTATTTCAATGGACGCGGCAGAATGGAGTGCATTCGGTGGCTCCTAGCTGCAGCTGGAGTGGAGGTAGGTTTCATCTTCAGTTGGATCTAAATTGACCGTGGGTGCCTAGTCAGTCACTCAGTCATGTCCAACTCGTTTCGCTCCCGTAGGCCATAGCCTGCCAGGCTCCTCTGTCCCTGAGATTCTTCAGACAAGACCACTGGAGTGGGTTTCCATTTCCTACTCCAGGGAAATTGACTGTATCATACTACTTTTTTCACAGAGGAGATTTTCCTTATTAAATGATCTGCTAAGAATTTTGCATTAAAAACATTTATTAGGTATTAGATTAAGAGATCTTTATTGAAATTTCTTCTTCTCAAGGACAATAGAAAACAAATTTGTGTTTTTATTTGTTTTTAGCTGTGAGGCTTGTGAGATTTTAATTCTCTGACCAGAGATCAAAAGCAGGCCCACAACAGTGAAAGCCCATGCCTTAACCACTGAACTGTCAGGAAATTTCCTGAATTTTTATTTTGAAAACTGTACAATATTTGTTACATTCATGCAACAATTAGAAATATGAATATTAAATATCAATTGATATGAATAATAATTATTAATATGTCAGGCATTTTAATGTATTTAGGTCAATTTTAAAATAAGTTTAATGAACTAGAAATATACCATGAAGTGTTTAAAGATGAAATATATAATACCTAGGATTTGTTTCAAATTGTTACCAGGGAGAGGGGTGTAGGCATATAGATATCTTGGGATTGGGTTGAGCCTATAATTACTGAAGCTGGTGTAAGTTTACAAGGAGCATCATTGTATTTTTTATTTTGTGCATGCCACAAATCTCCATAATAAAAAACAAAAATATACATATTAGAAGAGAAATGTAATTAAAGTTAAAACATAAACCAGAAATATAGAGCAGTGCACACTGTAGCAAACTGCCTGTTGGATTTAATGCATTCATTCACTCAGCAATGAATTTGTTGGGCACCTTGAAGTGCCAGATTTCATGCCAAGCCCTAGAGATACATGAATCATCAAGACAGGCACAGTCCCTCCCCTCAGGCCGCTTACACTCTAGTGAGGATGCAGACACGTATGTGGGTGACTAAAAGAGGACACAGAAGATGTGAGTGTTAAAAACGCCACCTTCTCAGTAGTATATTGATAGGCTTCTGTGCAACTCTGCTGAGTGCTGCCCTCTAGAGGTGTCACTCAATAAAGCACTTAGCCCAGATCAGAGGGAGCCAGCAACTCTGTGAGGGTTTCCTGCAGAGGGAGTCATGGACAGAGGTCAGAGATTTGGTCCCTTAGAGGAGAACAGTAAAAGAAGGCTTCAGATGAGGCCTTCAAAGGCCTTCGAAGGTTCTGCAAAGGGAACCTCTAGTGTGCTCCCTTAGCTTCCTAAAAACACGTTTACCTAAGCCTCTATATATTATACTTTCTCTATTACTTCAGGAATGCAGGGCACATTAGCTTGGTCCATTTTCAAGTGTGTAAAGAAACAAGTACATAGAAAATCCAAACAGTGCCATTCCAGGTGGTTTCATTTCTATAAATCAACAACCAACATTTTTCACTGCAGTTCAGCCTTGGGGTTCAAGGATGTGTTCAGAGTCCCTGGGCAGGATGAGTTCAGCACAGGACGGAGAAGAAGGGGGAGATGCTGAGAGCATCCAGGCTTCCTCTTGTCCAGCCAAGCCTGACAGAGCAGGGTGTGGGGCTCGACTGACCAAAGAACATTGGAATTCTGGGTTCTCTGGGCCCAGAGCCTGATCCTCGCAATCCTGCATCTCCATCAGTTTCGCAAGAAACAGCTGACCAGCCAGCCCCTTCTCACAATGACTACCCACCTGTCATTGCCTCTTAGGGTTGTCTTGAACTGGGTGCTTTATAAATTGTTGCCCACACACTCACTATCTACATGGTTTCACCGTATGGGATCATTTAGATCCACAATAAACTACTCCAATGAGGCAGTTAGAAATCCCCAGTTCTCAAACTTTTCACAATCAAGACCCTTGTTTACAATAAAAAGTTGAATGGAAGGAGGTAATATACAGCAGAGAACTCCGGTGGCAGCCTCTAAGGGAGTCAATGGCCCCATGGATACCCCATGCTAGGGGATACCCCAAAATCCTGTCCTGATCTCACAGGGAGAGAAAGGCTTTCCAGGTACATTAAAACTCCATAACTAGAACTTCCCAGTCCCTTCCCTCCAGTGATATTCCCCTCCCCACAAATCATTACCTAATCACTGACAGAGGTGGGGACAGGGTAGAGGTGAATTGGCCTGCAAAATAAGCAGTTACTTGCCACAACCCACATTTTTATCTTGGTGGCTCTAATCTAAATCTCCAAATGGCCTTGATCACTGTCCTCTGTGCACCCTGCCGAACTTGGAAATCCTACAGTCTCCATAGTGGGCAGCAGACAGAGGCCATGCAAGTTCAGCTATTCTATGGAATGAAACAACAAAAACTTATCGACTCTTTCTGCTTTTCAGTTTGAAGAGAAATTTATAGAAAAACCAGAAGACTTGGATAAGTTAAAAAATGGTAAGCCCAGGAACTAAGTTCCTCTGATGGGAGTATCCAGTAGAAGTTTTAAGTTGAGGTTTCAACACCACCAACGTGCTGTGTGTGTGGTGGGAGTGGGGTTAGTAGAGTGGGAGAAATATGGTTAAAGGTAAGAGGCGGGTCTCCTTGAAAATGCCTTGCAACTCTCTCGGAACTAGGAAGGGCTGGAACTCGAGTGTTTGTTAAAGGAGCCAGCCCCAGTGCCCGTGAATGCTCGGTCTGTGCTTCTCTGCCTTTCTGCACCGTGAGTGACCACACAGTGCTCCCACCTAAAGTCAGGAAAAGGTGAAGATCTGACAGAAGAGGGGAGAAACAGGCCCAGAAGTTGCTGTGAGTCCGGGTTTGGCAAAGTAACATCCTAGCAATAATGTAGACTCAGTGAGCAGAGAAAGGGCAAACTCTCTCAAAACATGTCTTACCTGTTCAGAGATTTTCTCTGGAACTTCCGTTAAATGGCAACTTGTTGGCACACTTGTTGCAGACTCTTCCAGCTTCTTTCTAAAACACACATGAAGACAAATCAGCCCAGATTTACAAGGGATCGCCTATATGTCTGAATGGGAAATAAGAAGATAAATGAAATAATAGGTTAGAAAGTAAAAGGCAAACAAAATGCCATCCTACTTAAGCCTACCAGGTCATTTTAGTGTTTCACTTTATATCTTTGGTTATTTCAGCAAACATTTGTTCGTCTTAAAAGGGTGCAACATATCAAACATTTCGCCCTTCTTTTTTTCTTTCAAAAGATGGGAGTTTGATGTTCCAGCAAGTGCCAATGGTTGAAATTGATGGGATGAAGCTGGTGCAGACCAGAGCCATTCTCAACTACATTGCCACCAAATACAACCTCTACGGGAAAGACATGAAGGAGAGAGCCCTGTACGGTAGTTTTTAGTTTTATCATCATAACTAATAGTAACAACTTAGGTCCTTCCCTGACTGAGCAGGAACAAAGCAGGGCATCATGACCAACATGATGGTATAAGCCTTGTGGGGCATAACTGAGTCCAGTACAGCAAAGACCTATGAGTATGAGGGAAGAGTAAACAAACTTGAAGTGAAATCAACCGCCTACGAAGAGGATACCGTCCATGGATATAGCACAGTGACAAGGTTTCCAAACATGAATGGTCTATGAAGCGAAGAGGATGGTAGAACCAAGACTCCAGGGGTTCAGGCTCGTTTGAACTGGACACCCACCAACAGCCAGAGACAAGGGACAAAGCATCTGAGTGTCTAGAAGATAAAGCTTAGAAAGGGAAGGATCTAAAGAAGTTGGTTCTTGAATTCCAAAAATTCAAAGAATGATGACCAGGAACTTAATTTATTAACCCTTTATATGGACTGGCCACTAGACAAGGATTAGCAGAGGTTGAGCTCAAAATGGTAAGGTTACATCAAGCATTTCGATATAGTTTTAGTCAGCTAGATTTTTCAGTACAACTATATCCTGGGGGTGAGGGGTATTCTCTCTGCTGTGATGGGACTACATGCTGATGCTGCTGCTAAGTTGCTTTAGTCGTATCTGACTCTGTGCGACCCCAGAGACTGCAGCCCACCAGGCTCCCCGGTCCCTGGGATTCTCCAGGCAAGAACACTGGAGTGGGTTGCCATTTCCTTTTCCAATGTATGAAACTGAAAAGTGAAAGTGAAGTGGCTCAGTCGTGTCCAACTCTTTGCAACCCCATGGACTGCAGCCTACCAGGCTCCTCTGTCCATGGGATTTTCTAGGCAAGAGTACTGGAGTGGGTTGCCATTGCCTTCTCTGGGGACTACATGATTGAAATTAAAATCTTGTAAGGAACTTCCCAGGTGGCAGTAACAGTAAAGAACTTGCTAGCAATGCAGGAGATATAAGAGACCCGGGTTTGATCCCTGGGTCTGGAAGACCCACTGGAGGAGGGCATGGCGACCCGTGCCAGTATTCTTGCCTGGAGAAGAATCCCATGGACAGAGGAGCCTGGTGGGCTATAGTCCACCGAGTCACAAAGAGTCGGTCGTATCTGAAGCGACTTAGCACTCAAGGAACTACTGCTGTTATTCTAAAAGTTAAACAGAGTTACCCATATGACTCAGCAATTCCTTTCAAGAGGATTAAAAACACCCCCACACTAAAATTTATACTCAGAAATTCATAGCAGTGTTGTTCATAATCAATAACTAGAATCAACAAAAATGTCCATTAACTGATGAAAGAAAGAGCGAAAGTTGGTCCATCCCTACAGTGGGATGTTATTTCAAACAGAACCAGAGTCTGGCAATAGTATGTGGAGAGTGTTACGGAACCAGGTTCTACGGGAAATAACTGGAGAAAGTGCTGGTGTTGGGACTCTAAATGGGCCTGGTGTTCTAACAGGATGAGAGAGGAAGAGGGATGTGACTGGGACTGAGGTGCCAGGACCCTGCTGGACATGACTGAGGTGGTCCTAATGCATCACACCCACCATGCTCAGACCACGTCATGGCAGAGACGGCACACCCAGGAGTGGTCCCAGTGCTTACCTGCACTGATTCTACCCGATTCCCTCATGCCTGTGACTATGGATGGGTCACTGATGTGCTCTGTCTCTATATTTGGTCATGTGTATAACAAAAAGATTACACATATGTTTACCCTGATGGCTTGTTCTAGAATGCTAAAATTAATTTTAAAAAACAAAGCTAAATCACTGGTGTAGAAAAATGCACCCAGTGGAGGAGAATTACTTTGCTACCTCTCAATGTCTCATTCTTACCCATTCCAAAAATCTAAGGCAGAGACATTTGACAATTTGGTTATTTTATCTTTTCAGGATTGATATGTATTCAGAGGGTGTGGCAGATTTGGGTGAAATGATCATGCATTTTCCACTGTGCCCACCTGCTGAAAAAGATGCCAAGCTGACCCTAATCCGAGAAAAGACAACAAACCGTTATCTCCCTGCATTTGAAAATGTAAGTGGACTCTTCAGCATCTTTGGCAGAGAGGTCAGAGGACGAAGAAAAATAGTGCCTGGCATGGCCGGGGCATTAGCCTTCACCTCTGTGAGCCTTTCTAAATACTAATGTAGTACTCTGAGTCTCAGGGCACTTTATAAAAATTGAATGTATAGAAGAATTGTACTAGTTTTACCCAAGTTATAATTTTTCAGGAAAGTTCTATTTACTCAAACCCAATCTGGAATTCTCTACTCAATGGAATTTCACGGTTATACTTAGAGCCTGGATTATGGAAGCTCTGAGAGCCACACTGGAGCCTGGATTAGATGGATCCTTAGAACACGGTGCAGGGGCTTTGATTCAAGAATAGCATGATGTCAGCAATACATCAGAAAATATTCTGGTGTCCTGTGTAGGGAGACATGAGACCAGCTGCCCGTCAGGAGAATGTGGAAGTGTTTTGGGGGTGATTGACATGTATCTAGATAGATATGGGGGCAGTAGGGTGGAGAGAAAGAGACAGAGGAAAAGTTATTCAGGAAAAAGTAATCGAGATATTTTGGGACATGACTCTCAGACTTTTGAAGAAAGTGAAATAAAATCAGTGAAGTAGTGTTCCATCATTATGACTAGTACGTATTTTAGTTTTTCTGTTTGAACGTTTCATGATCAAAAATACCTGAAATCAGGCTCAACTAAAAGCATGAACACCCCCCCCCCCCGCCCCGCCTGCCCTCCACCAAAAAAAAAAAAAAAGATTGTAAGACCAGGAAATGAGAGCAAAAGAGTTGAGAAGGAATACAGACTCTGCATTAGTTTGCTCAGGGTGGTAGAAAGCTGTCATGAAGATGGAGACACTGCCCAAGGAGGAGGGAGAGAAGGACAGAGAGAGACGGATGAAGGGTCATGTTGTGGAGTCCAGGGCTGCACACTTGAGGGTGTGCGGTCCACAAAAACATGGTGCAGATGGTGCTAAGGCCTTGGCCCAGCGGAAGAAGAAGGAAGGCAGCCACAGCGAGGTGTGAACAGGAAACGGAAATGGTGGTCTGCCTTCCACTGGGGATGAGGAGGGAACCACAGGAACCTGCCTGGCCCGTCTCTGAGTTGGAGGGAGCAGAAGATCTGAGGTTCCCACCTGCCCAGCGAGGGGCAGAGATGGAAGTGGGGCTGGGCTAGGGGCAGGGGAGGAGCGGGGGTCCAGCCTGCAGGGACCTGTGTCCCTGATCTGACCCCTCCATTCGACAGGTGCTGAAGAGCCATGGACAAGACTACCTGGTGGGCAACAAGCTGAGCAGGGCTGACATCCACTTGGTTGAACTTCTCTACTATGTGGAAGAGCTGGACCCCAGCCTTTTGGCCAACTTCCCTCTGCTAAAGGTGAGCTCTCCCACGGCCCTGGGGGCCAGACACACCCCCACATGGCATCTGCTCTCTGGACCTTGGGATTGGGGTGCTAGGGTCCCCATCCCTGTCCAGGCCTTGCTGCCCCCCAGTCTCCTCAGTTCACTCCAAGGCCCTGGTCCGGAGTGTGGAAAGAATCTGTCAAGCCAAGGACATCGGAGGTGGACTCTGCCCCATGGAAAACGCCCTGCCTTTTACCAGGAGAGAGACCCAGGGCTGGCTCTCTCTTGGTCTCTCTTCCACCTCAGCCTCTGTCCTCATTTCCTCTTCACTCCCCTCTGTCCCGCGTGTGTCCCTCTTTCCCTGAGTCTGTCTGAGTGGGTTTCCCCCCATCTCACTTCTTCCCTTCAATTCCTGTTCTTTCTCTCATACGTTGATTTCTCTCTCCCCGTTTCTCTCTCTTTGACGGCAGATTGGCTCTGACTGACCTCACACATGACCTTTCATGTTTTCCGTCTTCAGTTCCAGCCCCGTGTCCTAGCTCTTCTTGTCTTGACATCTGGAGCCTTAATCTGTGCTGATATCTCACACACTCCTCTTCGTTACACTGCACTTGAGGGTCAACCCACTTGAGGGTAGGAAGATCGGGAAGCAGAATGGAGCGTTACACTAAGACCTCTCTGGGGAAAACTGGGCTGTCCCCTTCCTGTCTCATGGGCCTCCTCCTGGTGCTGATGGAGGGGTCTCGGCTGGCCCTTGTCTAGGAAGGTGTCAGAGTCCCTGCTGGGTTGCATAGTGACAGGGCTGCTCTTTAGCTGTACTCCGAGCTGTGTTCTCGTGCATTGCAGGCCCTAAAAGCCAGAGTCAGCAATATCCCGGCCGTGAAGAAATTTCTGCAGCCTGGCAGCCAGAGGAAGCCTCCCACGGATGAGAAAAAAATAGAAGAAGCCAGGAAGGTTTTCAAGTTTTAGTAAAGCCAGCAGGGCTGCCCGGGACAAATCTTCTGAAATTTTCTAACAATGAAACAATAAAGCTCCTATGAGCAGATTTACTTCCCATGTGTTCTTTTTTACTACGATCTCCTTCTCACCTTTCTGGTTTGGAATTAAAACATAAATAAGAACAGGAAACAGATTATATATTCCTGTACTATTTTCCAAGGATCATCCTATAACATCTGTCACATAGCCTATCAAAGAAAAAAGTGCAACAGTTTATATCTGACATTCTTAGGTTTTCACAGGAAAGAGCTACCTTTCTGGGGTCATGGCAGAAAGACATTTTCTTTATTTCTTTGAGAGATATTTTCCATCTGATAATAAAAATGTCTTTTCTTATGCATTTCTGAACAACTCTTTTGCCTACTGTGGGCTCTCCAGTGTTCTGGGAGGTAGGCAAGCAATAAGAACCCAGTGGACCCAAACTCTGTGCTCAGGGGACCCTGCTGTGGCCGCCTGGTCATCACAGCTCTGCTGCAAGAGGCTCTGTGGGGCTCTGCACAAGGGCCTCACCCTCATTTGACAAGGTCCCCCAGATCAGATCTCTATGATACAGGTGACATGTGTGAATTTGATGTGAATGAATATATAACGTCATTTCCCCTGGCCTCTCATGGAGCCAGGGAGCCTGGATTGGGACTGATTCTGGCTCTGGTCATACGTGGGCCCTGAGGTGAACACTGCCCAGGAAATCTGGCCTTTGGAGTATCAGGTTCTGTTCTTCCTGGACTGAGCTGCCCACCTCACCCTCACCCAGGAACCCCCAGGTGAAGGGGCGGGGCCAGAGCTGACAGACTCAAGGGGTCCCTGACTGTGTTTCCCTCCCTCTGGTCTGTTCTCCACTGACATCAAAATATTTTTCTAAAATGCAAACCTGAGAATCACCACCCTGTTTTACCTCCCTCAGTGACTCCCGCGGCCCGCGGGGTGCCCTCCTGCCTTCCCTCCGCACCCCTTGAGTGCCAGTCCCATCACACAAGACGTGTGGGGGTGGCCTGCGCCCTGCCTGGGCACCTTTGTTCCCTCCCAGGCCAGCTCCACCCCGGGGGCCACACTCAGCTCTGTGCTCCCTGGGGAGAGCTGGACGCACCTCTTTGCTTCCCCCAGAGCCCAGTAAACCCCCTGATGGCCATTGGCTTCCCCCAGCATCTGTGAGTTCCTGATGGGGGCCCAGCCCTGTGTATCCCCAGGGCTCCACCATGAATGGTTGTACCTCCACACACACCTCCATGGCCCGGGAGTCTGGGCTGTGGGAATTCCTCACAGTCCCCACCCACTCTCATCTGCCTGACAGCTCTATTCATTCATCCAAGTCTTCAAGACCAAGATGTTCATATCACTCCAATGCTATGGACAGACCTTGCTTTGATCCTAATGCAAGTAAGCCAACTGCACATAAGTCTTTATGAGACGTTGGGAAAATTAGAATGCTGAACATTTAATGAAATGAATGAACTTCAAGTATAAAAGATATAAATTATAACATTTTAGTGTGACAGAATAGTGTGATTATGTTTAGAAAAAGAGTCCTTACCTCTTAGAGGTAAATTTAATAATTGTGGGATGGATGCAGTCATGCGCTGTGTAGGATTTGCTGCACAGTAATCCTGTGCTCTGAGGAAGTAAACAGGTCTGTGTGTTGGTTTTCTACAGTTGCTGTGTCAACTTACTACAACTGGGGGGCTTAAAACAACACGATGAATTCTCTCACACTTCTGGAGGCCTGAAGTCCAAAGTTAAGGTGCTGCACTGCCTCTGGACACTCTTGGGAGAAGTCTTCCCTGCCTCTTCCGGCTTCTGGTGGCTTTTTGCATCCTTCCTTTCCATGACTCATGGCCACATCACTTCATTCTCTGCCTCCATCTTCACATCACCCATATGTGTGTGTCTGTGTATTTTCTCTTCTGCTATAAGCACACTTGTTGTTGGGTTTGGGCCTATCTATATTATCCAGGATAGTCTCACTTCAGTTTCCTTAATTACATCTGCAAAGAGTCTTTCTCCAAATTCCATCCCATCCAGAGGTTCCAGGTTTTCAGACGTGGACTTTTTTTTCTTTTGGAGACAAACATCATGCCTCAGATTGTAGAGAATTCACCTGTAATTTTCTGCAGGAGATCCAGTTTCAATCCCTGGGTCAGGAAGATCCCCTGGAGGATGGAATGGCAACCCACTCCAATATTTTTGCCTTGAAAACCCCAGGGACAGAAGAGCCTGGAAGGTACAGTCCATAGGGTAGCAAAGAGTCAGACACAACTAAGCATGAACCCATGTCATACAATGTTTAGGACGTATTTATATGAAAAAAATTATTTATTATGTGTCTGAAGTTCATATCTAATTGGGTGTCCCATATTTATCTACAACTCAGGGTAAAGAGTATGGCAGAGGTCCATGTGAACCTTCATGACCGCAGCTCCCTGGGGTCCCCACAGTAGATTTTATCATCTGCTTTAGTGCCTGTCTCCAATTCATGAAAGCCAATTCAAGAAAAGTAAGTTTTATCCAAAGGCCATCCTTCATTGACTGGCAAGAGGATACAATCAACTTGAAATATTGTGTTTAATCTTTAATTGCTGATCTCTAAAAGAGTTATTAACAAGGTGTATCCTGATAAGAGGACAATTTGCCTTTTTCTTTTTTAATCTAGCATAAAACCAGTGGCCCTGAACACCATGGGGGTGGCTTTTCCTTAACTGGACTCTGCCCCTTTCAGAGAGGAGGAGTCAGTCAGTCAACTGTGACAAGAGCTTGTAAACACACGTGAACTTGGCACTGAGGTGCTGAGCCAAGTGGGAGACAGACTTTCGTAAGTTAAGTACTGACTTTGCATGTCTGTATAATGTTTCCTTAGCACAAGAAAAGCTGTTTCACGCTCACATGTGCCTTCTTGCTCTGCTTAGGGGACATTCAAGCTGTTTAGTCAATTGCTATTGGATATAGAAATGTAAAAATGAAGAATGTCGAAAACTAAGCATGAGAATTTAGATCTGAGACAAATTAATGATATGAGGGGAAAAAAGGATGGCAGCATTTTAGACAATCCAAGAGTGTGACCAGCATGAGAGGGGAGAGTAGGTGTTTATGCTAAAGCTGCCTGCTCTGTAGACACAGGCAACACACAGCAGGTAGGAATTGCGATGCGGTAACACTATGTGGACTCGGAAACTCAAAATTAAGATTTAACTATAATTGGAATGACTCAGTTACTGCCAGCAAAACTGGATTTTAACTCAGTCTTTGCTGTGACTGGCCAGCTGGCAAGTCCCCCTCTGTCTCTCTTGGAGCTCAAGCAACTCATGGGAAGCCTAGAAATTGGCTGGAGCAGGGTTTATCAACCTTGGTCCTATTGACATTTCAAGCTGGGTAATTCTTTGTTGCGGGGACCTGTCCTGTATATTGTCTTTTTTTTTTAAGTTAAAAATATTTGCTAGAGAAATGTACATTGAATTAGGCTTAAGGAATGTACTTGACAACAGTGTTAACCTATATATTGATTTTCTTCAAATTTGCAAACTTGACGCCTCTCAGATACTTGCAGTGATAGTTTAAAAAGTTTTAAAAGAAACTGTCACTTCATCAATATAAATGACACAGTGAAGATCAATATTCTCACTTTCCCTTTCACTCTGTACTTGTAGAAAGAACACAGGCTGTGGGAGAGGTTCCTTCCTCATGTAGTGACCGCCCGGAAAGCAGACCAGAAGATGAACGTGCCTACAGGAGAATTTCTGTATTTTACAAAATACCTTATCCTGGGAGATATCATAGTTTAGAAGCCAGCTGCATCAATCATAGATGTTTCCAACTAAATATGCAATAAATGTGCCTGTTAAGATAACAGGGTTGTAGCATGAGTTGAGAAAGCAGCGATGACATATATACACTATCATGTGTGAAATGGGTCATGGGAAGCTGCTACAAGGGAGCCCAGCCTGGAGCTCTGTGACCCCCTAAGGGGGGTGGGATGGGAGTGGGGAGGGAGGCTCAAGACGGAGGGGATATATATATATATATATATATATATATAAAATTGTGACTGATTCCAGTTATTGTACAGCAGAAATCAACACAACATTGTGAAATATTTATCCTCCAATTAAAAAATTAAATTAAAAAAGACAACAGGATTGATGGGAAAAGCTGGATACAGTGCAGACTGGGGAGTAATGAGCAATCAGACGCACGGGGGAGGCAGCCCCACCACCCCCAACATCAGAGACACCTCCGGTCTCTCCGCAGTGATGTGGCGCCCTTCCACCTAGTTTTAATAACCAATGTCCCCAGACATTGCCAAATGTCCTCTGGGCTAGGGGAGCAAAATCAGCCCCAGTTAAGAATCACTGGTTCATATGACTTTTCAGACTCCTCAACACAGGAAGTCTGGATGTGAAAACTAGATAATACAGGAGCAGAGAATTAGCTTCCCAAAGTAAAGAAATTCACCTGACTGGAAGGTACAAGTCATTCGAATCAGAATGCAGACAAACAACGCTCTGTTACCAGTATTACTATTGGGGGTAAATCAAAAGCCTGAGGCAGGAGAGGTTCAGTGAGATCCTGTGAAAGTCCTAGAGTTGTCCAGGGCATGGCAATTCACAGGGAAAATATGGTACCTAAGCCTGAAAAGAGAAGATACTGAGACTGGGTAGAGAAGAAGTGTTGTAGCCACGCCTTCAGGAAACAAACTCACTCAGAAGCACAATGCAGATAGTGGAGTGCAGTTTATTACCCCAGCGGGCCCAAGGCAGAGTCTCCTCTTAGCCAAGGACCCTGACCAGTTTTTCTGAAAACCTTATATACCCTAAACGTATGTGTCTAAACCCACCTCCCCAAATTCCCTGAAACTAGTCTGAACAAAGAAAAAAGAAAAATACAATCAAAGTCAACCTGGGATTCGTACGCCTTAAACCTAGGTAATTAACAGTGGACAATTATCAATAGGCTTGTGGTCATTCCTCAATAAGCATAATAGAATGTATGATTCTATTTGGTTACACAGATAATTCGGGTATTCTTTTAGGTGATGGAGAGCCCTGGGGCTCTTCCTTCTGGGGTTCTGGTTATCCAGTTGGTCTGTCATTTTCATAGATACTGGGTATATAGCTCAAAGTCCACAGTCTGGCCCAAGATGGAGTCCTGCTTTCGAGAGCCTGTTCTGTTTCCTCCTTCAGAAGTACTGTTGAAGATGCTACAGAGAGCAGCATTTCGATGGGCATGAGGTTTGACCCCATGAGAGTCACTGGCTTGGAGGCTGAGATGCTATGGCTCTGGGGCCAACCGAGTCAGGCAGGCAACACTCTCTGCTTTCTCAGCCTGCAGCCTCTCCCCTTGTTCTGACTTGGTGGCTGAGAGAATCATGCTCCTTGGCATGGAACCCATTCAAGTGAAGTCATTGCAGGGCTCTTTGTGTGCTGTCAGTTGTCTACAAACCTGTTTTTCTGGCTAGATTTCAACCCCTCCAGGGCAGGGACCACATCAGATTCCTCTTGTGTTCCCCACCAGCCATCATTTCTTAGTGCAGGCAACTGCTCAATGAGTGTTAGTTGAGGAGGAAATCCGTGGACAGGTCAACCGGACAGAAGATGCTGAAGAAAGATCAGTGAGGGACAGGAGGGTGGAGAGAAGGGTACTGAGTGAGAGCCCCTGGACTCCTGCTATAGAAAGGAGTGGGCTTCCCATTGCCATGGCTGGAACCCATTCAAAGGGGCTGGGTGGCGGGCAGAAGATTCCAGAGGGTCCAGATCAGGGAGTGAGTGGGAGGGCAAAGGCCTGGGGGAACGGCAGGCGGGGTGCAAGGTTCAGGGGCAGAACCGGGGTCCACTTCAGTCTTGGGGTTTCAAAAGGCTGTGCCAGACCTCGCTGAACCTTTGCCAAGAACTTCCTCCAATCCAGGTTATCTAGTCAGCGAGCATCACTGATCTTTCACACAAGACAAATAAAAAGAGAACCAGTTTATAAAGTAGTTGACAGAATCTGGATATATATAAAATCCTGTTCTTACTAGAGCTCTAGGGGCTGAAGCGACTTAGCACAGCAGAGCACAGCACGAGAGCTGGAAGTCAAGAGGGAGATAGCAGATAGACAGACACACAGACAGAAGCCTCGCGTGCTCCCCAGTGTGCTCACTCAGCCATCTCCCAGGAACTGGGAGCAGAATGGAAGCTGGATTTGCTGCTCCCTGTTATGAATTTTTTATGCCTTATCTAATTGAATTTCCTCAACAGCCCTCACTAGTAGACATAGCTGTATTTCAAAAGAGAACACTGAGGTACAGAGATTAAACAACTCTCCTGGGTTTATACATCTTATAAGGAAAGGAGTTGGGCTTTGTCTCTAAGCCTCCTTTCTCTCTGCTAAGAAACGCTGTCATTAGGAGCCCCCTCCCACCTACTCCCTGAGATACAGCTCCTTTAGTTCACACTGGAATCATCCCAAGACACATTCCTTTTCAGAGAATGTAAGCCTACCTCCTTATGAAGGTCAAATATAGTTATACTAGTGCTCAGGATACTCACAGTAAGTTTTTAAGGTCTGGGGTAAAGTAAGGTACGTTTTTATCCGTTTTTCCTCATATCAAGCCCCTAAGAATCAGCTAACAGAATTAACGTTTCCTTCTCTCCTATTTGGAGAAGGGAATGGCACCCCACTCCAGTACTCTTGCCTGGGAAATCCCATGGACAGAGGAGGCTGGTAGGCTGCAGCCCATGGGGTCACTAAGAGTCGGACACGACTGAGCGACTTCACTTTTCACTTTCATGCACTGGAGTAGGAAATGGCAACCCACTCCAGTGTTCTTGCCTGGAGAAAATTGACTAACGGATTCTGCATGGGGAACAAACTAATATTGAGGGTCTCAGAGACCAGCAGAGAGGGGGCATAAGCATTACATGGTTGAGGGGGAGCCCCAGACCAGAAGTCAGAAGATGTCTTCAAAGGACCCCAATGCTCACAAAACGAGTGAGCTAGGAGAGCAGCTTCCGCTCTTTGAACTCGAGTTTTCTCCTCCTGACAATAAGATACTAGAAGCCGTTTCCGGGGTTGTCCTGAGGGTGGACACACTTGCTAGATATTGAGTGTGAATCGGAAACACACGTGTGTGATGGATGGCAAGTTACTGAACCTCTCTAGTTCTCGTTTTCTGGGGGCCAGAAAGTTTATATCACTTTGGCCCCAGCCTTCAAAAGGTTAAGAAAGTTACTTATAAGAAAGATGAGATAAAATATTATGCAAGTTAAAACTTCATTTCTCTTTGTAACATGATCTTTGGTCAGTGGATAAGGGAGCTTTGTGTAAGGGGACCTGTGACCTCCACTTCACAGGAACACCCTTCTCAGAATTCTGCTGAATCACAGCTCCTCCATTCCCCATGATAAGAAAAGTACAATATACACAATCTCCAACTTCAAGACTGATGAGTTAAGTATGTTTCCAAGGGATCCTTTACTTTCTAAAAGTTAGCGCACTGATTCTTACATTAAAAATATGAATATTGAAATAAAAAATAAATAAGCCAAAACTAAATAAAATTTTTAAAATGTGAATATTGAAAACATTTTGTTATCTAAAATTCAAGTTATTCATACTTTATCAGCTAAAGAGAAGTATATTTTTGTCCTGAACATTCAACAAAATGTTGCAATGCTTTCAAACAGAGCTGGGATTTGGATAGAAAGTGCAGCTGTTTCGTCCTATATTCTGGCTTTGGGGTTCCTGCTTTTACTAAGTCCTGTATGTTTCCATTCACTTCCATGAGAGAACAATTGGGTTGGTCATAATGTTTGTTTGAGTTTTCCTGTAACATCTTACAGAAAAACCTGAAGGAACTTTTTGGCCAACCCAATAATTTCTGTCCATTGTTGGAGCCTTTGAGTTTCATTCTCTGGTTTCCTGCTATGTCCACTCCACACACAGGCTGCTGTAGACCAGGGGCTTTCAAACGTCATGGACCTGACAAGACCCAAGTATCTCTAACCATTACAATGATGAAATGAGTGTGCCCACATGCTTTCTTCCACGTGAACATGCAACGAACACATAACGGAAACTGATAACTCATGAAATGATGCTTTCTTTTAAAAACTGGAAAATTTCACAGTCCACTGAAGGATTGTCATGCCTATTTTGAAAAATGTTAATGTGAAAAATGAAGCCAAGACTTGGGTTCATATAGAAATGGGTTTGAATCCCAGGTCTGCCACCAACTTTGTGCAAGTTACCCTAGAAATTTCAGTATCCCCAACTGCAAAATGAGAGCAATGGCAAACTTCATAGCAGGTGATTCTTGTGGGGTTAAATGAAGATAAATTTGTGAGAATGGGCAGTGCATGACAGACATAGAACAAATGTCAGTTCCACCTAGACTGTACAGTTAATGCAGTAACATCCCTTTCTCTAGACATAAGATGCACCAAGAGAGGCAGAATGTACAATTTCAAGAAAATGGAAGGATTTGGCATCCTGTGTAGGTGGAAAGAATCAGGATCCTTTGAGCAACAGTAAAGCAAATATGAGTCCTAACTTCAGCTTTTGAACAAATGCAGCATAATAGGGTAGGAGTTGAACATGGACTCCATCTCCTCCTCCTCCTGTCTGTGAAATCCTCTGGCTCCAAGTTCCCTCCTTCCCAAGCTCCCAGGACCTGCATATGTGTGGATTCCCACCCTGCCCTTTTTTCAATCCATGGTGTGGATTCCCACGAATGTTATTTAAGCTCTGAGGTCCATTCCATTAACTGAAAAATGGAGATAATAACTATTTCATGGGATTCTTGTGAGAATTAAAGATATAATGCATTCAAAGTGGTCAGCATTGGGGCAGGACTATTAGGAGTTTTGCAATAAATACTAGTTCTCTTATCCTTCCCCTCCCCAACACCAACCCATGCATCCATACCACAGACTCACCTCTTAGCCTGCCAAGAAAACAGATTTTACCCAGTGGAGGCTGGACAATGGTTTGGTGGAATTTCCCACAGCTGGCTATTGAGAGTGGGAATTTGGGCTAAGGAAGACATTCCAAGGACTCTTCCAATTGCCATGAGGAAGGCCGATTCTTCAGCATTGTTGGTACTGTTCAGCCATGTATCATAATGGCGTTAGCTTCTATGTTTTTATGCTTTGTTCATTTATTCATTCATTCATTCACTTGTTGGTTCATTAAGGGTTAGAGAAACTAGGAGACTGCCATCATGGCAGGGAAGCCCATTCTTCATTATCTCAATGGACGGGGCAGAATGGAGTGCATTCGGTGGCTCCTGGCTGCAGCTGGAGTGGAGGTAGGTTTCATCTTCAGTTGGATCTAAATTGACCGTGCATGCCTAGTATCTCGGAGAAGGAAATGGCAACCCACTCCAGTACTCTTGCCTGGAAAATCCCATGGACTGAGGAGCCTGGTAGGCTACAGTCCATATGGTTGCAGGAAGTCGGACACGACTGAGCAACTTCACTTCACTCACTTCATACTTTATCACTGGAAAAAGAAATGGCAACCCACTCCAGTGTTCTTGCCTGGAGAATCCTATGGACAAAGGAGTTTGGCGGGCCATGGTCCATGGGGTCGCAGAGAGTTGGACAAGACTGAAGTGACTAAGCATGCCTCGTCTCTCAGTTGTGTACAACTCTTTGCAATCCTATAGGCCAGAGCCTGCCAGGCTCCCCTGTCCATGGGATTCTCCAGGCAAGAACACCGGAGTGGGTTGCCATTTCCTACTCTAGGAAAATTGACTGTATCAAACTACTTTTCTCACAGAGGAAATTTTCCTTATAAAATGAACTGCTAATAATTTTGCATTAAAAACATTTATTAGGTATTAGATTAACAGATTTTTATTGAAATTTCTTCTTCTCAAAGAAAATAAACAATAAAAATAAATTTGTTTGTTTATTTGTTTTTGGCTGTGAGGCTTGCAGGATTTTAAGTCTCTGACCAGAGATCAAAAGCAGGCCCACAACAGTGAAAGCCCATGCCCTAACCACTGAATTGTCAGAAAATTTCCTGAATTTTGATTTTTAGAACTGTAAAATTGCCGGAGTCCAGCCCCGGCTGGATCCAGGGATTCCCTCGGGAGGACGGCGTCGGTGATTTAAAGGGATAGCGTCAGTGGAGAGAATCAGAGGCCTAATTATAATTGGTTTATGTGGGAAATCAATATAACCCGTGACACCAGGTTTGCACTGACCACGGAGGCCGGAGGCGCTCTCTCGAATCGCGGAAGGTGCCCCACCTTAGGCACCTTCTCGAGTGGGTCTTAGAAGCCCAGGCAAGTAAGGGGTCTCAGCGGACTCCCACGCTCCAATTACTTTGGCCTGAAGAAAGAGTAGAGACAAAAGGAGAGAAAAGGAGATGAGAAAGAACGACACAGGGAGACCGAGGGTGAGCAAGGCCCGCACTTTATTTTCCAAAGTAGTTTTTATACCTTAAGTTGTGTGTAGAGTATAACAGGGGAAGGGGTAGAGTCATGTAAGGTCAGCAGTCCTTGATTCTTATCGAAGCCAGGCTTTCTTTCTGCAAACTTATCATATGCAAAAGTTTTAGGTGATTTACATCATCTTCTAGCCAGGAAGCCTGTTAACATTTTATGACCCTTTCTTCGGAAAACTTATTTTTCTCTAAAGGTGATTATTCTAAAGTCAGGTGCCACCCTCCGAAAGCATTAGATAAAGTTGCATTCCTATAGGGCAAAAGTGTGGTGGGCTATAACAAGAAAAGAATTAACTCAAGGGTCCAAGGTTACAAACATTAAAGCTACTACTTACATTTCTATACACCAACTATATTAATCAATACACTCCCAGGGACACAGTAGGTAAGGGATATGGAAACTTGGCAGCAAGCATTAGCTCAACAAAGAAATCCTCTACTAGTTCTATTTGATTTTAACTCTCTGAGAAGCTCTGCATTGTTAGAATATCTTAAGCTTCCCGTGCCTCTCCTGGTTGGGAGGCTGTGAATCTGAACAAACCTGTCAGGCAAGCTAGAAAGTCATCAGAGGGGTTTGAATTGAAACACTCCTATTATGCCCAGGAGACTTATTAACTAGAGTTTTAAGTTGATTTTCTTACAGAGAAAGGTGGTCAGGGATAGCCCCCTGTTAATGTCAGAAGAGTTGGTGAAAGTCGTAAAATAGTAAAACAGACAGATTTTGGTTTTGGGGTAGACGCTCAGGCAGGCCCAGAGGGGCACCCCTGGAGTTCTGGCTAGCCTTGCCCACCAGAACTCTCCCACATGACCTTGTCATGCGTGGGGACTCCCGTGCTGGCTCCTGGCATAAAATATTTATTATATTCATGAGCAATTAGAAACATGAATATTAAATATCAATTAATAATAAGTAATTATTATTAATATGTCAGGCATTTTAATATATTGTGATCAGTTTTAAAATAAGTTTAATGATCTAGTGATATACCATGAAGTACTTAAAGATGAAATGTATAATATCTGGGATTTGTTTCAAATTATTACCAGGGACAGGGGGGTAGGCATATGGATGACTTGCAATTGGGCTGCGCTGATAATTATTGAAGCTGGTTGATGGTTACAAGGCGAATCATTGCATTTTTTATTTTGTGTATGCCACAAATTTCCATAATAAAAAGAAAAAATATACATATTAGAAAAGAAATGTAATTAAAGTTAAAACATAAATCAGAAATATAGAGCAGTACAGATTGTAACAAACTGCCTGTTGGATTTAATGCATTCATTTAGCAATGAATTTGTTGGGCACCTTGAAGAACCAGAGATCAAATTGCCAACATCTGCTGGATCATCGAAAGAGCAAGAGAGTTCCAGAAAAACATCTATTTCTGCTTTATTGACTATGCCAAAGCCTTTGACTGTGTGGATCACAATAAACTGGAAAATTCTGAAAGAGATGGGAATACCAGACCACCTGACCTGCCTCTTGAGAAACCTGTATGCAGGTCAGGAAGCAAGAGTTAGAACTGGACATGGAACAACAGACTGGTTCCAAATAGGAAAAGGAGTACGTCAAGGCTGTATATTGTCACCCTGCTTATTTAACTTTTATGCAGAGTACATCATGAGAAACGCTGGGCTGGAAGAAGCACAAGTTGATATCAATAACCTCAGATATGCAGATGACACCACCCTTATGGCAGAAAGTGAAGAGGAACTAAAAAGCCTCTTGATAAAAGTGAAAGAGGAGAGTAAAAAAGTTGGCTTAAAGCTCAACATTCAGAAAATGAAGATCATGGCATCTGGTTCCATCACTTCATGGGAAATAGATGGGGAAACAGTGGCAGACTTTATATTTTGGGGGCTCCAAAATCACTGCAGATGGTGACTGCAGCCATGAAATTAAAAGATGCTTACTCCTTGGAAGAAAAGTTATGACCAACCTAGATAGCATATTGCAAAGCAGAGATATTACTTTGCCAACAAAGGTCTGTCTAGTCAAGGCTATGGTTTTTCCAGTGGTCATGTATGGATGTGAGAGTTGGACTGTGAAGAAAGCTGAGTGCCGAAGAATTGATGCTTTTGAACTGTGGTGTTGGAGAAGACTCTTGAGAGTCCCTTGGACTGCAAGGAGATCCAACCAGTCCATTCTGAAGGAGATCAGCCCTGGGATTTCTTTGGAAGAAATGATGCTAAAGCTGAAACTCCAGTACTTTGGCCACCTCATGCAAAGAGTTGACTCATTGGAAAAGACTCTGATGCTGGGAGGGATTGGGGGCAGGAGGAGAAGGGGACGACAGAGGATGAGCTGGCTGGATGGCATCACTGACTCGATGGACATGAGTTTGAGTGAACTCTGAGAGTTGGTGATGGACAGGGAGGCCTGGCATGCTGCGATTCATGGGGTCGCAAAGAGTCGGACATGACTGAGTGACTGAACTGAACTGTCTGAAAATCACTGCAGATGGTGATTGCAGCCATGAAATTAAAAGATGCTTACTCCTTGAAAGGAAAGTTATGACCAACCTAGGTAGCATATTAAAAAGCAGAGACATTACTTTGCCAACAAAGGTCTGTCTAGTCAAGGCTATGGTTTTTCCAGTAGTCATGTATGTATGTGAGAGTTGAACTATAAAGAGAGCTGAGCACTGAAGAATTGATGCTTTTGAACTGTGAAGACTCTTGAGAGTTCCTTGGACTGCAAGAAGATCCAACCAGTCCATCCTAAAGGAGATCAGTCCTGAGTGTTCATTGGAAGGACTTATGTTGAAGCTGAAACTCCAATACTTTGGCCACCTGATGCAAAGAGTTGACTCATTGGAAAAGACCCTGATGCTGGGAAAGATTGAGGGCAGGAGGAAAGGGGACGACAGAGGATGAGATGGTCGAATGGCATCACTGACTGAATGGACATGTTTGGGTAAACTCCGAGAGTTGGTGATGGACAGGGAGGCCTGGCGTGCTGCGGTTCATGGGGTTGCAAAGAGTCGGACAGGACTGAGTGACGAACTGAACTGAACTTGAAGTTCTGGGCTTCGTACCAGGTCCTGGAGATACAAGAATGGTCAAGATAGATACAGTCCCTACCCTCAGGCCGCTTACACTCTAGTAAGGATGCAGACACGTATGTAGGTGATTAAAAGAGGACTGGGAGCACCTAGGAGGACACCCAAAACCTGAGTGAAAAAACGCCATATTCTCAGTAGTAAACGGATAGGTTTCAGTGGGACTCTGTTGAGTGCTGCCCTCTAGAGGTGTCACTCAGAAAAGCACTTCTCAACCCAGATCAGAGGGAGCCAGCAACTCTGTGACGGTTTCCTGGGAGAAAGTCATGGACAGAGGTCAGAGATTTGGTCCCTTAGAGGAGAACAGTAAAAGAAGGCTTCTGGTGAGGTGGCGTCCTGAAAAGGGAACCTCTAGTGTGCTCTCTTAGCTTCCTAAAAACATGTTTACCTAAGCTTCATATTATACTTTCTCGATTGCTTCAGGAATGCAGGGCACATTAGCTTGGTCCATTTTCAAGTGTGTAAAGAAACAAGTACATAGAAAATCCAAACAATGCCATTCCAGGTTGTTTAAATCTATTAATCAACAACCAACATTTTTCACTTCGGTTCAGCCTTGGGGTTCAAGGATGTGTTCAGAGTCCCTGGGCGGGATGAGTTCAGCACAGGACGGTGAAGAAGAGGGAGACGATGAGAGCATCCAGGCTTCCTCTTGTCCAGCCCAGCCTGAAGGAGGAGGGTGTGGGGCTCGACTGACCAAAGAACATTGGGATTCTGGGTTCTCTGGGCCCAGAGCCTGATCCTTACAACCCCATTCATCTCCATCAGTTTCACAAGAAACAGCTGACCAGCCAGCCCCTTCTCACAATGACTACCCACCTGTCATTGCCTCTTAGGGTCTTGAACTGGGTACTTTGTAAACTGTTCCCCGTACACTCACTATCTGTATAGTCTCACCCTATGGGATCATGTTGACCCACAATAAACTACTCCACTGAGTCAGTTAGAAATCCCCAATTCTCAAACTTTTCACCATCAAGACCCAAGTTTAAAATAAAACATTGAATGGAGGGAGGTAATATATAGCAGAGGACCCCAGTGGCAGCCTCTTGGGGGTCAATGGCCCCATGGATACACCATACTCGGGGACACCTCAAAATCCTGTCCTGATCGCACAGGGAGAGAAAGGCTTTCCAGGTACATTAAAACTCCATAACTAGAACTTCCCAGTCCCTTCCCTCCAGTGACATTCCCCTCCCCCCAAATCATTACCTAACCACTGACAGAGGTGGGGACAACATAGAGGTGAATTAACCTGCAAAATAGGCAGTTAGTTGCTGCAACCCATGCTTTTATCTTGGTGGCTCTAATCTAAATCTCCAAATGGCCTTGATCACTGTCCTCTGTGCACTCTGCCGAAGTTGGAAATCCTACAGTCTCCATAGTGGGCAGCAGACACAGGCCATGCAAGTTCTGCAATGCTATGGAATAAAGTAACAAAAACTCATTGACACTTTCTGCTTTTCAGTTTGAAGAGAAATTTATAGAAAAAACAGAAGACTTGGATAAGATAAAAAATGGTAAGCCCAGGAACTAAATTCCCCTGATGGGAGTATCCAGTAGAAGTCTTAAGGTGAGGTTTCAACACCACCAATGTCATATGTGTGCATAGTGGGAATGGGGTTAATAAAGAGGGAGAAATACGGTTAAAGGTAAGAGGTTGAGCTCCCTGAAAAGGTCTTGCAGCTCACTTGGGACAAGGAAGGGCTGGAACTCAAGTGTTTGTTAAAGGAGCCAGCCCCAGTGCCCGTGAATGCTCGACCTGTCTTTCTGCATTTTGAGTGGCTGTATCTGTTAGGACCATACAGCGCTCACACCTAAGGTCAGGAAAAGGTGTTCATCTGAGACAAGCAAGGAGAAACAGGTCCAGAAGTTGCTGTGAGTTGGGTTTGGCAAAGTAACATCCTAGCAATAATGTAGACTCAGTGAGCAGAGACAGGGCAAACTCTCTCAAAACATGTCTTATGTGTTCTGAGATTTTCTCTGGAATGACCATTAAACAGCAACTGGTTGGCACACTTGCTGCAGCCTCTTCCAGCTTCTTTCTAAAACACACATGAAGACAAATCAGCCCAGATTTACAAGGGATCGAGCATATGTCTGAATGGGAAATAAAAAGATAAATGAAATAATAGGTTAGAAAGTAAAAGGCAAACAAAATATCATCCTGCTTAAGCCTACCAGGTCATTTTAGTGTTTCACTTTGTATCTTCAGTTATTTCAGCAAACATTTGCTCATCTTAAAAGGGTGCAACATATCCAACATTTCACCCTTCTTTTTTTACTTTCAAAAGATGGGAGTTTGATGCTCCAGCAAGTGCCAGTGGTTGAAATTGATGGGATGAAGCTGGTGCAGACCAGAGCCATTCTCAACTACATTGCCACCAAATACAACCTCTACGGGAAAGACATGAAGGAGAGAGCCCTGTACGGTAGTTTTTAGTTTTTTCATCAACAACTAATAGGAAAAATTTAAGTCCTTCCTTACTGAGCAGGATCAAAGCAGGGCATCATGACCAACATGATGATATAAGCCTTGTGGGGCATAACTGAATCCAGTACAGCAAAGACCTATGAGTATGAGGGAAGAGTAAATAAACTTGAAGTGAAATCAACTGCCTATGGAAGAGGATACCATCCATGGATATAGCACAGTGACAAGGTTTCCAAACATGGATGGTCTGTGAAGCGAAGAGGATGGTAGAACCAAGACTCCAGGGGTTCAGACTCGTCCGAACTGGCCATCCACCAACAGCCAGAGACAAAAGACAAAGCATCTGAGTGTCTAGAAGATAAAGCTTAGAAAGGAAAGGATCTAAAGAAGTTGGTTCTTGAATTCCAAAAATTCTAAGAATGATGACCAGAAACTTATTAGCCCTTTATATGGACCAGCCACTTGACAAGGGTTAGCAGAGGTTGAGCTCAATATGGTAAGGTTACATCAAGCATTTAGATATAGTTTTAGTTGGCCAGATTTTCCAGTACTACTATATCCTGGGGGTGAGGGGTATTCTCTCAGTTGTGATGGGACTACACGATTGAAATTAAAATCATGTAAGGAACTTCCCAGGTGGCGCTAACAGTAAAGAACTTGCTTGCAATGCAGGAGACATAAGAAACCTAGGTTTGATCCCTGGGTCAGGAAGACCCGCTGGAGGAGGACAGGCAACCAACTCCAGGATTCTTGCCTGGAGAATCCCATGGACAGAGGATCCTGGTGGGCTACAGTCCACAGAGTCACAAAGAGTCAGACATGACTTAGCACTCAAGGAACTATTGCACTTACTCTAAAAGTCAAACATAGAGTTACCATATGACTCAGCAATCCCTTTCAAGAGGATTAAAAATACCCCCACACTAAAATTCATGCTCAGAAGTTCATAGCAGTGTTGTTCATAATCAATAATTAGAATCAAAGATGTCCATTAACGAATGAAAGAAAGAACAAAAGTTGGTCCATCCATACAGGGGGATATTATTCAGCCATGAAAAAGGAATGAGAGGTACAGTCTTGAGAAATTCAAACAAAACCAGAGTCTGGCAATAGTATGTGCAGAGTGTTATGGAACCAGGTTCTATGGGAAATAACTGGAGGAAGTGCTGGTGTTGGGACTCTAAATGGGCCTGGTGTTCTAACAGGATGAGAGAGGAAGAGGGATGTGACTGGGCCTGAGGTGCCAGGACCCTGCTGGACATGACTGAGGTGGTCCTAATGCATCACACCGACCATGCTCAGACCGTGCTCAGACCACGGCACAGCAGAAATGGCACATCCAGGTGTGGTCCCAGTGGTTACCTGTGCTGATTCCACCCAATTCTCTCATGCCTGTGACTATGGACGGGTCACTGATATGCTCTGTCCCTATATTTGGTCATGTGTGTAACAAAAATATTATACATATGTTTACCTTGATGGCTTGTTCTAGAATGGAATGCTAAAATTAATTTTAAGAAACAAAGCTAAATGACTGGCATAGAAAAATGCACCAAAGGAGAATTACTTTGCTACATCTCGATGTCTCATCTTAACCATTCCAAAATCTAAGGCAGAGACATTTGACAATTTGGTTATTTTATCTTTTCAGGATTGATATGTATTCAGAGGGTGTGGCAGATTTGGGGGAAATGATCATGCATTTGTCACTGTGCCCAGAGTCGGACACAGCTGAAGCGACTTAGCAGCAGCGGCAGCAGCCACCTGCTGAAAAAGATGCCAAGCTGACCCTAATCCGAGAAAAGACAACAAACCGTTATCTCCCTGCATTTGTACACGTAAGTGGGCTTTTCCGCATCTTTGGCAGTGAGGTCAGAGGACGAAGAAAAATAGTGCCTGGCATGGCCGGGGCATTAACCTTCACCTCTGTGAGCCTTTCTAAATACTAATGTAGTACTCTGACTCTCAGGGCACTTTATAAAAATTGAATGTGTAGAACAATTGTACTAGTTTTACCCAAGTTATAATTTTTCAAGAAAGTTCTATTTACTCAAACCCAATCTGGAATTCTCTACTCAATGGAATTTCATGGTTATACTTAGAGCTTGGACTATGGAAGCTCTGAGAGCGAAACTGGAGCCTGGAGTAGATGGATCCTCAGAACACGGTGCAGGGGCTTTGATCCAAGAGAAGCATGATGTCAGCAATACATCAGAAAATATTCTGGTGTCCTGTGTAGGAAGACGTGAGACCAGCTGCCCGTCAGGAGAATGTGGTAGTGTTTTGGGATGATTGACATGTATCTAGATAGATATGAGGGCAGTGGGGTGGAGAGAAAGAGACAGAGGAAAACTTGTTCAGGAAACAATAATCTAGATATTTCGGTACATGGTTCTCAGACTATTGAAGAAAGTGAAATAAAATCAATGAAGTAGTGTTCCATCATTATGCCTAGTACATATTTTAGTTGTTTCTGTTTGAATGTTTCACGATCACCTCAGTTCAGTTTAGTTGCTCAGTCATGTTTGACTCTTTGTAACCCCATGGACCACAGCATGCTAGATATCCCTGTCCATCACCAGCTCTTGGAGTTTACTCAAACTCATGTCCATTGAGTCAGTGATGCCATCCAACCATTTCATCCTCTGTCATCCCCTTCTCCTTCCTCCTCAGTCTTTCCCAGAATCAGGGTCTTTTCCAATGAGTCAGTTCTTTGCATCAGGTGGCCAAAGTATTGGAGTTTCAGCTTTAGTGTCAGTCCTTCCAATGAATATTCAGGACTGATTTCCTTTAGGATAGACTGGTTGGATCTTCTTGCAGTCCAAAGGACTCTCAAGTGTCTTCCCCAACACCACAGTTGAAAAGCATCAATTTCTTGGTGCTCAGCTTTCTTTATAGTCCAACTCTCACATCCATACTTGACCACTGGAAAAACCATAGCCTTGATTAGGCAGACCTTTTGTTGGCAAAGTAATGATCAAAAACTATATGAAATCATGCTCAACTAAAATGATGAACCCCCCCCCCAAAAAAAATGATTGTAAGACCAGGCAATGAGGAGAGGAAAAGAGAAGAGAAGGAATACAGAGTCTGCATTAGTTTGCTCTGGGTGGTAGAAGGCTGTCATGAAGATGGAGACACTGCCCAAGGAGGAGGGAGAGAGGACAGAGAGAGATGGATGAAGGGTCATGTTGTGGAGTCCAGGGCTGCACACTTGAGGGTGTGCGGTCCACAAAAACCTGGTGCAGATGGTGCTAAGGCCTTGGCCCAGTGGAAGAAGTAAGGCAGCCACAGCGAGGTGTGAACAGGAAACGGAAATGGTGGTCTGCCTTCCACTGGACATGAGGAGGGAACAGCAGGAACCTGCCTGGCCCGTCTCTGAGTTGGAGGGAGCAGAAGGTCTGAGGTTCCCACCTGCCCAGCGAGGGGCAGAGATGGAAGTGGGGCTGGGCGAGGGGCAGGGGAGGAGCGGGGGTCCAGCCTGCAGGGACCTGTGTCCCTGATCTGACCCCTCCATTCAACAGGTGCTGAAGAGCCATGGACAAGACTACCTGGTGGGCAACAAGCTGAGCAGGGCTGACATCCACCTGGTTGAACTTCTCTACTATGTGGAAGAGCTGGACCCCAGGCTTTTGGCCAACTTCCCTCTGCTGAAGGTGAGCTCTCCCATGGCCCTGGAGGCCAGACACACCCCAACTTGGCATCTGCTCTCTGGATCCTGGGACTGGGGTGCTAGGGTCCCCATCCCTGTCCAGGCCTTGCTGCCCCCCGGTCTCCTCAGTTCACTCCAAGGCCCTGGTCCAGAGTGTGGAAAGAATCTGTCAAGCCAAGGACATCAGAGGTGGACTCTGCCCCATGGAAAACGCCCTGCCTTTTACCAGGAGAGAGACCCAGGGCTGGCTCTCTCTTGGTCCCTCTTCCACCTCAGCCTCTGTCCTCATTTCCTCTTCGCTCCCCTCTGTCCCGCGTGTGTCCCTCTTTCCCTGAGTCTGTCTGAGTGGGTTTCCCCCCATCTCACTTCTTCCCTTCAATTCCTGTTCCTTCTCTCACACGTTGATTTCTCTCTCCCCGTTTCTCTTTCTGAGGGCAGATTGGCTCTGACTGACCTCACACATGACCTTTCATGTTTTCCGTCTTCAGTTCCAGCCCCTTGTCCTAGCTCTTCTTGTCTTGACATCTGGAGCCTTAATCTGTGCTGATATCTCACACATTCCTCTTTGTTACACTGCACTCAAGGGTGAACCCTTCAGCATTGGTGTGTAGGAAGATTAGGAAGCCAAATGGATTGTTACACTAAGATCTCTCTGGGGAAAACACTCCTGGGCTGTCCCCTTCCCATCTCATGGGCCTCCTCCTGGTGCTGATGGAGGAACCTCGGATGGCCTTTGTCTAGGAGGGTCTCAGAGTCCCTTCTGGCCTGCATCAGTGACAAGGCTGCTCTTTAGCTGCACTTTGAGCTGTGTTCTTGTGCATTTCAGGCCCTAAAAGCCAGAGTCAGCAGTCTCCTGGCCGTGAAGAAATTTCTGCAGCCTGGCAGCCAGAGGAAGCCTCCCATGGATGAGAAAATAATAGAAGTTAAGAAGGTTTTTAGGTTTTAATAAAGCTATCTGCCCGGGACAAATCTGAAATATTCTAACAATGAAACAATAAAGCTCCTATGAGCAGATTTACTTCCAATGTGTTCTTTTTCACTACGATCTCCTTCTCACCTTTATGGTTTTGAAAGAGGAAACAGACAAAACAGGCTCCATCTTGAAAGCAGGACTCCATCTTGGGCTGGACTGTGGACTTTGAGCTATATGCCGAGTATTTATGGAAATGACATACCAATTGGAAAACCAGAACCACCACCACCCCCCACCCCGCCCCCGCACCACCATGGAAGAGCCCCAGGGCTTGTATCTAGACTTTCCATCACCTAAAAGAACACACTAATTATCTGTGTAACCCAATAGAATCATAAATTCTATTATGTTTATTGGGGTAAGACCACAGGCCTATTGATAATTGTCCACTGTTAACTACCTAGGCTTAAGGCATATGAATCACGGGTTAACTTTGATTGTATCTTTCTTTTCCTTTGTTCAGACTAGTTTCAGAGAATTTGGGGAGGTGGGTTTGAACATGTACACTTAGGGTATATAAGGTTTTCACAAAAATTGGCCGGGGTCCTTGGCTAAGAGGAGACTCTGCCTTGGGCCTGCGGGTGTAATAAACTGCACTCCACTATCTGCATCGTCCTTCTGAGTGAGTTTCTTTCTTGGAATACATGGCTACAACATTTGGAGCATAGGCAGGGAAACTCCTCACTTTGAGGATACTGGTCTCATTTGAGGCCACCCCGAGGCTTTGTGGCTTGAATCTCCTAGAGAGGGGAAGGCGCCTTGCCCCTCTGGAAGAATTCAGCCTTTCAATGCCCAGTTACTTTGCTTTGGCAGGTAGTGAACGGCCGCAAGGGAACTGAGTGCTCAGGCGAGGAGGAAGCCCCCTGGCAGGGTGGAAGAGGGGGCCTGATCACCCCCCTGGGAGGGACTAGAAGGGGCACGGACCCACAGAGGCCTGGAATAGACAGGTGGCAGCAACTGCTTGGTACACAGGTTAACAAGCGTGTTAGGGTTTAGGAAGGAAATTTGTGAAGGTCATTTAGCGGGTGGTGTCCATGCCATCTTGGGAAAAATTATTATCAAGCAATCGCCAAGGGATTTTTAGGAGAAGAAACTTGGTCCTTGTGTGCTCGTATTCTTCCCTCCCCCAGGAGGTGTCCCATCTGCTGTGACATTCTTGACCCCCTCGAATTGTCAGGCTAGAAGGAGGGGAATATATAAGTGAGTACGAATTGACTTTGCCAGAGATGGCCTAGGACGTGGGATATTTAACCCATCTGTGTTTTCATCCGCACCTGATCAAGTCCACCAAGGCAGAACGGACTTTAAAAGTTAAGGGAGAAACAGTCTTGGACCACGTGGTGTTCTGGTTCTGCCGTGCTGACCGGCAGGTGAAGACATGCTGATCCCCCTTCTCCCTCTGGCATCTGGCAGGTAAGGCTCTTCTCACCCCAATTAGGAAGGAGGCAGAATGGCAATTTAAGTGTCATTGAGTGGAAATATCAGAAGTGCATATGGTACCGAGAACTTCGTAGACAGAACAAAAAGGAAGAGTAGAAGAAGGTCCGAGATGGTAAGCAAGATAGGGGGAAGTGAATCTAAGGCAACTGTATTGGAGTGCATGATTAAAAATTTAAAGAAGGGATTTGGAGAAGACTATGGGGTGAAAATGATGCCTAACTGCCTCCACATACTCTGTGAGGTCGAATGGCCCCCTATGGGAGTAGGATGGCCACCAGAGAACACCATGAACTTAAAAATAGTGGAAGCAGTCTATACAGTAGTCACAGGAGAGCCAGGACACCTGGATCAATATCCATATATTGACTCATGGCTAGGGTTAGCTCAAGACCCTCCTACTTGGACAAAGTTCTGTATCCAGAAGGGAAAGGGAAAAATATTAATGGCACAAAAATTGACTGATGATAAAAAGGAAATTCTACAGGATTTGGACAGGGATGACCTGACCCCTCCCCCATGCTGGACAATGATGCACCTGCCTCCCAGTGCTCCACCAGGACCGGAGCCTGCCTTAATGCCCAATCCAGGGCCAGGTGAAGTCCTGCAGCAGCCTCTGCTCTTCTGCCAGCTCTCCCAGAGATTGTAGAGCCTCCATGTCGGCAGGCTCTGATCCCAGCGATGGAGACCTCTGGTCAACGCCCCCAGAATTCCATCTCAGCCGGACCTCCTAGATCGTATCCACCTCTCTCAGTGAGTACTGATGGGAAGGGGGAAGAAAACACAGGAATTAGACAGAGGCTGCACTCTGCCAAGGAACAGGGGGAAAGAACCCCACTACAGACGCCCCTCAGAGAGCTACAACAGCCTCCAGTTCAGGATGCATGTGGGCACTACCATCAGCCCCCTGTAGCCTATTATTATTTTCCTCTGCTGCTGCTGCTAAGTCGCTTTAGTCGTGTCCGACTCTGTGCTACCCCATAGACTGCAGCCCACCAGGCTCCCCCGTCCCTGGGATTCTCCAGGCAAGAACGCTGGAGTGGGTTGCCATTTCCTTCTCCAAAGCATGAAAGTGAAAAGTGAAAGTTAAGTCGCTCAGTCGTGTCCAACTCCCAGCGACCCCGTGGACTGCAGCCTACCAGGCTCCTCTGTCCGTGGGATTTTCCAGGCAAGAGTACTGGAGTGGGGTGCCATTGCCTTCTCCTCCACAGATATATTAAACTGGCAGAGACACAGGATCCTGACTGAGGTCAGAAAATGGTTAAGAGAAATGGCACCTGAGGGTACAGCAAACCTGCAGCAGTGGGCAGATGAGTCACCCCGATGAGAGGCCCAGTTGGGACTGTAACACAGAGGAAGGAAGGGGCCCCCTGGAGAGATATTGGGCAGCTATTTTACAAGGCCTCAAGAGGGGGCCCCGAAAACCTATGAGTATGGCAAAACTCTCCAAAGTGATTCAAAGGGAAAGTGAATCACCCTCTGAGTTCTACAAAAGACTGTGTGAGGCTTGTAGACTTTATAAGCCAATAGATCCAGAGGCTGCTGGGTCTCAGATGGTGATAAATGCAGGCTTTGTGTCTCAAGCCTATCCCGAAAATGTCAGATGGGGGGACACCAAGTGACTCATGAATTTTTATACATCCCTGAATGCCCAGTACCTTTGTTGGGAACAGACTTGGTAAATTGGAGGCACAAGTGACCTCTCCCCCTCCATGAAAGACCCAGTCTTCGAGTAGGATCAACCACCTTACTCTTCCTCTCGGTAACCCCTCAAGATGAATGGAGGTTTCACAGTCTCCCAGAAGGGAAACCGGACAGGCTAAACAGTCGAGAGACAGAGAGAGAGCGAGTGAGTTAACTCAACCTCCCTGAGGTCTGGGAGGAAGACAACCCGCCCCCCACCCCCAGGCTTGCAAAACAAGTCCCATTGGTAATAGAACTCAAACCCAGTACAATTACATCAGCACCCACCTTGGGCTTGCCAGACCTATATAAACTGTTTACTCTTTACCTGACTGAAAAGGACAAGGTGGCTATGGGAGTGTTGTCCCAGACCATGGGGACATGGGACAGACCCATGGCTTATCTCCTGAAAATGACTGGACAATGTTGCCACTGGATGGGTGGGATGCTTACGGGCAGTTGCTGCAGTTGCCTGATTGGTCCTGGAGGTAACCAAGCTGACTTTGGGCCAAGATTTGATCATAAAAGTCCCACATGAGGTCAACACTCTCCTGCGAGGGGACCCCCATAAATGGCTGTCAACATCCCAGATTACTCAATACCAGGGACTGTTATGTGAAAACCCCCATGTTACTACTGAGCCTTGTCAGGCCCTGAATCTGGCCACTCTCCTTCCTGTGGGAGAAGGTGGGCCCTCACATGATTGCAAGGAAATATGCCAGCAGACGTTACTTGAGAGACCAGCCAATCCCCGACCCAGATTTGGTCCTGTACATCAATGGCACCAGCCTGGTGAAATAAGGACAATGACTGTCGGGATATGCAGTAGTCATGGAAGAAACCGTCGTTGAGTCTAGCTCTCTGCCAACACACTGGTCAGCTCAATGGGCAGAACTGTATGCTCTAATCCAGGCCCTCCAGCTGTCAAAAGGTAAGAAGACAAACATTTACACAGACTCCAGGTATGCTTTTGCCACAATACATGTACACAGGGCTCTGTATAAAGAGAGAGGCCTTTTGACAGCTAGTGAAAAAAATATTAAATAAGGAAGAAATTAAGACCCTATTAGATGCTGCCTGGGAACCAGAAAGTGTTGCAGTCATACACTGCTGCTGCTGCTACTGCTGCTAAGTCGCTTCAGTTGTGTCCGACTCTGTGCAACCCCATAGACGGCAGCCCATACACTGCTGAGGACATCAAAAAGAGGATACCCCTTGCACTCGGGGAAACAAACTGGCAGATAAGACCGCTAAACAAGCGGCTGAGGGCTTGGGGGTGACAAGTGAAGCCTCTTTTAAAGCTTTCATATTGGTGGAGCTGCCAGAGCTAACGCGGGACTCTCCAAAATACAATGAAACCCAAAGCCAACTAGTCGAAGCAGAAAGGGCCATGAGGACTGAAAAGGGATGGTGGGAATTGCCAAGTGGCAAATCATTGGTACGGGAGGAGCTGGCACCCATTCTGATAAGCCAAACACACCAAGCAACCCATGTAGGCCTTGATAAACTGAAACAGCTAATTTGAAAATATTTCTTGGTTCCCTGCCTCTCTTCCCTATGCGGGACAGAATCTCAGAACTGCATTGCCTGCTCACAGGTTCTGAAACAGAAATCTCTGGGGATTCAACTAAAAGGCACACTGCCCTTTGAACACCTGGAAGTGGACTTCACTGAAATGAAACCTCACCAACACTACCATTACTAGTAGTGTTGCTGGTCATGGTATGTACGTTCTTGGGATGGGTAAAGCTTTTCCTACCTGGACTGAAAGAGCATCAAAAGTAGCCCAGTGCCTGCTTAGGAAAATAGTTCCCAGATTTGGATTTCCTACCAGCATTGGATCAGACAATGGCCTGACTTTCGTAGCTGATTTAGTACAACAAGTAAGCAAAACTTTAAACATAAAATGGAAACTGCACACTGCATATAAGCCCAGTGCCGGGAGCCAGCACGGGAGTCCCCACCCATAACAAGGTCATGTGGGAGAGTTCTGGTGGGCAAGGCGAGCCAGAACTCGAAGGGTGCCCCTCTGGGCCTGCCTGAGCGTCTACCCCAAAACCAGAGTCTGCCTACTTTACTGCTTTGTGTTCTCACCTACACCTCTGACTTTACGGGGGGCTGTCCCCCACCACCATCTCCCTCTCTGAAAAAGAGTTAACTTACAGCTCCAGTTAATAAAGTTCATGGGTGTGACAAGAGTGTTTTAGTTCACAAACCCCTCAGATGGCTCTCTAACTTGCCTGACAGGTTTACCCGGACTCCTACAGCTATGCATACGATTGTTTACAGTCTCCCAACCTCAAGAGGCACGGGGAGCTTAAGATATTCAAATAGTATAGAGCCTCTCAGAGAGTTAGAAATTGTCAGAATAGAACTAGTAGAAGATTTCATTGTTGAGCCAATGCTTGCTGCCACGTTTCCACATCTCCTGTATTGTATCCTTGGAAGTGTATTAATTAATATAGTTGGTATGTAGAAAAAATAAGTAGTGGCCTTGGTGTTAACAACTTTTCCTTCGTTGTAAACCCACTGCACTTCTGCCCTATAGGAATGCAACTTTATCTAACACCTTCGGAGGATGGCGCCAAACTTTAAAATAATTATTCTTAGAGAAAATAAGTCTTATGGTTGACAAACCTTTGTCAGAGTCATAAAATGTTAACAGGCCTCTGGCCAGAAGATGATGTAAATCACCTAAACCATTTGTATACGATAAGTTTGCAGAAAAGAAACCCTGGTTTTGATAAGGATCGAAGACTGCTGACTTTGCATGATTTCACACCCTCTATTATCCTCTATATGCAGCTTAGGGTATAAAAGCCCCTGTTGAAAATAAAGCTATGGGCCTCGCTCACCGAAGTTTGGTCTCCCCATGTCGTTCTTTCTTGTTTCCTTTTCCTCCTTTTCTCTTCTGTTCTTCCTTCATGCCAAAATAATTGGAGCGTGGGGGTCCTCTGGGACCACTTATTTGCCTGGGTTTCTAAGACCCACTCGAGAAGGTGCCTAAGGTGGGGCACCTTCCACTATTCGAGAGGGCGCCTGCGGCCTCCGTGGTCAGAGCAAGTTTGGTGTCATGAACTTTATTGATTTCCCACGTAAACCAGTTATTACTGAGCATCTAATAAATCTCTGCTTTGCTATTCTAATTGCCAACACTGTCCTCCTGAGGGAATCCCTGGATCCAACCAGGGCTGGACCCCGATAGCCCAGAGTTCTGGGATGGTGGAATGAACCAACCGGACACTTAAAGAGACTTTCCAAGTGGATCGTAGAGACTGACTGCTCCTGGGTGGACTTGTTTCTGACAGATCTGCTCAGACTCAGGATGATACCACAGTCCCAAGGCTATTCTCCATACGAAACTGTGTGTGGGAGGCCCCCTCCCATAATAAAACAGGTATCAACAAATTTGCCTCAGGTAAGGGGGGATGGGATTTCACAGCAGATGGAACTGGGTAAGGTAATAAATTGGGTAACTAAGTTTTTACAAGAAAGGGTGCTGTTCCCCCTTGGGGAACAGATTCATAAGTTTATGCTTGGTGACTAAGTATGGGTCAAAGACTGAAAACTTGATTTGCTAGCCCCTTGGTGGAAGGGCCCTTATATTATTCTAACTACCCCTACAGCAGTTAAAATTGCAGGTATTGCCCCTTGGATCCATCATACCAGGGTGAAGAGAGCATACCACGCAGACCCAGAAAACACTGAGTGGACTGCACAGAGGGACCCCGCTGACCCTCGAGAGACTAAGACCATCCTTAAGAAGAAGGAAAAGAAGATCCCGGACAAGCCCCTTCAGGATGAAGCCACATGATCAACTCCTGCTGCTTGACCTCATCGACATGCCAACTTCCAAAATACCTCCAACTGTTGTGTATGTAGGGCTATGCCTCTGTCTGTGACGGGTAGACTTCCCTGGTGGCTGTCACCGCTCTGCCAAGGAGACTTTAAACCACTCTGCTCTTTTCTGGGACACAGAAAATCTCTCTCTGCCCTCTTGATGTAAGCTAGACCTACAGTCAATAGACTTGGGTCATAGGATTACATAATATGTAAACACCAGTTTCATAAAAGTAACAGAAGCAGTAATTCAAATTAAAACGGCTTTGGACATGCTCACAGCTGCTCAAGGAGGGACCTGTGCTATAATTAAGGTTGAATGTTATGTATATATTCCTGATTTATCTGACAATATATCAGCTGCTTTAGATGTCATGAAAAAACCAGGTAAAAGCAATATCAAATGAAAACATTCCTTTCTGGACTTCGGTACTCTCTTGGGTGAAGGGTAATTGGCGGAAAATTAATTTACCATTGTATAGTTGCCTTGATAGTTCTGTTCTGTGGACCTTGCATTTTACAATGTATTATGAACTTTGTAATCCAAAGGTTGATGTCGTTCTCCCCGATTGGCGGTTGGAGAGCCAGGGTGCAATATATCCCTATGAGTGATGCTCATACTATGAGTTAAGAGCATCAAGAGGGGGGAATGAAAGAGGAAACAGACAGAACAGGCTCCATCTTGAAAGCAGGACTCCATCTTGGGCCGGACTGTGGACTTTGAGCTATATGCCCAGTATTTTTGGAAACGACAAACCAACTGGAAAACCAGACCCCCTGCCCTTCCCCGATGGAAGAACCCCAGGGCTCGTATCTAGACTCTCCATTGCCTAAAAGAATACACTAATTATCTGTGTAACCAAATAGAACCATAAATACTATTATGCTCATTGGGGTATGACCACAGGCCTATTGATAATTGTCCACTGATGTTCAAGCTGGTTTTAGAAAAGGCAGAGGAACCAGAGATCAAATTGCCAACATCTGCTGGGTCATCGAAAAAGCAAGACAGTTCCAGAAAAACATCTGCTTTATTGACTATGCCAAAGCTTTTAACTGTGTGGATCACAATAAACTGTGGAAAATTCTGAAAGAGATGGGAATACCAGACCACCTGACCTGCCTCTTGAGAAACCTGTATGCAGGTCAGGAAGCAAGAGTTAGAACTGGACATGGAACAACAGACTGGTTCCAAATAGGAAAAGGAGTACATCAAGGCTGTATATTCTCACCCTGCTTATTTAACTTATATTCAGAATACATTATGAGAAACGCTGGACTGGAAGAAGCACAAGCTGGAATCAAGATTGCCGGGAGAAATACCAATAACCTCAGATATGCAGATGACACCACCTTTACGGCAGAAAGTGAAGAGGAACTAAAAAGCCTCTTGATAAAAGTGAAAGAGGAGAGTGAAAAAGTTGGCTTAAAGCTCAATATTCAGAAAATGAAGATCATGGCATCTGGTTCCATCACTTCATGGGAAATAGATGGGGAAACAGTGTCAGACTTCATTTTTGTGGGCTCCAAAATCACTGCAGATGGTGACTGCAGCCATGAAATTAAAAGATGCTTACTCCTTGGAAGGAAAGTTATGACCAACCTAGATAGCATATTCAAAAGCAGAGACATTACTTTGCCAACAAAGGTCCATCTAGTCAAGGCTATGGTTTTTCCAGTAGTCATGTATGGGTGTGAGAGTTGGACTGTGAAGAAAGCTGAGTGCCAAAGAATTGATGCTTTTGAACTGTGGTGTTGGAGAAGACTCTTGATTGTCCCTTGGACTGCAAGGAGATCCAACCAGTCCATTCTAAAGGATATCAGTTCTGGATGTTCTTTGGAAGGAATGATGCTAAAGCTGAAACTCCAGTACTTTGGCCACCTCATGCAAAGAGTTGACTCATTGGAAAAGACTCTGATGCTGGGAGGGATTGGGGGCAGGGATTGGGGGCAGGAGGAGAAGGGGACGACAGAGGATGAGATGGTTGGATGGTATCACCGACTCGATGGACGTGAGTTTGAGTGAACTCTGGGAGTTGGTGATGGACAGGGAGGCCTGGTGTGCTGCAATTCATGGGGTCGCAAAGAGTCGGACACGACTGAGCGACTGAAGTGAACTGAACTGAACTGAACTACCTAGGCATACGAATCACGGGTTTAAGGCATATGAATCAAGGGTTAACTTTGATTGTATCTTTCTTTTCTTTTGTTCAGGCTAGTTTCAGAGAATTTGGGGAGATGGGTTTGAACATGTACACTTAGGGTATATAAGGTTTTCACAAAAACTGGTCGGGTCCTTGGCTAAGGGGAGACTCTGCCTTAGGCCCGTGGGTGTAATAAACTGCACTCCACTATCTGCATCGTCCTTCTGAGTGAGTTTTTTTCCCGGACCACGTGGCTACAACAGTTTGGAATTAAAAGATAAATAAGAACAGGAAACATTATATATATATATATATATATATATATATATATATATATATATATATAATATTATATTATATTATATATTCCCTTAGTATTTTCCAAGGATCATCCTATAACATCTGTAACATCCCAACAAAGAGAAAAGTGTAACAGTTTATATCTGACAGTCTTAGGTTTTCACAGGAAAGAGCTACCTTTCTGGGGTCATGGCAGAAAGACATTTTCTGTATTTCTTTGAGAGACATTTTTCATCTAAAATAAAAATGTCTTTTCTTACCCATTTTTGAACAACTGTTTTGTCTACTGTGGGCTCTCCACTGTTCTGGGAGGTGGAGTAATAATAAGAACCCAAGGGACCCAAGCTCTGTGCTCGGGGACCCTGCTGTGGCTGTCTGGTCATCACAGCTCTGCTGCACGAGGCTCTTTGGGGCCCTGCATAGGGACCCCACCCCCATTTGATGGGGTCCCCCAGATCTGATCTCTATGACACAGATGACATGTGTGAATTTGATATGAATGAATATATATGACTTTGAAGGAGGAAACAGACAGGACAGGCTCTGTCTTGAAAGCAGGACTCCATGTTGGGCCAGACTGTGGAACTTTGAGCTATATGGCCAGTATCTATGGAAACGACATACCAACTGGAAAACCAGGACCCCACCCCAACCATGGAAGAGCCCCAGGGTTTGTATCTAGACTCTTCGTGGCCTAAAAGAATACACTAGTTATCTGTGTAACCAAATAGAATCATACATTCTATTATGCTTATAAGGTTCCCTGAAACTAGTCTGAATGAAGAAAAAAGTAAGATAAAATCAAAATTAACCAGTGATCATATGCCTTAAGCCTAGGTGGTTAACAGTGGACAATTATCAGTAGGCCTGTGGTCATAACCCCAGTAAGCATAATAGAATGCATGATTCTATTTGGTTACACAGATAATTAGGGTATTCTTTTAGGCCACAGAGAGCCCTGGGGCTCTTCCTTCCGGGGGCCTGGTTTTCCAGTTGGTATGTTGTTTCCATAGATACTGAAACTAGCATATAGCTCAATGTCCACAGTCTGGCCCAAGATGGAGTCCTGCTTTCAAGATAGAGCCTGTTCTGTTTCCTCCTTCATGGGCTGTGGGAATTCCTCACAGTCCCCACCCACTCTCATCTGCCTGACAGCTCTATTCATTCATCCAAGTCTTCAAGACATATGTATTCATATCACTGTAATGACAGCATTGCTTGGGCCCTATTGCAAAGAAACCAAGTACCAAGAAATCTTTATGAGACAATGGGGAAAATTAGAATGTTGAACATTCAATGAAATTAAGGAGCTATAATTGTAAATTATATAAATTATAAAATTGTAGTGTGATAGAACAGTGTAATTATATTGAGAAAAAGAATTCTTCCTTTACTAATTGTGGGATGGATGCAGTCATGAGCTGTGTAGGATTTGCTGCACAGTAATCCTATACTGTAAGGGAGTAAGCAGGACTGTGTTGGTTCCTTGCGGTTGCTGTGTCAGCTTACTACAACTGGGGGCTTTAAACAACAGGATGAATTCCAAAGTCAACAGGAGGAAGTCCAAAGTCAAGGCACAGACTGGGCCACATTTTCTCTGGAGGCTCTAGGGGGAGTCCTAATTTAATATTAAAACATATAGTGTCAATGTAATGTAAGAAAAGACCTTATAGGGGAAGTAGAGTAGGAGCTCAAGGTAGTTCTAAGGTATTTTTCTGAACAGAACAAATAGCATGAGCAAAGGTCCAGAGAGTAAGTAGGGAGGCTGATTTGAGTGAGGCAGGGAGGAAAAAGTATAAAATTTGCTTTGCCAGATTTGTTGTAGCCATGCGTTCTGGGAAACAAACTCACTCAGGACAATGCAGATAGTGGAGTGCAGATTTTTACACTGGTGGGCCCAAGGCAGAGTCTCCTCTTAGCCAAAGACCCTGACCAGTTTTTGTGAAAACGTTTTGTTCCCTAAGGGTACGTGCCCAAACCCACCTCCCCAAATTCCCTGAAACTAGTCTGAACAAAGGAAAAGAAAGATACAGTCAAAGTTAACCTGGGATTCATATGCCTTAAGCCTAGGTAATTAACAGTGGACAATTATCAATAGGCCTGTGGTCATACCCCAATAAGCATAATAGAATTTATGATTTTATTCAGTTACACAGCTAATTAGGGTATTCTTTTAGGTGATGGAGAGTCTAGGTATGAATCCTGGGGCTCTTCCACCCTGGGACCTGGTTTTCCAGTTGGTATGTCGTTTCCATAGATACTGGGCATATAGCTCAAAGTCCACAGTCTGGCCCAAGATGGAGTCCTGCTTTCAATATGGAGCCTGTTAAGTCTGTTTCCTCCTTCAGATTTAGTAGCGAAAATAAAATACAGGATACCTGTTAAATGTGAATTTCTGACATACAGTAAGTAATTTTTTCATATATTTCATACAGTGTTTAGAGAATACTTTTTTGAAAAATTATTTATTGTGTGCCTAAATTTGAGTGTCCTGTAGTTTACCCACAACCTAATGCAATAAAGTATTCCAGAGGTGCACATGCCCTTTAATGATACCAGCTCCCTGGTGTCCCCACAGTAGAGGTTTATCATCTGCCCTAGTCCTTATATCCAATTCACAAAAACCTTACATTAAGTTTTTTCAAAGAAACATAATTTAACAAACAGATGGGCAGAAGGCACATGAAAAGATGCTCAATATCACTAGCTATTAGAGAAATTCAAATAAAAACTCCAGTGAGGCATCCTCTCACTCCAGTCAGAATGACCATCATTAAAAAGTCTGTAAAAAATAAATACTGGAGAGGATGTGGAGAATAAGTAAGTCTCTTACACTGTTGGTGGGAATGTCAATTGGTGCAGCCATTATAGAGAACAGTAGGGAGGTTCCTTAAAAAACTAAAAATAGACTTACCATATGATCTTGCAACCCCACTCCTGGGCATATAGCCAGAGAAAACTCTAATTCAAAAAGATATGTGCCGTGTTCATTGCAGCACTATTTACAGTAGCCAAGACAAGGAAGAAATCTAAATATCCATCTTCAGATGAATGGATGAAGAAGATGTTGCATATATATAATAGAATAATATTCAGCCATAAAAAAAGAAAGAAATGATGCCATTTGCAGCAACATGGATGTACCTAGATATTATCATATTAAGTGAAGTAAGTCAAAGACAAATACCATATCATATGATATCTCTTATATGTGAATTGTAAAAAAAAAAAAAAATGAACTTATTTACAAAACAGAAATAGATCCACAGACCTAAAAAACAAACTTATGGTTACCAAAGGGAAAGGTGGCAGAGAGATAAACTAGGAATTAGGGAGTAACATATATACACTACTATATGTAAAAGAGACAAGCAACAAGGATGTATTATATAGCACAGGAAACTATACTCAGTATTTTGCAATAACTGATAAGCATAAAGAATCTGGAAAAGACTATATATATGCATAAAATTAAATCACTTTGCGGTACACCTGAAACTAACACAACATTGTAAGTAACTATATTTCAATTTTTTTCTCATGGTTAAAAAAGCTGAAGGAAAGAAAAAGTCATACTTCAAAACTTCACCTTCTGGCAGAGTGGGTCCAGCAACTTGAAATTTTGTGTTTAATCTTAATTGCCAACCTTGAAAGGAACATATTAACTAGTTGTATCATGATAAGGGAATGATTCATCATTTTTTTTTGTTTTTTAAATCTAGCATGGAATCTGCAGCTCTGAACACTGTAGGAGAGCTTTCTCCCTAACTGGGCTCTTGCCCTCTTGAAAGAGGCGGAGTTAGTCAACTGTAACAGCAGCTTATAAACACATGTGGACCTGGCATTCAGGGGCTGAGCCAAGTGGGAGACAGACAGTCCTAAGGTAAGTACTGATTTTATATGTCAGTATAATGTGCCCATAGCACAAGAAAAACTGTTTTGTACTCATATTGTGGTTTCTTAAGGGACATTTCAAGTTGTTTAGTCTACTTTTGTTGAATATAGCTTTACAGAAGTGTAAAAATAAAGAATGTAAAACACTAAGTGTGAGAACTCAGATCTGGGAAAAATTCATGATGTGAAGAGAAAAAAGAATTTTTTAGACAATCGGAGAATATGACCAGTGCGAACGAGAGAGTAGATGTTTTTGCTGAAGTAAGTTTCTCCATAGACAGAGTCAACACACAACGGGTGCAAACTGTGACATTGTAATACTACGTGGGCTGTGAAGACTGAAAATTAAGATATATCATTATAGGAATAAGTCTGAATGTCAACAGAAACTCTGTGCTGTGATTAGCCAGCTGGCAAGTCCCCTTCTCTCTCTGGGTTTCAACAACTCTTGGCAAACCTCCAAAAGTGGTCTGGATGGAAAACTAAATAATACGGGAGCAGAAACTAGCTTTCAAAAAGCACAAACATTCACCTGGCTACAAGGTACAGGGCTTCTCCAGTGGTTCAGATGGTAAAGAATCTGCTTGCAATACAGGAGACTTGGGTTCAATTCCTGGGTTGGGAAGATCCCCTGGAGAAGGAAATGGCGACCCACTCCAGTATTCTTGCCTGGAGAATCCCGTAGACTGCGTAGACTGTAGCCTGCCAGGCTCTTCTGTCCATGGGGTCGCAAAAAGTTGGACACAATTGAGCAACGTTCGAATCAGAATGCAGGAGTTAATGCACTGTTGTAAGTACTAATATTGGGGGAGAAACAAAGGCCTTAGAAGCTGTGAAGGAAACTTGTTAAGAGGAGGAAATACGCAGACATCAACCAGAAATAAGGTGTTGAAAAAAGATCTGTGAAGGGTCTGCATATTCAGGTAAGGAACCAGAGGTTGGAGAGAAGGGATCTTTTTCCATCAGGTGTTGAGAGTGAGAACCTGAGCTCCTGCTGTGGCAAAGGGGGTGAGGGATAGGGCAGGAAAAATTCCAGGGAGTCCAGAACAGGGAGTGAGTGGGGCAGGGCCAGGCCTGAGGGGCAAGGCAAGGCAGGGTGCATGCTTCCACCAGGGGCCAGCTACAATCTTGGGGCTGCAAAAGGGAAATATGCTGAGATGTATCTCCCTAAACCTTTGCCAAAAACTTCATGCAATCCAAGTTAACTAATCAGTGATCATCACTAATATTTCACACAAACCAAATAAAAAGTGAACCAGAATGACTTATGTATAAGTTCTTATGCCTACAAGACCTTTGAGTCAAGAGGTAAATAGACACACACTGCCCAGTGTGCTCGGAGACTTGCCCATCTCCCAGCAACTGGGAGCAGGAGGGAAATTTCCTGGTCCCTATTATGAATTTTTCATACTTTAATTTTCTCATCAGGCTTCACTAGTAGATATAACTATATTTTAAAAGAGAACGCTGAGGTAAAGAGATTAAACAAACCCCCAGAGTGTATGTACCTCATAAGGAAAGCAGTTAGCCTCTAAGCCTTCCTTCTTTCTGCTAAGAAACGCTGTCATCCGGGCCCTGCTCCCCACCAGCTCCCAGATACAGCTCCTTTAGTTCACACTGGATTATCCCAGGGCACACTCCTTTTGGGTTTCACAGGTGGCGCAGTGGTAAAGAATCCATCTGCCAATGCAGGAGATGCAAGATACATGGGTTTGATCCCTGGGTTGGGAAGATCCCCTGGAGGAGGGAATGGCAACCCACTCCAGTTTTCTTACCTGGAGAATTCCATGCTCAGAGGGGCCTGGCAGGCTGCAGTCCATGGGGTCACAAAGAGTCGGACACGACTGAGCAACTAAGCACACACACTCACACACACAGACATTCCTTTCAGGGAATATAAGCCTACCTCCTTGTGAAGGTCAAACATAGTTATAATAGTGCTCAATTTACTCATAGTAAGTTTTTAGGGTTTCAGGTAAAGTAAGGTATGTTTTTATCCATTTTTCCTCATATCAGTTCGGTTCAGTTCAGTCGCTCAGTCATGTCCAACTCTTTGTGACCCCATGTACTGCAGCACGCCAGACTTCCTTGTCTGTCACCAACTCCTGGAGTTTGCTCAAATTCACATCCATCCAGTCAGTGATGCCATCCAACCATCTCATTCTCTGTCATCCCCTTCTTCTGCCTTCAATCCTTCCCAGCATGAGGGTCTTTTCCAATGAGTCAGTTCTTCACATCTGGTGGCCAAAATATTGGAGTTTCAGCTTCAACATCAGTCCTTCCAATGAATATTCAGGACTGATTTCCTTTAGGATTGACTGGTTTGATCTTCTATTTGTCCAAATGAATCTCAAGAGTCTTCAACACCACAGTTCAAAAGCACCAATTCTTCGGCACTCAGCTTTAAATATGATCCAACTCACATCTATACATGACTACTGGAAAAACCATAGCTTTGACGGACATTTGTTGGCAAAGTAACGTCTCTGGTTTTCAATATGCTATCTAGGTTGATCATAGCTTTTCTTCCAAGGAGCGAGCATCTTTCAATTTCATGGCTGCAGTCACCATCTGCAGTGATTTTGGAGCCCCCCAAAATAAGGTCTCTTGTTGTTTCCATTGTTTCCCCATCTATTTGCCATGAAGTGATGGGACCAGATGCCATGATCTTAGTTTTCTGAATGTTGAGTTTTAAGCCAACTTTTTCACTCTCCTCTTTCACTTTCATCAAGAGGCTCTTTAGTTTTTCACTTTCTGCCATAAGCGTGGTATCATCTGCATATCTGAGATTATTGATATTTCTCCTGGCAATCTTGATTCCAGCTTGTGCTTCCTCATATCAAGCCCCGGCTGCTGCTGCTGCTAAGTCGCTTCAGTCGTGTCCGATTCTGTGCGACCCCAGAGACGGCAGCCCACCAGGCTCTGCTGTCCTAGGAATCAGCTAACAGAAAAGGAACTCATGAATTTCATGTTTCCTTCTCTCCCATTTAATTGTTAATTGACTAACGGATTCTGAATGGGTAACAAACTAATATTGAAGGTCTCAGAGATCAGCAGAGAGAGGGCATAAGTGTTACCTGGCTGAGAGGGAGCCCCAGATCAGAAGTCAGAAGATGCCTTCAAAGGACCCCAGTGCTCACAAAAGGAGTGAGCTAGGAAAGTAGCTTCAGGTCTTTGAACTCGAGTTTCCTCCTCCTGATAATAGGATCCTAGAAGCCGTTTCCCGGAGTTGTCCTAGAGGTGGACACACTTGCTAGTTATTGAGTGTGAATCAGGAACACACGTGTGTGACTGATGGCAAGTCACTGAATCTCCCTAGTTCTCATTTTCTGGGGACCAGGAGGTTTATATCACATTTGCCCCAGCCGTCAAAAGATGAAGAAAGATATTATAAGAAAGATATGATAAAATATTATGTAAGTTAAAAATTCATTTCCCTTCGTAACGTGATCCTTGGTCATTGAATAAGGGAGCTTAGTGTGAGAAGGAGCTTAGTGTGAGGGGGATCTCCGACTTCCACCTCACAGCGACACCTTCTCAGAATTCTGCTGAATCACAGCTCCTCCGTTCCCCATGATAAGAAAAGTACAGTGTACACAATCTCCAACTTCCTGACAGATGAGATAAATAGGTTTCCAAGGGATCCTTTATTTTCCAAAGGTTAGACCGTTGATCTCACATTTAAAATGTGGATATTGAAAACATTTGGTATCTAAAATTCATGTCGTGTATACTTTTCAGGAGATGATTATTGGGTAAAGAGAAGTATATTTTTGTCCCAAGCTCCATAACAACAAAATTTTGCAAGAGAATCTTAGTGCTTTCTAAACATTGGGATTTGCGTAGAAAATGCAGCTGTTTGTCCATACATCCTGGCTTTGGGATTCCTGCTTTTTATGAGTCCTGTATGTTTCCTTTCACAGTCATAATAGAACTAGTTCTGTCCAGAGCCTTTGAGTTTCATTCTCTGTCCCCTGCTATGTCCACCCTTCAGACAGGCTGCTGTAGACCAAGGGCTTTTAAACTTCATTGAGTGGACCCAACCAAAGTATCTCTTACCATTCCAATGACCAGATAACTGTGCACATGTGCTTTCCTTTACCCATACACACAGCAAAACTAAAATTTCATGGAATGATGCTTACCTCTTGAACATAGAAGGCACTTTGATATTTCCTATTTCTATTTTCTTCTACTTTAAAAATTGGTGGATTTCATAGTCCACTGAAGGATTGTCATGCACATTTGGAAAAACACTAATATGGAAAAATGAAACCAAGCTTTGGATTCATATAGAAGTAGCTTTGAATCCCAGGTCCACCACCTATTTTGGGCAAGTTACCCTAGAAACTTCAATATTCCCAACTGCAAAGTGAGATCAATGACAAACTTCACAGCAGGGATTTTGGGAGGGTTAAATGAAATGAAGATAAATTTGTGACAATGCCCACTGCGTGACAGACATTGAACAAATGTCGGTTCCATCCTAGATTGTAAAGTTCATGCAGCAACATCCCTTGTTCTAGATAGAAGATGTACCAAGAGAGGTAGAATCTAGAATTGCAAGGAAATGGAAGGACTTAGCGTCCTAAGCCTGTAGAAAGAATTAGGATTTTTGAGCAACAGTTAAGCAAATCTGAGTCCTAATTTCAGCTTTTGAACTAAATCAGTGTAACAGCCAAGGAGCTGAACATGGCTTTTGTCTCCACCTCCTCCTCCTCACTCTCTTTGAAGTCCTCTGGCTTCAAGGCTCCTCCCTCCCAGGGTCCCAGGGCCTGCATCTGTGTAGGTTCCAGCCTCGTCCTCATTTTAATCCTAGGTGTGGATATCTGCATCCATCACTAACTGGATTATGACTATGAACATGCCATGTAACCTCTGAGCTTTGGTTTTATTAACTAGAAAAACCATAAAAACTATTTCATGGGATTGTTGTGAGGATTAAACATCCAAAGGGGTTATTGGAGCAGGACCATTAGGAGGTTTTCAGTAAATACTGGAGAAGGCAGTGGCACCCCACTCCAGTACTCTTGCCTGGCAAATCCCATGGACGGAGGGGCCTGGTAGGCTGCAGTCCATGGGGTCGCTAGGAGTTGGACATGACCGATCAACTTCACTTTCACTTTTTACTTTCATGCATTGGAGAAGGAAATGGCAACCCACTCCAGTGTTCTTGCCTGGAGAGTCCCAGGGACAGGGGAGCCTGGTGGGCTGCTGTCTATGGGGTCGCACAGAGTCGGACACGACTGAAGAGACTTAGCAGCAGCAGCAGTAAATACTAGGGCTCAGGACTTCCCTGGTGATTCAGTGGCTAAGACTTCATGCTCTACAATGACTGGGTTCAATCCCTGGTCACAGAACTAGATTCTACATGCCACAACTAAGGAGTTTGCTTGCCACAACTAAAGATCCCACATGGTGCAACTGAAAAGAAGATCCTTCCTGGCACAGAGAAGACCCATTACAGTCAAATAAATGCATTAATTAAAAATACATATATACTAGTTCTCTAGTTCTTTCCCTCTCTAATACCCACCCATCATCCTTACCACAGACTTACCTCTTAGCCTACCAAGACAATCAGATTTTACCCAGTGGAGACTGGAGAATGGATTGGTACAATTTTCCATGATTGGTTTAAAGGAGGTGAGAATACAGACCAAGGAATGCATTCCAGGGACTCTTCCAACTCTGCCGTGAAGGAGGTCGACACTTCCTCAGCACTGTTGATGCTGTTCGGCCATATATCATAAAGTACATTTGGCTTCTGTGGTTTTATCTTTGTTCATTCATTCACTTATTCATTCATTCATTCATCAATGTTTAGAGAAACCAGGAGACTGCCATCATGGCGGGGAAACCCAAGTTACACTACTTCAATGGACGTGGCAGAATGGAGTGCATTCGGTGGCTCCTGGCTGCAGCCGGAGTGGAGGTAGGTTTCATCTCCAGTTGAATATAAATTGACAGCATCAAACTATTTCTCTCACGTGAGCTAGGAGACTTTTCTTTCTAAATGACCTGCTGTTTTTCATTAAAGAAAATTTGTCAGCTATTAAGAGATAAACAGATTTGTCCTTATGGATTATTAAATGTTCTTCCTGTCAAAGAGAATAAACAATTAGAATAAATTTAAGAAACTAATCACATTGTGTGGTCCTAAGTTGGAATTTGATTTTTAAAATTGTGAAATATTATATATGACAGTTATACAACAATTAGAAATGTGAACATTAAATATCAATAGATATATTCAGTAACTTTTGTTAATGTGTTAGGTATTATAATGTACTGTGTTACTTTTAATAGTTTTTATATTTTGGAAATACACACTGAAGTATTTAAATGAAAATATGTGATATCTGGGATTTGTTTCAAATTCTTACAAGGGGAAGGGGGATAAGCATATAAATGACTTACAATTGGGTAATATAATAGAACTGATAATTATTGAAGCTGGTTAACGGATACCGGCTCAATGGACATGAGTTTGAGTAAACTCCGGGACCTGGCGATGGACAGGGAGGCCTAGCGTGCTGCAGTCAATGGGGTCGCTGAGTCAGACACGACTCAGTGACTGACCTGAACTGAATGGATACAGGGATAAATGAAACAGATACAGTCCCTGCCCTTGGGCAGCTTACACTCTAGTGAGGATGCAGACAAGTGTGTGGGTGATTAAAAGGGGGGTGGGAGCACCTAGAAGGACACCCAAACATTTTAGAGTTACAATTCCATATTCCCCGCAGCAAATTTGTAGGTTTCTGTGGGACTCTGTTGAGTGCTGCCCTCTAGAGGTGTCACTGAGAAAAGCACTTCTCAGCCCAGGTCAGAGGAACCCAGCAACTCTGTGAGGGTTCCCTGGGGAGGGAGTCGTGGACAGACTCTGGAGATTTGGTCCCTTAGCGGGGAGCAGTAAAGGAGGGCTTCAGGTGAGGTGGGGTTCTGCAAAGGGAAGCTCTAGTGTGCTCCCTTAGCTCCCTAACAACATGTTTACCTAAGCCTTAGATAACACTTTCTTGATTGCTTCATGCTTGATCCATTCTCAAGTGTGTGAAGAAACAAGTACACAGAAAAATTCAAACAGTGCCATTCCAGGTTGTTTAATTTCTAATAATCAACAACCAACGGTTTTCACTGCGGTCCAGCCTTGGGGTTCAAGAATGTGTTCAGAGTTCCTGGGCGGACTGAGTTCAGCACAGGAGGGTGCTGAGACGCTGAGAGCATCCAGGCCTCCTCTTGTCCAGCCCAGCCTGAGAGGGAGATGTAGACTGCACAGACTGACCCTGTGAGTTCATGCAGATCCACAGTGAACTGTTTAGCAAGTTAGAAACTCCCAGTTCCCAAACTCTTCACCATCAAGAATCTACACATGAAAGTCAGTCATATCCGACTCTGCAATCCCACGGACTGTAGCCCACCAGGCTCCTCTGTCCATGGGATTCTCCAGGCAAGAATACTGGATTGGGTTGCCATTCCATTCTCCAGGGGATCTTCCCGACCCAGGGGTTAAACCCAGGTCTCCTGCATTGCAGCTGGATTTTTTACTGTCTGAGCCACAAGGGAAGTCCCTCACCATCAAGACCCCTTTTAAAATATAAACTTGAATGGGAAGAGGTAATATACAGCAGAGGCCCCTGGTGACATCTTGGGGATCACTGACCCCATGGATACTCCATGATGGGGGACATGCAATACCCTGTCCTGACCTTATAGGAAGAGAAAGGCTTTCAGAGATATTAAAACTCCATAACTAGAACTTGCTGTCTGTTCCCTCCAGTGACATCCTCCTCCCAAAGCATATCTAATGATTGACAGAGATGGAGACAGTGAGGAGGGGAACTGAACCCGCAAAATAAGCAGTTATGTGCTACAAGCCACACATTTATCTTGGTGGCTCTAATCTGAATTTCCAAGAAGCCATAATCATTGCCCTCTGCCAAACTTGGAAATCTTATCTTCTACATAGCATCAGACAGGGGACGTTCAAGTTCAGCAATGAATGCTATGGAATGAAATAACAAAGACTCATTGACTATTTCTGTTTTTCAGTTTGAAGAGAAATTTATAGAACAACCAGAAGACCTGGATAAGCTAAGAAACGGTAAGACCAAGAACTAAATTCCTCTGATGGGAGTATCTAGTAAAAGTCTTCAGTTGAGGTTAGAACACTAGCAATGCCATGTGTGTGCATCGTGAGTGTGCATCAGGGGAGTGGGAGAAACGTGGTTAAAGGTAAAGGTTGGGGCTCCTCTAGGAGGTCTTGCAGCTCACCCAGGACTTGGGCTGGAACTCGAGTATCTGCTAAAGGAGCCAGCCCCGGTGCCCCATGAATGCCCTCTCTGTGCTCTCTCTGCCTTTCTGCACTGTGAGTGACCATACCAGTTCAGGATGCCACACAGCCCTCCCACCCAAAGTCAGGAAAAACACATGCATCAGAGAGAAGAGAAGAGAAAGAAGCCCAGCCATTGCCATGAGTCCTTTTCATTAATGGGTTTCAAAAAGTAATATTGTAGCAATATTGCAGACTCAACCAACCAACTGGTGTTGAAATAGTTCTAAGTCCAGGTGAGTGTGTGAGGAGGGAGATAAAGCACAAGGGCCAGCAGCAATGGAGTTGGAAAAAGAGGGTTGCCCCGGGCACTGTCTGGGGGTGGGATTTGATGAGCATACAAAACACCGAATGTAGGAGTCTCTCTTAGAACTGCCCTTAACGCCATGAACCACAGGAGGCTTACTTTAGAAATATCTCATTTGACTTGGCAACTGGCTAGTAGAACCTCTCCCATATTGTTCCTAAAAAATCCATGAAGGCAAGTCAAATACATAAAATAAAGACACATACCATCATCTGGATGGGAAATAAAAAGTGAAATGACAGATTGAAAAGTAAGAGGCAAATTGATAAGAAGGACTCCAGGAAGCTAAAAGCAAAATGCTATTCCTACTGATATTTTACCAAGTAAAAATTTTTGTTTCCTTTTATGTCTTCAGCCATTTCCACAAAAAGTTTGATTCATAAAAAATTTCAGTTTAATTAAACAGCATGGTTCATCCAACATCTCACTCTACTTCTCTTCTTCTTTCAAAAGATGGGAGTTTGATGTTCCAGCAAGTGCCAATGGTTGAAATTGATGGGATGAAGCTGGTGCAGACCAGAGCCATTCTCAACTACATTGCCACCAAATACAACCTCTACGGGAAAGACATGAAGGAGAGAGCCCTGTACGGTATTTTTTTTTTCTGTTCTTTCATCTGTGATTAATAGGAACAATTTAGGTGCTTCCCTGAGTGAGCAGGATGTGCTCACAGAGATCATGACCAACAGCAGTACAGACCTTCATGATGTAACTGAGATCCAGTACTACAGAGACCTATGAGGATGCGGGAAGAGTAAACTTGAAGTGGAACCAAGAATTTACGTAGGACTTCCCTGGTGGTCCAGTGGCTAAGACTCTGCATTCCCAATGCTGGGGACTCGGGTTCGATCCCTGGTCAGGGAGCTGGATTCCACATGCGGCAATTAAAAGTTCCCACATGCCACAACTAAGACCCGGCACAGTCACACAAATAAATTAAATAAATTCATTTTAATATGTTTATGTAAGGATGTGCACCATGGATATAGAACGGTGACAGAGGTCTCCAAACACAGATGGACTATGAAGCTGGGAGGACGGTGGAACACCAGAAGCTCAGGCCCTTTTGAGCTTAACACCCACCAACAGTTAGAGACAAGGGACAAAGCACCTGAGTGTCTAGAGGATAAAGCCTTAGAAGGGAAGTCTCTAGAGGAGACGATTTTTAAGTTCCAGAAATTATAAGAATGATGACCAGGAACCTTATTTATCAGTCTTTTATATGAATTGGTCGCTTGACAAAGGTTAGCAGATATTGAGCCCAAGATGCTAGGGTTGTCTGGAACATTTGAGTATGTCTATAGCAGCCAGGGGCTTCCCTCATAGCTCTGGCAGTAAATAATGCCTGCAATGCAGGAGACCTGGGTTCTATCCCTGGGTCAGGAAGATCCCCTGGAGAAGGAAATGACAGCCCACTCCAGTATCCTTGCCTGGAAAATCCCATGGACAGAGGAGCCTGGTGGGCTGCAGTCCATGGGGTCGCAAAGTCAGGCAGAACTGAACAACTAACACTTCACATGTAGCAGCCTGACTTATTCATTGCAGCCATATTTGGAGGGGGGGCTCCTCTGTGTTGTGATGGGACCATATGATTGAATCATGAAATATGGCAATTACTCAAAAAATTATACATGAGTTACCATACAACTCAGCAATCCTCTACTAGGAATATACTCGAGAACTAAAAATACAACCACACTAAAACTTGTACACAAAAGTTCATAGTGCTGTTGTTCATAACGTTCAAAAAGCAGAAACAGCACAAATGTCCATTAACTGGTGAATGGATGAACACAGGCAGGCACATCCATACAATGGAACATTATGTGACCACGAAAAGAAATGAAGTCCTGATCCGTGCTTCAACATGGAGGGAACTTGAAAACATTCTCTTACAGAAAGAAACCAGACACAAACAAGGCATACTGTAGGATTCCGTTTGTCTGGCACATTCAGGACACTCCTGGTCATAAAACCAAAAGCAGTTTAGTGACTGCCAAAGCTGGAGAGAGTAAGGAATGTTGAATGCCTGAAAAAAAAAATCTCTTTTGGGAGTGATGAAAATACTAATATTTTAGAATTAGAGAATGATGATGGTACAGAATCCTGAGACTTTACCCCTTGCGCAGTTTTACACTTGAAAAGCGTGACATTCTGCTATGTGAGTTATATTTCAACAAAGCTTTTTACTCAAGAACACTCTTGTAGGAAGTCATCTTTGGAAGAAAAACAACAAAATTATGTGGAATATGCACTGTGGGAACAGAATGAAGAAATGCACTATTACAGGGGATATTTTGGGTAGAGTCTTGAGAAATGCAAACAAAGCCAGAGTCCAGCAACAGTATATGGAGAGCATTGTGAAACCATATTCTATGGGAAGTACCTGAAAGGAGTGCTGGTATTGGGCAGCTAAATGAGCCTCGTGCTATAACAGGACAAGAGAGGGAAAAGGATGTGATGGGGGTGGCGGTGCCAGGATTCTCTCTCGACACGACTGAGGTGGTACTAATGCACCACATTAACTGTGGACAGGCCACACCACAGCAGAGACGGCAAACCCAAGTGTGGTCTCGTGGTTGCCTGCCCTGCTTCCACCCTTTTCTCTCATTCTTGTGACTCTGCCTGGGTCACTGATATGCTCTTCCTATATTTGGCCATGTGTATAACAAAAATATTAGACATATATATCTATCTAGATGATTTGTTCTGGAATGAAATGTTAAAATTAATTTAAAAAATCATAACTGTATGACTGGCATAGAAAGATGCACCCAATGGAGGTGAATGACTTTGCCATTTCTTGATGCCCCCTCAACTGTAAAACCTAAGGCAGGAGATATCTGACAATTTGGTCATTTTGTCTTTCAGGATTGATATGTACTCAGAGGGCGTGGAAGACTTGGGGGAAATGATCATGCATTTACCACTGTGCCCACCTGATCAAAAAGATGCTAAAATAGCTCAGATCAAAGAGAGAACAACAAACCGTTATTTCCCTGCATTTGAAAAAGTGAGTGGACTGTTCAGTATTTTTGGCACTGAGATCAAAGGACAAGGGAAAATAGTACCTGGCATTGCTAGGGCATTGACCTTCACCTCTGTGAGCCTGTCTGAATACTAATGTAGTACTCTGATTCTCAGGGCACTTTATAGAAATCAACAATGAGCAAAACTTGCACCAGTTTTACCCAAGTTATAATTTTTCAGCCACATTTCTGTTTACTCAGACCAATCTGGAATTCCCTTTTCAATGGAATTTCACATACTTAGAACTTGGGCTTTAGAAGCTCTGAGAGCCACACTGGAGCTTGGAGTAGATGGATCCTCAGAACGTGGTGCAGGGGCTTTGATCCAAGAGAAGCATGATGTCAGCAATACATCAGAAAATATTCTGATACCATGTGTAGGGAGACATGAGAGCAGCTGCCAGTCAGCAGAATGCGTTAGTGTTTTGGGAGTGGATGAAACATATCTAAACAGATATGGGGGTGGTGGGGTAGAGATGAAAAGACAGGGGGAAAGTTATTCAGGAGAAAATAATCTACAAATTTGGGGGACATGGCTCTCAGACTCTTAAAGAAAGTCATACAAAACCAAGAAATTAATGTTCCATCATTACACCTAGTATACATCTTAGTTGTAATATTTCTCTTTAAATGTAAGAGGAGAATGTTTCATGATTAGACTACCTTAAATCATGCTAAACAGAAATCACAAACTGAAAAAAAAAAATGATTGTAAGATACAGGAGGCTTATATGTAAATAAAAAGCTTAAACCAACACTGTCATCTTTATAAAATTTAAATCATTCTTTCATTAACTTCACAAGTATTAATTTATTGCTTATGTGTCAGGGGGAGCAGAAGGTCTGAGGTTCCCACCCACTCACTGAGGGGCAGAGATAGAAGTGGGGCTGGGTGAGGGGCAGGGGAGGAGCAGGGGTCCAGCCTGCCAGGACCTGTGTCCCTGATCTGACCCCTCCATTCGCCAGGTGCTGAAGAATCACGGACAAGATTATCTTGTGGGCAACAAGCTGAGCAAGGCTGACATCCACCTGGTTGAACTTCTCTACTATGTGGAAGAGCTGGACCCTAGCCTTTTGGCCAACTTCCCTCTGCTGAAGGTGAGTTCTCCCACGGCTCTGGGGTCCAGACACACCCCCCACCTCGGCATCTGCTCTCTGGACCCTGGGACTGAGGTGCTAGGGTCCGCGCTGAGTGGTTTTCTCCCCTCGGCTCCTGTTCCTTCTCTCACATGCTGGTCTCTCTCTGCCTGTCTCTCTCCCCCTCCAAGAGCAGATTGGTCCTGACTTGCCTCACAGATTACCATTCATATTTTCTGTCTTCACTTCCAGCCCAATTGCCCTATATTTTCATTTTCCTGTCTTGATATCTGACACATTTCTTTTCCTCATACTGCACTCGAGGGTGAACCTGCAGGACTGATAATTAGGAAGTTCAGAAAGTTGGACAGAGTCTTGCACTAAGACATCTCTGGGGAAAATGCTATTGGGCTGTCATCTTCCTGTCTTAGTTGGTGTCTGTGTCCAGCCTTCTGCTGGTGCTGATGGAGGGGCCTTGGCTGGCCCTTGTCTAGGAGGGTCTTGGGGTCCCTGGCTTGTGTCAGTGACGGGGCTCGTCTTTAGCAGCACTCTGAGCTGTGCTCTCGTGGGTTGCAGGGCCTGAAAGCCAGAGTCAGCAGTCTCCCGGCTGTGAAGAAGTTTCTGCAGCCTGGCAGCCAGAGGAAGCCTCCCATGGATGAGAAAAATTTGGAAGAAGCAAAGAGGATTTTCAGGATTAAATAAAGCAGGCAGGGCTGCCCACGACATGCAGGATCACTCTTCTGAAGTTCTCCAACAATGAAGTGCTTTACCTAAATGTAGATCTTGGCTGTTGTGGAACTAATAAACTTTTTCAAAGTATAGTTGATGATTTAATTAGAATGCAGATTTAGTTGCAAAACAATCTATTTTGTTTTGATCACGTATAAAATCATGATCTCCTCCTAGAATGTGTTTCAGACCTAAACATAAATAAAAGGAGAAAAAGTATCATGGACTCTTTGATCTGTTCAAAAAAGTTATGCATGTACCAGCTATCACTGTCAAAGCAAGTTAAGTAGAAATTTTCATTTGACGTGCTTGGTGTCACAAAAACAGTCTTTTTTGCATTTTGCTGCTCTTCTGACCCATAACCTAAAACTTTTCTCTTTTTTTCAGACAACCTCTTTCCTTCACGTTATCAACCCCTTTTACTATTCAGTTATGGAATCTTTATTTTATATCTAATAGGGAACATTCAGTATTCCAGGAGCATGATAACTAAGGATAAACAAACCAGATATAGTCCCTGTTGTCAAGGAGGTTACATTAGTAAGAGAAACGACAAAATGGGCCATTCTAATCCAAAATCATGCCTGTTGAGTATCATTCTTGGGTAATTTGTGACATAAACACACAGAGATCTGTTACAAAGTTATTTGCATTTGGTCTTTGATCCCTACATCATCCAGCATTTTCATGGAGATATACTACATATGTGTGTATTTACAAACATATTTTAAATATATATTTTAATACATATTTATATTTATATAAATGTAAGTAGATATTACTCTGAATGTCCTGGGGGGATTGGATCAAGATTTGAGGTATTATATATAGTGTTGTGTTCATAGCTCAGTCGTGTCCAGCTCTTTGCAACCACATGGACTGTAGCCCACCAGGCTCCTCTGTCCATGGGATTCTCCAGGCAAGAATACTGGAGTGAGTTGCCATTTCCTTCTCCAGGGGATCTTCCCGACCAGGTGATCAAACCCTGGTCTTCTGCATTGCAGGAGGTTCTTTACCATCTGAGCCATCAGGGAAGCCCATTATATATAGCAACTTGTCAATTTTCCAAAATCTTCTGAAAGAACAAATCTGTATTGAAACATTCTTCCAACCAGAGCTGCCTGGACACGTGTGTCAGCACAAGGTTAACCTGTGTTGATTGTGATCCCCACAGTCTTTGCTCACCTCCCCTCTGCACTCTACAGCTATGTTTGAATATGTTGTCCTTTGAAGCTTTCAACATAGTTGCAACATTCTAAGGCAACAGGCCAGACAAACATACCCCATTTAAAAAAATTTAGACTTTGACTCAGAAATTGATAAAATCCTCTTAAAGATTATGGTTCCAATAAAACATATTTAAAAGCTTTTATTCACTGTTTTATTTAGTGAATGTTTACTGAGCATCTATTTTGTTTCTTTCATTTTTCAAGGCACAGAAGATGCAATGGTACATGAGCATTTTCCTGCTCAGATAATGAATAAATAAATCAATTTTAAAGGTTAATTATGCTTAATGATGAATGCTATTATATAAGGAAAATAAAAGAGCAATGTGATGGATGGTGATGGGGCAATGGTTAACTCTAAAGGAGTGGTCAGAGCAGACTAAGACCTTACTGACTGGAAAAAGCCAGCATGCGAAGACCCAGGGTAATAGGATCTGAACAAGAGGGACCAGGGCCTGGGTCAGGAAGAACTTTGGTGGACTTCAGGCACAGCAGGCAGGCAAGCATGGTGGGAGGCATGGTGAGAAACTATGAAAGATGAGGTCAGAGAGGTAGGCATGGGTGTATCTGTTATCTCCCGCTACATAACAAATCACCCCAAAGTTTAGTGAAGTCAAGCTGACCAGTTATTACCCGAGACAATTTACGAGGGTCAGGGATCTGGGAGCAACTTAGTTGGGTTGTTCTGGGTTGGGATCTCCCAGGAGGCTGTAGTCAAGCCCTCAGCAGGGTCTGCACTCATCTGAAAGCTTGACTGGGGATGGGGGATCCACTGCCAACATGGTTGACTCTCACAGCTACTGTAGAAGACCTCCTTGTCCACCTCTTCACGGGGCTGCTTGAGTGTCCTCCTGATGGATCCACTAACTTCCCCCAGAGTAAGCAGTCCAGGAGAGACCAAGACGGAAACAGCAAATATCTATGACCTGGCATCGGAAGTCATAGCTCTAAGGACAGTGATTGATTGAGGAGACGGCCTAGAAGGGAAGGGGCCAGCCAAGGAATCTGAGGAGGAGGCATCTGTGAGGCAGGGAAGTGTGGCATCACACAGCTGGAGACTGAAGACGGCAGCAGGGCGCTGAGACAGACGTCTGACGGTGGGGTGGGGGTGGGGGGCAGGTTCCCATGGTAAGTTTGATATAGAGATGGCAGCCACTGACAGCCCTGTTGAGAAGGTTTGCGCCGCAAAAGGCAGATGAGTGGAATAATAGAGATCTAGGAAAGATCTCTGTCTGAGATCCAGGACAGAAAGGAAAAGGCTCAGTTTTATTTGTAATTGTGGGAAGTCACCCAAGAACAGCAGAAGCGGGTGTCACAGCCACAGTTTCCTAAAGCCCTAGGATGCCAGACCCCAGGGAGTGCAAGTGCGCCACCTAGTGTTCAGCCATGGCATCCGCCATACTCACTGCTCAGAGTAGGTGGGGCCTCTTCAGTTAAGAGTAATCTGCTTGCTGGAATAGAAAAATTGCTTTTTCTGAAGCCTGTGCTCTGGGACAACCCAGAGGGGTAGGGTGGGGAGGGAGGTGGGAGGGGGGTTCAGGATGGGAGGGGAACACATGTATACCTGTGGCTGATTTGTGTTGATGTACAGCAAAAACCATCACAATATTGTAATTATCCTCCAATTAAAATAAATAAATAAAAATTTTAAAAAATCGTAAATCCACATAAACTGCTCCCAAGAGAAACTAAAACTGCTGATGGAAGGCTAAGTTGGAGCGTTCTCCTCTCTTCCCCTTGACACTTTTCTTATGCCCTCATCTCTTCACCTTCTTCCATCAGTCCTTCTGTTCCATGTCCTTTTCCTTCCTCCGTTTCTATGATACAGATCAGAGTGATGCTTCCACAAGCCAAGGAACCCCAAGGACTACTGGCAGCGACAGGAACTAGAAGAGCATCACGGAACAGATTCTTCCTCAGAGCCTTCAAAAGGAACCAACCTTGTCCACACCTTGATTTCAGGCCTCCAGAGGGAATAAATTTCTGTTGTTTAAAGCCACCCAGTGTGTGGTCATCTGTTACAGTGGCCACAGAAAGCTAACACAACTACTTTGCAATAAACAAGAATGAATACACCCAACAACATAGTCGGATTTCAAAATGATACACTGAGTGGAAGAAACTAGACCAAAAAAAAAAAAAACAACCCCAAAACACTTGTATGATTCTATTTATATATAATTCTGGAAAATGCAAACTAGTTTATCTTGACGAGAAAATAACATGTAGTGGGGGAGGAGCAGGGGGAAGAGTCCAAGGGCAGAGGACAGACCATATTGACTATGATTCTTTTGTGGGTTTATACCTGTCAACTCTTGGACTTCCCTGGTAGCTCAGATGGTAAAGAATCTGCCTGCAAGGCAGGAGACCAGGGTTGGATCCCTGGGTCAGGAAGACCCCTGGGAGAAGGGAATGGCAATCCACTCCAGTATTCTTGCCTGGAGAATTTCATGGACAGAAAAGCCTGGCAGGCTACAGTCCATGAGTCACAAAGAGTTGGACTCGACTGAGTGACTAACACACACACGTATCCAGTTGTACACTTAAATTATGTGCTGTTTATTATATGGCAATTATACCCCCGAATATGATGCTAAAACTAAAGGAGGCAAGTAAAACCCCACAAATCTATCCTGTGATGGTCATTCTGGACAATTCCTCTCTTCCCCCCAGGCTGCCTCTCTCTCCTGGGAAGTTGTCGTCTAACTACAGTCAGGCTTTGGTCTCTCCTGTCCTGCTCCCCTTATCCATCTATATCTCCAGCCCTCAAAACCAACAGCAACAACAAGCACTTCAAAACAAATCCAAAAAAGTCCTCTTTCATCCCTGGCTGGTTTTCCCGTTGGTATTTCCTTCCCTCTTTGCTGTCACTTCCAAAACTCAAGTAGTCTTTGCGCTGACTTGACGTCTCTCCAAAGTCTTGAGCTTTGGTTTCTTACCGAAAGAACTAATCACCATATTAGTTCTAACAGTTCAAAAGTCTGGCCTCATATCTATCCTCTTTGATTTCTTCACTGAAAATTCAGGCCCCGTCTCCTCTTCTATCAGCAACTTTCTGCCAGACCCCCGCCCTCCATCACTCCAGCATTCATGTTGTCCATACCGCTCATTTTCTTAGTTTCGTGATTCACACGCCTTCCTTGCCAACATGCTGTCACACTGATCCCATCCAATCCTGCTTCATTTCAAAAGGTCAGAATTTTCACAAAATAAATAACACGTTATCAGTGACAGCCCTCCCCCATCCGGAGCTCAGGCTTGTGAATAAGGCTCTGAAAAGGCTCCAGTGTCTGACGTTGGGCAGAAATGCAGTGTGTGGCAGGGCAACCTGGATGAGACCCAAGAGCCGCATGATAGGGATGTGAAGCAAATCAAACAGACTCTGTCCCAGAGACGAGTTGCAGGGGGAGGAGAGGGCAGAGCTCTGCTTTATCTTTTCCTGCTTTAACAAAGTATAATTGACAAATGAAATTGTACAATATTTTTTAAATGTTTGATATACATCATGAAACAGTTGCCCCCACCAAATTAACACATCCATCATCACCTTACGTATTTACTTTTTAAAAATACAATATAATGTTACCACGGAGAAGGAAATGGCAACCTACCCCAGTATTCTCGCCTAGAGAATTTCATGGACAGAGGAACCTGGCGGGCTATAGTCCACGGGGCCGCAGAGAGTCAGACATGACTGAGCAACTAACACACATGTTACCAACTAGGGTCACCATTACACATCAGATCATCAGAACTTATTTATCCTATAATTGAAAGTTTGTACCCTTTGCCCAGTGAGAGCCCTACTTGTATTTTTATTTTTTTGTTATTATGTATTTATTTATTTGGCTGTTCTGGGTCTTAGTTGTGGCATGTGGGATCTAGTTCCCTGACCAGGAATCAAACCCAGGCCCCCTACATTGGGAACGTGGAGTCTCAGCCACTGGAGCACCAGGGAAGGCCGGAGAGCTCTACTTTAGGTGGGTGATGAGGGAAGGCCACTCTGGGGAAGTGACATTTAAACTGAGACACAATGTAAGAAAGAAGCAGACATGCAAGGAGTTGGGCAAGACGGTTCCAGATGGACACACCAGAATTTTCAAAGCCCTGGAGTGGGAAGCAGTGTCTGGTACCCCAAGCCAAAGGAGGCATGACTGGAGGGTGTGGGTGGCTTCCAGCCTGAGAAAGAAAGAAAGTGTTAGTTGCTCAGTTATGTCCGACTCTTTGTGACCCCGTGGGCTGTAGCCCGCCAGACTCCTTTGTCCATAGAATTCCCCAGGCAAGAATACTGGAGTGGGTTTAGCCATATCCTTCTCCAGAGGGTCTTCCCGACCCAGGGATTGAACCCGGGTATCTTGCACTGCAGGCAGATTCTTTACCATCTGAGCCACCTGTAGAATGAGAAGGGGCGACAGATGGCAGATGACACGCTCCTTCAGTCCTGTCAAGGAATTTGGATCTTATTCTAAATGAAGTGAGAATCCAATGTCTGGCTTTCTTCCATAAGCTTTTGCCAGATGATACAGTATTTTGGGAGGTACAATTTCACACTGTAGCTATTTGAAAGCATAGCTTGAACTGAAGAAGAAAAAACTCATCTGCTTCTGCACCAGAAAAAGGATGAAGAGAAAACTGAAAAACCAGTCAGAGTGTGGATTTGCCAACTCAACTAGACTCGTAGCTTTCTGGAGTTTCATGGATAAGTATGCTGGTATAATTTGTAAAACTTGTAAAATAAATGAATTGTAAATGTATTCAAAGGATGGGGGCCGAGAATTCCCTGGCAATCCAGTGGTTGAGATTCCGCGCTTTTGTGCTCCCAGTGCAGAGGACATGGGTTCAATCTCTGTTGGGAGCTAAGATCCCACGTGCTGCAATGCGACCAAAAAAAAAAAAAATAACAGCATAAGAAAATTACTTTGATCTCAGGGGGTTATTAGGCACTTACTTAGGGAGCAGTTGTAGAAAACTCTTTATATGATACCCAAACAAAAAGCAGTTTTTACCACTTATTCTTTAAATGTTGAGCTGTGAATGAATGACTCAGTGTTTTTAAATAAGTGCCCAAAGTCTGTGGTAACTGATTGTTGATACTGAGCTTATCCAAGGTGGTGCAAACAGTGATTTTAACAAAGGAAGGAAGGGAGGGAGGGAAGGAAAAAAGGGACACAATGCTTTTCATCTCATTCTTATCAGCCAAGTACTGTGTTTAACTGTGTCTCAACAATGTTAAGAAACAGGCAACTGTTTCTTAATGTTAAGGAACAATAAAAAAAATACTTAGTATAAAAAATAGCGTTTAACTTGTCATTTCTTCTTCTGATGACCTAATTTTTTCAAATCGGGGAAGGGCCAAATCTGAGCTATGTGATGCTCTTCCTGGGTCTTCTGATTTCCTTATGGTTTTATTTTCAGCGTTGGTACCATCCGAGCCGGCCAGGGTTAGAAGAAAGTTCCTAGTCAATATTCTTCTTCTGTGCTCAAATTTCCCTTACAATGTGTCATAGCAAATTTTCAGAAGTTGAATCATCATGCTCTAGCATACACAACTTTGCCAAAACAGCTGCACTTTATCTTTGGAGCCCCTGCAGATAGTAAGCCCTCATATAGTAAGCCTGTAAGCACATTGAAAACTTGAGAAAAACACATCATTTTTGTAAAACAAAGTTCTGCTGGGAAAACTTTTCTGGGTGATCTGGAGAAACTCAATCTTAATATACCAGAAAATTCTTTTGACGGTGTCTATTTGGACTTTTGATGCATCCCAGAATGTTTCATGGCCCCACCCAGACTGTGCACCCCTGGGCCTGGCGGGGTTCACAGCTGCCCTCTCCCCTCTTCCCCAGCTGCCCGTAAGGCCTAACAAGGTAACAAGAATGGCCTCATTGGAATTTTAGACTGGGCTCCACTCTGGGAGCTTCTGGAGTCTTGCCAAACCAGACAGCAAAAAATTAGCCTGCAGTTCCTGACATGAGAAATTTTAGGAGAAATTGAAATCAGGAACATATGCTTTTTTTTTTTTTTCCAAATCACACTTCATAAAAGTCACAGGTAATCTTTAAATTTAGGGGAAAATGCTTTGGGGGAAGCTTTGGTTTATTTTGGTTACCCCTATCTGTATTCTTGTATTTGTTATTAATTTTGGAACATGGCTTCTTCCTATCAAAAGTAGTTAAATACAAATTAGACATTTGCTAAGATGAGAGTATCCAGAAGGTGGTGGGCTTGGAGAGAAGAGATCACAGCTCTGGTCCTTCCCACCCTTTAGCTTAGGGACTTTAGGAAAATCACTTAATGTCTCTGGGCTTCCCAAGAATCAAACGAAGGATTGTAGAAGAGCACCAAGGTGACTATGTCAGCTCCTCCCTGCTCCCCTTTTTTTCTTTTGCTGGTGAAAATATGTGAAAGAGAAAGAGGGGGATCCCCACCACCAACTGTCTGAAATGAGAAAGTTTTGGGACACAGAAGAAGAGGAGGTGGAGAGAAAGCCTTAATACTGGGCATCACGAGCAGACCCAGAGATAACTTATTTGGAGTTGTATTGTTTTTCTTAAAAAACTTACTGAAATATAGTTGATTTACAATGCTGTGTTAGTTTCAGGTATACAGCAAAGTTATTCAGTTATCATCTTTTTTTAGATTATTTTCCATCACAGATTATTACAAAATACTGAATATAGTTCCCTGTGCTATACAGTAGGTATTTGTTGGTTACCTATTTTATATGTAGTAGTGTGAAAGAGAACTTATTTTGTGAAAACAAAGATTAGAGGGGAAAAAAGAAGAGACGCCCTCACACACAAGCCACTCTCACACAGGATTCTTTTTAAACGTAATTAAGTACCCAATTTCTACCTTGCGAATGCCATGTTTCTACTCATTAAGACATAGCCACAAGGAAAAATGCACATCTATTAAACACCTGCTCAATCTGAGAAAAAAGGCCGGTAAGGAGGACAGATGTTTTTAGCTTGTCCATATTTTCTGATTTGTCTGCAATGAGTTCCTATAACTTATGCAATAATATTGAAAATATTTTGTAAGTGAATAAGGGGAAGACAGATTTTTTTTTTTCATCTTTGCATCTGTCTTGTCTTCTGAAAATGGCAGGATTCCCTGGAAATAGAGATGTTTCTTGCTGTTGGTTTTGAGAATGGTAGTTAATTAATTGTAGTTGATCTTCACAGTATAGAATGAGGGTGATCTGATGTCCTCAGTGGTTTAACACTATTTAACATAAAATATTAAGGAATGACAATCAGGGAGCCATGTATCAGTATATTTTCTTAATATTTTTTATTATTCCAAATTGTAAACATTTAAACTTTTATTTATTTTCTGTTATTATAAAGGGAATAAAATAGAATCCTTGGGAAAAATACTATCTAAGATGATAAGGATATAGAGAAGACTTTAAAATGAGAGAAACAGGCTTAAAACAGGTCTTTTATTTGAATACTGAATACATAATATTTGTACAGAGTGTGCTGGGGATGAAGTTTATTAAAGAAAAAAAAACCACTGGCAGAAATACAATTAAAATGGGAAAAAAAATCGAATATAACAAAAATGACAAATAGATACAAGAGCATTCTATGAAGCCCGCTTAGGGCATTCCATCATCTGATAAGTTAGAGTTTATAGTTCAAACTTACTCCAGACATGAGTATTTGGAACCACCATCTATAAAACATGACATAGAAAATCAAAGAGTACATCACAATTTATGATGTACATCACAATTTCATTAAAATATCTTTAATGAAATCAGAATCTAACAATTAGAAAACGGTTAAACTATTTATTAAAAAAAAAACCAAAAATCCCTCAAACTAGTGTCCATATTAGAGGCGACAGTGTTTCTTGGGTAGTTTCCAACATAAAATAAGACCACACTGAACATTCCACACTGGAATTTATCTTTTCAGTACAAACAGTAGGCTTCTGGCCATTAGAGCAGAACGACTCAGATTTAGTTTTCACTTTCTCTGGCTTCTCAAAGCAGCAGTAAGACAAGTCTCAGGATCATCAAGAGGCTGGATTAAAACAAGACAGGCCAGGGGAGGTGACTCAGGAGGCGAGAGAAGGCCCACATGCCCACCTAACCTGTGTGGTACGAGACCCTGGCTTCCAGGGTGCGGCTCTGCTGCTACTCCCTGGGCCAGAGATGCTCTCAGGATCCCTGTACTTGAACTTCCCAGATGTGACTGAACTGGCCACTTAAAAAATGTTCACTAAGTGAAGGAGAAAAATCAGAATTTAATGTCCTGAGAATTTGGGCTGAACTTTCATAAGAGAAATGTTAGGAAACAAAATTTTCAATAGACAGTAAAGGCAAGGAGCTTGAAAAACTCAGCAAGGGGCAATTTTGTGTTATTATTACAATCTCAGCTACTTTCCAAGCTTGGAGTCTTGTCTTTTTAACCTGTAAACCCTACTTTGACTTTCTACCACCAAGTACCATCATTAGAACGGGATCCTCATTAGAAATCAGGCCTGTATAATCACACTTTTGTTTCCAAATCATAAACATTGTATCTAGCCACGCTAGAAAATTCGATTGAAAAGTAGAAAGCAGAAAATTTCTCATTCCATTACCACCTAGAGATTACTAACATGAAGTATTTGAAGTATTTCCTTCCTATCTTGTTTTTCTATACACAGACTTCCAAAAAATTGAGATCACACTATATTTGGTTGTTTATTCTGTTTTCATCTCCTATTTTGTCATTAATATTTTCAAACATCACTAAATGGTTTTTGAAAATATGAGATGCAATGCTTGCTCAATATTCCACTAAGTGGACAAAACAATTATTGAACCATTTCCTTACTGGTTAATTTTCAAGCTGCTTCTAATTTTTCAGTTCATCATATCTTCAACTAGACACAGAGTTGCAATAGACATCAGTCATTGGATATATCTCATTATTTTTTTAGCATAAATTGCCAAAAGTGAAAACCTACATCAAAGAAAATGAACACATTGATAGCTTTCAACATATAAATGCAGCTTCCAAGAAGAATTTAAAATGTTATGCACAAATTTTTACTTGGGAATGTGCTTAATCTCATGGAAAGAATTACTGAGATTAAGAGAAATGTGAAGCTCCCTGTTTATCTTTTTTAAAAATATTAAGTTTTCTCCCTTAAAAACTCAAAGTAACTGTGAGAGACTGTCACTGTTGAACTCTCTAAGAGAGAGATCAGATTTAAATGAATACATTTACTGTCTCAGACAGGTAAATCCTGAGAAAAAATGAGGCTGATTTTAATTCTTTATTCTGAAAAAAGGTAATTGTGTACATGTGATCAGATACTATAGCAACATTAAGTGTATTTGATAAAAACATTCCCAGGCACATAAATGTCAGCAACTGATTGAATGGATGCTGCGGCTGCTGCTGCTAAATCGCTTCAGTCGTGTCCGACTCTGTGTGACCCCACAGATGGCAGCCCACCAGGCTCCCCTGTCCCTGGGATTCTCCAGGCAAGAACACTGGAATGGGTTGCCATTTCCTTCTCCAATGAATGAAAGTGAAAAGCGAAAGTGAAGTAGCTCAGTCGTGTCCAACTCTTTGTGACCCCATGGAACTGCAGCCTACCAGGCTCCTCTGCCCATGGGATTTTCCAGGCAAGAGTACTGGAGTGGGTTGCCATTGCCTTCTCCAGAACGGATGATGTTTGAAGGTTTTATAGTCATGCTGACTGTAATAAAAAGTACTTTGACCTTTCAAGTTAAAACTGACTTCTGCTCAAAATTCAGCACTTCAAAATGACAGCAGAGGAAAGAATAGATCAAAATAGGTTTTTCTTACCTTAAACCTGCAACCAGTCCAGCTGGCATGATTTTCTTGGACCTCTTAAATCTCACCCCCATTATGGTGGCCAGGAAGAAAGCTGTAACTAAAAAACAGTGCATGAACCCCTCAAACATGTTATCAGTACTTGCTTGTGAAACAGACGGATTTGATTTCAGCTTTCTAATATAACAATGATTATGTGTTGGTACTGAGTTGCTATGTTCTTGAAAAGATAAAGTGTTCTGTCAAAATACTTTATAAATTAGCTAATCAAAAAGGTTTCTGAGTAAACAAGCATGTTAAAATCCATTACTGAAATATCTTGAAAAGAAAAAGTGTGTTTTTCTAACTTAAATTTCTATTTATAGAACACTCCTGGGAAGGCCAGGACTGTATCTTTTCCAAGTTTCCTCGGGAATACTAGGCAGTATGCCTAGACTCACAGGAGACTTCCAATAAACGGAAGGAAAAGAATCAGTTTCTAAAGTGAATCTTTAAAGTAAGACCTGATTAATAAAATAATAGTAGGAAAAGGCTGACTTTATTTTGTAGTATTTCATTTTCAAAAAAATGAATGCTTGGAGACAAAATATATAACAACAGTCTAATAATAATACAAATTCAGAAGCACACACCAGCCTTTTAGGAGCTGAACCACTAGATGAAAGATTATGTAAGAGACTAGGCCATTGATATCACAATTTAAGAACAACTTTAAAGGCAAAATCACTTGCTGATACACAAATCAACATGACTGGCAATAAAGTACATTAACTGTTTAAGTGCATATGAATAAAATGCCCAATATATGTGTATCATTTTTAAAAATATGTATTTATTTGGCTGTGCGAGGTCTTAGTTGCAGCATGTGGGAGCTAGTGCCACGACCAGAAGTTCAGACCTACACCCCCTGCCTTAGAAGGCAAAGTCTTAATCACTGGACAGTCAGGGGAGCCCAGCCTTGCTTTTCTAGGTTCAGTCTTAAGGCAAAGTGGGATCTAAAAGCAGTTTGTAAATTCAATAAAACAATCCAAGACTGTCTCTTTTTAGATATTTTCACAATAATAAAAACCATGCTAACGTGCATTTAGGAGGGTTAGCAGAAAATTCAGACCTAACTCCTCATTTTTTCTAATTTTATTTTCTCTTCCTAGTAACAAACTTTACAGAAATATTCTTCTGAGTCCTGGCAGCAACGTCATTACTTTTGATCGGGTCTGTGTAGAAAGGAACAAGAATAGCGTTCCATCTCCACACAAGCATTTTGCCACCTGCCAACTCACCAGTATTTCCTAGGACACCTGGGCTGGGTATTAAAAAGCTACCCCCAAGCTTTGATTCTGCATAACCAGGGAAAAAACGCCTTACACAGTGACAGCTTTACATCTCGCTTGTCATTGGAGACACGGTAAGCTCCATAGCCAGCCAAAAATCCAACAAAAAGACCAGCAATCAGAGACAGAACACCACCTGGAGGGGGGAAAAAAGTAAGGGTTCAGATAGAAAATCCGCAAATGAAGACATGCCTTTATCACTTAATGTGTGATATATGCAACACGTGGAAAAAATGTGTTTCTTCTTGGGCACTGTAACTGCCAAATCATGTATCAGCTATCCACGGACAGTTTCTAAGAAATGACTGCTTCATGCAGAACCCCAAGTACACAGCAATGGGAGGGATGGGTGTGGAGATAAAGCCTGCCTTGGAGTAGCACTTCCAATGGCAACTGCATGATCTTAGACAATTACCTAACTTCTTTATGCCCCTCTTTTATTCCCCCTATTCTCTTTGCCTCTATTATTTCACTCTCAGGTTGTGATGATAAAAATAAGATAAATGATGTTTTCAACTCATGGAGGTAGAGGGGGTCCTATGCAAACCAAGCAGTGGTTCTGTCCTGAATAATTAACAAAGCTTCCAGCCTTAACACATCACGACTCACAGGTGGATCAGGACCACAATGAGTAACAGGAAAAACCCGGTCTCTGATTCAGCTAACCAGCTGCCAACCCATCCCCTTCCCCACCCAGTACCCGCCCAGTGTTGCCCCCGGCACTGGGACAGACAGAGAGGACTTCCTCTGCCCGGGGTAGGGAGCAAGAGGGTACATACCAGTGATACTGTGACTAAGACATATAGTCCCCACTTCAAGGCACTCACTCTATTTAGAATCTATCAGATTGGAATCTCTAGGGTCAAGGCACCTCTGGGGTTTTTTTGGGGGAGAGAGATTTCAATGTATCATTTGTTTTTATTGAAATATAATTGATTTACAGTGCTGTATTAGTTACTGATGTACAGCAAAGTGATTCAGTTACAAGGCATCTCTGTTTTTTAAAACATCTACAGAAAATTCAGATTGCAGCAGGGTTAAGAACCATTACAGCAATGCACATACACACACACACACCCATCCAGAAACCGAAGCCACGTGCACTAGGTTCTAGCTTAATTCTTCAGGCAACAAGTGGAAGATGTCTTATAACTAAAGTAACCCTCTCCTGCCACACCCTCCAGCAACCCCAACACACACACACACACAAGCTCTCTTTTTTACCCACACCTCAAAAAATCACTCGGAGAAGTCAATAGCAACCCACTTCAGTATCCTTGCCTGGAAAATCCCATGGACAGAGGGGCCTGGTGGGCTGAAGTCCATGGGGTCGCTAGGAGTCGGGCACGACTGAGCGACTTCACTTTCACTTTTCACTTTCATGCATTGGAGATGGAAATGGCACCCCACTCCAGTATTCTTGCCTGGAGAATCCCAGGGACGGGGGAGCCTCGTGGGCTGCCATCTATGGGGTCGCACAGAGTCAGACACAACTGAAGGGACTTAGCAGCAGCAACAGCAAAAAATCACTAAAAGAAGTAACTTTCAAAACCATATAGACCTGAAATTCAAGTCCTCCAATGTCACTAATAAAACAGTCTTCAAAATATAACTTCATTTTATGAATTTCTTACAAAAATAAGAAAGAGAAATTTGGGACACTGTGATTATATAAATGCATTTACCTTAAACAAACTAAAATAGAAAACTTGGCCTTTCATTTTTTCTCCATGAAAGTCTTTTATCAACTGGGTGTTTTCTCCATCTTGGGACAGAGATGAAGAGACTACTTCAGATATTATATCTAAGTATTGAACAAATTTTCTGTTGCAACACACAATATCAACATAATTCTGTTTTTTGACACTTTTGCGACCCCATGGACTATACAGTCCATGGAATTCTCTAGGCCAGAAAAGTGGAGTGGGTAGCTGTTCCCTTCTCCAGGGTATCTTCCCAACCCAGGGATCGAACCTAGGTCTCCCACATTGCAGGCAGATTCTTTACCAGCCTGAGCCACAAGGGAAGCCCTTTTGACACTATGAGTATGTAACAAAAAAACAAACTCATCTGATAATAAGTGAGTAGCCCTGAGGAGTTTAGGTCAATTATGCAACTGATATTAACAGATGAAGGGAGACCCAGACGCCCAGGCTCTGGAATGACAGGCTCTGTTCACCCAGCCGCAGGGAACCCGCCTCCTTCCCCGAATCCTCCCACCACATGCTGGTCCTCAGCCACCTGAGGACTTCATGTCCTATTTATATTATAGACTCCTCAGATGATCCCAGCACAACCTCCCACCAGGTCCTTTTGATGAAAAATCTGGTTTGGCCTCACCTCTCCGCTTATATCCCAAAATGCTTCCGAACGTCACCAGGGCTGCATAACCAAAACCAATCAGGTCCATTGGCAAGGTTTAAGTCTAAAGCAAGGGGGAAGGGACATATTTTACAAATAAAAAGAGTCTGGGGGAGCAAATGTATATAAAAATGATGTGCATTCCACAGAATTATATAAATTAATTTCTCTAGTTCACTAAGAAAAGGGCAGCTGGATCTTCCCCCTCTCCCAACACTCAGCCGCCGTCCCCCTCACCCTCATCACTCTCAAGATCACTCAGGGAGACACCTGAGGCTGATTTTCCTTTCCTGTCTGCCAAAACTTGCTGTCCTCTCAGTTGGGGACGCCTTTCCCACTCCCCAGCAAGACTTCTGCTCTGGTTAGCCTGGTCTCCTAGCGGGGCAGTGACCCTGCCATGTTCACTTTGCACTCCCGTGCCTGGAACTTGCCCCCTTCTCCCCGACCAACATTCTCTACGCACCATCTCCCTCTGAACCTACTTTCCTTCTCAGCCACACCCCTAACCTCCTTAACCACGCCCCATCTCAACCACACCCCTAACCACCTTAACCACGCCCCTTCTAGCCACACCCCTAGCCTCCTTAACCACGCCCCTTCCCAGCCACATCCCTAACCCCCTTAACCACTCCCACCTGCACCGTCCACCTGGTCTGGAGCGTCTGCTCTTCTAACATCCCTGACCTTAACTCTATCTTGTAATTCTTTCTTTTTTGTACCCGCTCCTCTTCACACCTAAGAACAGGAAAGGGGTAACAAGGACGTGTGCTTGTTGACTGATTCCCTTTCAACGTGCTCTTTGCTTTGTTGTGAGACAGTTCTCCTGTGGTGGCAGAGACACCCACACTTGGTCCATGGGAAACCACTGAAGGATGCAATGCAATGCAGTCCTGACAGGAAGTTAACTGAGTGACCGTGAGATCCTGCAGGCCTCACAGAAGCAGCTGAAACACCCATGGGTGAAAAGTTCGAAGAAACTCCATGGAAATCCTGCCTGGAATTCTCCAAGACGTAAAAGAAGGAGTGCTGGCTACAGGCTGGACACATGGCCTCTGGTCACTAGTGGCTGCTGGACCCTGGACCATGCCCCATCCCTAAAAGGCCAACTCCCCCAAAGTGAGGGGAATAGACAGGATAAGCTCTAGAGTTTTTCTTTTTAATTATTATTCTAAGATTCCTGGCAGTGACTGCACATCTTTTTACATCTCTATTTTTCTCCCTGGGAAAAACAGTTATCTTTGTATACATGAGGAATGGTATATGAGAATTTTTTGTATTTTCACAATTTTCTCACTGTTTGCCATTTAGGTTAACCTGGTCTTTAATTCTCTGCAGCAACTGGTAACAAACTCGCCCAGAAGAATGGAAAAGGAGGGTAAGCTAGCACTTACTGTGAGGAAGGGTCTGGGGTTGGGAGCCCAAGGCACAGGAGGTGATGGCGCTGAAAAGGAGGCAACGATGGAAAATTCTCAATGTCTGTGGGATGAAGAATTAAAACAGGATGGTTGTTGATGCCCAAGAAGTGGTCCAGTGGGGCTGAATATAGAAGAAGGAAGGACGTGTGTTCCAAAACCATGGATAAATCATAATAAGGATGTCATTCCTGAGCAGTTACCACGTGCCAGACACCATTGTAAGGCCTTATATGTATCAACTCATTTAATTATCACCACGACCCTAGGAGGTAAGTACTATCATTATCCACTTTGCAGATAAGGCAACTAAAGCACAGAAAAGGCAAGTAGCAGCCCTGAGGTCACACAGCAGAACCAAGATAGCAGACTCAGAGAAGTTTCATTCCTAATCAGTAGTACTTCCAAAAACAAAGTTAGCTGCCAAAAGAATGAACGTACAAGTGAGACTGAAGTTCCTGAAAGTTTTGAATTCTGGGTTAAGCACTTCTTGGCCTCGTGGCTTAGCCCACACTGCACTGTCTTCCACCTGGAGACCTATTACCCTTAGCCCTGTGAACACCTCACGTCCACTCCTACTTCCTGTCTTTCTCAAGGAGCCCATCACATTCCACGGTGTATGCTTGGCTTCACCAACGTGTAATGTTAGGCTCGTTCCTTAATCTCTCTGTATCTCAGTTTCTCCATCTGTAAAGCAGGGATAATAAAAATACCTACCTCACAGAGTTGCTGTGGTGATGAAATGAGTTAACGCTGTAAGGCACTCAGAACCCATGCCTGGGACACACTGAACACCCAACAAATATTAGCTGCTCAAATGATGATTCCTCCCTTTCACTCTTACACCCATTTTTAAGCTTGATGTGAACAAGGGCTATACTACTTCAGCACAATGAGAAATCAACTGAGGCAGGGTGATTTATGATGCAGGCATTCATAGACTCAAACCATAATATTACTGATATAAGTTGCATATATACTCAATTACATCAATGACTATCTCTTGGGTGTCTTCTATGTGGAGGCAGCAGGAAGAGATGGAAAGCCCCACTGATGGACACAGCCCTGGTCTTCCAGGACTTCCAGCGCAGCACCGGGAAGGCCGCAGCTGCCTGAGGGAGCCCTCGGAGGAGAGGCACAGGCCCTATAACCAGGAGCTTCACCCTCCCAGGCTGGCAGCCTAAGCTTCATTCTGCGAGGAAGCAGGGACCCAGCTGGGGCCTTGAGGCCGGCAGGAGTAAAGCAAGGGAGGAGTCTGGCAAGGAAGAGTGTGTCCTACGCAGAAGAGGGACACCTACAAAAGCCTAGTGGCATGAGACAGCATGGTGTGGTTTTAAAATGGCGAGAAGTGCAAGGGGTGTGAAAAGAGCAGGCGCTGGTGAGTAAGGGCCGGACTACTCCTGGAAGCCCTGTAAAGGGAGTATGGTAAAGATGGGCTGGGAGACTGATGCAATAAGCCAAGCAAGAGGTGATGGTGGTCTGGCCTGGAGAAATGAGAGTGGAGTGAGGTGGACAGGTCAGGGGGTTGAGTCAACAAGCCCGGAGTGGGGGAGTGGGGTTGGGCGGGGAGTAGGGAAGGGATAAGTCTCTGGCTTGGACCACTAGCGGGGATGCTGTTTCCTGAGACAGGGAAACAACATATTCAGTTTAAGATGACCAACATACAGTCAGGAAACATCCTTACATACAGAGGTGAAGTTATGAGAGAGATCACTCATCATCAGGTGGTAACTTAGGAACCTAGTTTTTTCCTTAAGTCAATCACCTGCTGTGGAAGGCTGGTTCCTTTCCCTCCTCAAAGCTCCCCAGTTTTTTCTCTGATCCTCTCTTGGGGCCCTGATGTACAGTCACTTCCGTTGAGCTCTCTCCTCTGCACCAGTCAAGGTCCTTGAGGACTAAACTCAGGAATAACTTCCACCTTAAGATACTCTGAAACCGACCTACCCTCGGTATAGCTCTATTGCCAGGAAAAAGCCCTTCATATCCTTAGGGAGCCGAGTGTTGTTCTAAGGAGCCAAAAGAAATCTATTCTCAACTCTTGTAAGGGTTTACAGCGAAAATCCAAACAAAAGGCAATTCTCCCTGTCGCTCCTTTTCCGTTGCAGGACGGTTTGATTTCCTCAGAATCACACAGGAAAGCCAGAGGCTGCGTTAACAAGGCGGGGACGGGAATGAAGATGGTGTGCGCGATGCATCACGTGCTCCCATCACAAATGCAGTGCCCACCCCTTGGAAAGGCCAGAAAGCATCTTGGGTGCAATGCAGCAAAACGATTTACTGCTCAGCGCACAAAACTAGGTGACAGGGACCTGCCTTGTCCCTAGCCCTCCAACATTTGGAGAACCCACTAAGAGATCTCCCTAAGCTATTATATAAAAAGCATTTCCATATGCTGAGTATCAATAATTACCTACCTTTGAACTCCTTGGGGCTTGAAAGACATTTTCGAGTGAAGTCTGGGTGGTGCTGGGAAGGTTTGAAACCTTACCAAGCATTTCTGCGATGATCCAAGGGCCCCACCCCTTTCTCCATCTCTCCCTAGCTCCGGGAAAGGAGGAGGGAGGACAGGTAGGAGATTTAGGACCTTGGAAGGAAGAAATTCGGGGACTTCCCAGAAAAAGGAGAGAAGCGATCCCCGGAAGAGGAGACTCCACCCCCTGGAAAATCTTCCCAAGTTTCTTGGCATCGTTATCTGCCTATTTCTGCACCTTTGTATGAAAATTACGGGCAGAAAGATCTCAAGGTACAGCCAGATGTACAGCTCACCTGCAGCCTTAAGCTCTCCCCGCGGCTGAAAAGAAAAAAGTTGGGAGACAGCTAAGGGAAAACTTCGTACCTGGAACCGAGAAGCTAACCTCGCGGTCAGAGCCTTCCCTCTCTGAGAGCTCACCTCCCAGCACTGGGCGGGGCTGCTGGTTCCAGGAAGCACCGGCCCCGCCTCCGCACGCGCATGCTCAGCATCCCTTCCTCCGAAGCTCGGTCCTATCCGGCCGGGGTCCTATCCGGCCGGTGTCCTACCCGGCTGGTATCCGGCCGGTGCCCTCCCGGTGCAGCGGAGATTGTTACTTGGCTGTACCACCTGCAGTGCCGGCGCTGTAGCATCTCAGGCGGCGGCCACACCTGGTCACTCGCTCGGGATCCGGCCACTCGCTCCGGCGGCCCGGCTTTCGGTCCTGGCCCTGATCCTGGGACTGGAGCCTGCTGCCCCCGGCCGGACGGAGCGAGACTGGGCGTGGACCTGGGTGTAACGGGGATTCCAGATGGCAAAAGATTTTTAACCAGTATAGAGATTCCTTCATTTAAGGGGCGTTTGTGGGCCTTCTCCAGCAGGCCTTTTACGTACTCTCCAGCAGATTGACCCTATTTTCAGCGGAGGGAGCTAAGGTTCGGAGAGGCGAAGGAGTTTTCCACAGATTCAACTCCTAAGTGAGGTGCAAAGGTTAGAGTCCGAGTTTGTCTGGTTTCAAAGCCCGAGCACCCTTCATTACATGGTACCATCTACGACGTTATCTAGATGTGGTGCGGAGACCAGCATCCTGGTAAAACCCAGGATTTGCCGGGCTTAAGTACCTGAAGGGACCAGGTACAGAGTGCCAGAACTGAAAGGCACTAAATCATGTCTAATCCCAGAACAACTCATTCCCAGGGATAAACCCGTGAATCCTAACTCCAGGCTACAACTTCTCATCTCACTCCAGTTTTGCCTTCCAGGCCACGGCCAGTAACTCCAACCCTCTTCCTTATATAATAGCTTTTCAGATTTGAAGAAGGCTGTCATCTAGGCTGTCACTCTGTCATCTCCGACTCTTTTCAAACTCATGGACTGTAGCCCGCCAAGCGCCTCTGTCCATGGAATTCTCCAGGCCAGAATACTGGAGTGGGTCGCCACTCCTGTCTCCAGGGGATCTTCCCAACCCAGGGATCGAACGCAGGTCACCTGCATTGCAGGCAGATTCTTTACCATCTAAGCCACCAGGAAAGCGTCATCTAGGGTTCATCAAGCATAATAGAATTTCTTAAAATGTAAAAAAAAAAAACAACTAAGAATATAAATTAAACCTTGTGAAATTTGCTGAATCTACTCCTTGTGTTTAAAAGTGCTTCAAGGAAGCAGTGTAACTGTATCTAACTTCTGAGAAGTCTAAGGTGGGCCGGGGGAGTTAACAGGGTTCTGGGAGATTCATAGGAGAGTTGATGTCAGGCGCTGGAATGTGGATGGAGAAGTGGTGTCCTGGAGTTTGGTGCTGAGTTCTTCCAGCTCTCCTCATCCCTTTCTATGCCATCCTTAGCCCAGTGCATGCTGGCACCCTTGTGTGTGTGTTCTCCCACGCATGTGCACGCCCACGTGTGTGTGTGTCTCTCTTTTCCTTCCTCCCTCCTTCCCTTTTTCTCTCTCCCAAGACTCCCAGGACACTTTCTTTATCCAGAATAAAACCAAAAATTATCTTGGGATGCCTCAATATCTTTAACTAATATGATCCCCCTTCTCAAGTAAATAAGTTACCCCTGAACCCCAGAGCCTGGATTTATGATGCTGAGATCCCTTCCAGCCCTGTCACTGAGGTCTTAGAGGCTGAAAGCAGGATATTCCTACTCAAGGTATTTTCATCTAAAAAAAAGAGCAACGTGAACAACATGTGGGAACAGGAAAGTTCTTAGGCAAAGGGGCCACTGTCCTCTCAGCTTACATGCCACCAACTGCCACCTACTCCATCTAATGGGAAGGTTAGAGCCCAAGGTGAGGGTGCAGCAAAATCTATTCACCTTTACCTTTTTTGTAAAGCTGTCTGCTCATTATCCACAGCAGAGACTTAACTTCCAATGTGCCACTACTCCTGGAGAAACGTACAAGATAAAATACAATCCAAGGATTGCCAGGGAAGCCAGTTTTATTGAAATAAAGTTATCCAAAGAAGGAAAGTTATTAAAGTAGTAAACATTTAAATCTATGGTAAAGATGTGCTTCATTATTAAATCACGGGATCTAGGAGTGGGTATAATAATTACCGTAACTTCCAAGTAGTGGTGCATATAATACTTTGAGGTATCTGTAGCATGTGAATATCTGTGATTCCTGGGGATGACACAGTCACAGGTACCAGTACTTCTTGGTTTGCTTCCTATTTTCCTAATAGAAACAAATGTTAAATTTCAGTTAGAGATTGGTGAACACAGAAACTTATTTTTCCCATCCAGGTTCTCCAATTCCTGATTTCTGTCCTTAGGCCCCTTTGGATTTGCAGAACTCCCAGTCCCCAGTAATGCAGGGTTTCCTAAGTTGTATCTGGTGAACGTGAAGGGAAGAAGGGCAGGGCTGAGAGCCCGACTGACTTGCAGATGGGCTGTTCATGCAGGACCTCCAAGAACGTTTGCACATCAATAAGTGCTCTGTGATCCTGAGCCTGGTCCTCATTTTCAAATGTGCAGAAACTCAGTTTGTATCCTTTCTTCCAGGGGCATCCTGGCTTTGGGAGACTGATTGATAGAAACCAACATCATAAGGGACTTGTTGATTTTTAAACAAATGACAAAGCCTGTGTCAGGTCCTTGATTCTTTTCTTCTTCCAGATCCCAAGTGGTTACTTATCATTTAGGCCTCTCTCTGCTCATCAATAAAACAAATTTTGAACAAGCATCTCAATACATGTGTACCATTTATCTCTAAAGTAGACACATTGTGGTTATTTTAAATACAAATATATAAATAAAATACATAAGGTAAAACTTTAAAAGGAAAACATGAATAAGATTAAAGAGGTATTTCCCATATTTAAAAGATGACATATTTCTTTCTGTCCCAAGATACAGTAGAATATTTTCATTATTTCTGTCATCTTTACCAATAATACTTTTCTGAGTTGCTTGCAGCCTTCAGGACATCCTTCTCTTTGATGCAGTGGTAAAACTGGATAAACACGGTCAAAAGTCAAATTCACTCTGACCTGCAGCTCTGGTCTCATGCTCACGTGACACTGAGGCTCAGTCCAATGTGATGATATTAAGCTAAATATCCACTCAACACAAATGTTTGAACATGGAGTACTTGGAATTTTACTTATTAGCAACGACAAGTTTTTAGATTTGTAGGAATTCATTTCCATTTCTTCAAAAACGTCCACCCACTGTTTCCACAGGCTTGTTGTGACAGCCCAGCTGCTGACATCTGTAAATTCATCATATAACCACAGGATATTTTGGTCACTGCCTCTGAATCAGGAAAAGTGACTGTACTCAGTTTCATAAAATAATCAAGGCACCCAAAGGACAAGGCATGTCTGTTCATGTGGGACACCCACCCTAATTCAGCAGTTGCTGTTGATACTTTTGACTGGAGGCTGATTTCATTTCCCCAAAAGACAACACTTTTGGCTTGTTTGGAAGCTCTCACCTCTCTCATTCTGAACTTGCCAGATTCAATCTCCAAATGTGTTTTCACATCCCCTTCTCCACTATGCCCAATCCCAAAGTCTTTCCCACACACTGTACAGGATGCTCTGTGTGGATTATTTACCACCACCCACCCCTTTCGATCCAACTGTACATGTACCTCCATTTGCTATTAACATAAGAGTGAAAGTGAAGTTGCTCAGTTGTATCTGACCACCCCATGGACTGTAGCCTACCAGGCTTCTCCATCCATGGGATTGTCCAGGCAAGAATACCGGAGTGGGTTGCCAATTCCTTCTCCAGAAGATCTTCCCGACTGACACCCCACTCCAGTACTCTTGCCTGGAAAATCCCATGAATGGAGGAACCTGGTGGGCTACAGTCCATGGGTTCCCTAAGAGTCCGACACGACTGAGCGACTTCATTTTCACTTTTCACTTTCATGCACTGGAGAAGGAAATGGCAACCCACTCCAGTGTTCTTGCCTGGAGAATCCCAGGGACGGGGGAGCCTGGTGGGCTGCCATCTATGGGGTCGCAGAGTTGGACACGACTGAAGCGACTTAGCAGCAGCAGCTCCTGCATTGTAGGCAGACACTTTACCTTCTGAGCCACCAGGGAAGTTAACATAACACAATTGTTTAGCATTTTTTTGGTGACGGGGTAATGCTTGCATTGGTAGTATAATCGTTCTCATTTTCGTTATCTGACCTCTTAGAAAACATGGTCACAAAACTCAGTGTTATTAAAAAAAAAAAGTTAAAACTAGCACTCTCCTGATACAAAACATGACAGTTAATACACAGGCTGGGTGTCCCAGCTTATGTCACCAATGAATAATTTTCTGAAAAGGTCGGGTGAGACACATGGCCACAAGAAGTCTTACAAGGAAGTCATGAGCTTTGAATGTCTTACTAGAAATCCACGAGCTAAGGAAGGGTTGGATCTCCCAAAGTTTTCACTGGAAGGATTACAAATAAAGCCACAATCCGCAGCAAAAGTCCATTCTCACTCACCCTGAAGACGAAAGATTTCATTTTGGAAAGACAGTTAACAAAGCTACACCACCTCCTTACTGAGATCTCAACTCCACAGAAGCCCTAACAAAACTCAAGACCGCAGCCCCTCCAAGCTGGAAGGGGAAAGAAAGGGCAACCTGGCCAGGCCGGCGGTCACAACTGTAAGACACTCTCTTATCAAAGTGCTACCGTCTATCCCTGTCTTCCTCTGTGCTCAGATGTCGCTGTCAGGAAGCGTGGCCTTCCTGAGGCAGAGACTGTGGTCACACGGTGAGTCCGTTCCCAGCTGGAGGGGAGAACGTGCGGGGGGATGGAGGTCTTCGCTGGGGCACGGCAGGACTTGGCTCAGCCCCAGTCCGAGCGCACACTTGACTCCCGGCCTCCTACCTTCTAGGCCAGGCGGCTTGGGGACGATGCCCAAGGCCACCCAGGGACTCTCGAGTTTCCCAGCCCCTACCCGCGCCCTGCTCGCTCTTGGAAGGTTCTCTGGCGGCCCCGTGCCTGTTCTCGGCTGGGCGCATCGTCTCCACCGGCTGCTCGCCCTGACCTGCTTCTGACCCCCATAGCAGATCCAGCTGTACCCTCCCCGGCAAGGACGCCGCGTAGCCCGCTCGTGGGCACCGGTCACAGCCCAGACCACACTCGGGACCATCTTCTTTGGTCGTGAGCAACCAGCAGACCGCTGATAAGGCCGAGGTGGGCGGGCCCATATCGCCTAACTCGCATGCTCATTGGTTAAGCTCATCTGACACTCAGTCGTGCGCCGGCGTCCCATTGGGTCCAACGGCGCGCTCTATAAATCCGGGGAAGTTCGGCGTCTGAGAAAGCTGAGTGGTCGACACGCGTCAGAGGGTTCCCCGGACGCGTCGGAGGGTTCCCGAGGACGGTGAAGCCGGCGGAGGTTACCTCCGCCAGCCGACGCCTCAACCGGGCCTTAGCCTCAGGCTTCACGGAAGTGAAAGCGAGCCAAGAGTAAGACAGAAACCAGTACAAATAAATCCCCAAGTCAAAACAGCTACAGTCGAATTTAAGGAAAGCAAAGGTAAATGAGAAAAGTACAATTAAGCTAGAGTCTTTTTTTTTTTTTGCATAGGCAAAGTAAACAGATGAATTTCAGGGCATTGAATTCTAGAAAAGATAAAACGGGAATCTTAACTTCAATTTTAGGATATTTATACCGATTTCTATTTAGAACTTGATAAGCGAAAGGTCACGGTCTGAGTCGAGCGTTTCTTGTTTGGGTGCCTTACCTACGAAAGGCGGCAGGGGGCACTAGATGCTCTCGTTTCGT